>NC_063209.1:29822201-29847201 GCF_017589495.1 Alosa alosa | reverse complement strand
TAGTATCTCATTATCAAAGTCAAAGTCAAAGTCAAAAGTCAAAGTCAGCTTTATTGTCAATTTCTTCACATGTTCCAGACATACAAAGAGATCGAAATTACGTTTCTCACTATCCCACGGTGAAGACAAGACATATTTTACCAATTTAGGTCCACAGACAAACATAACATTCAAGTAAACAAAAAAGTAAGTAAATAAGTAAATAAGAGGGCACATATAATAATGAAAAAATAAGAGCAGCAAAATTTCTGAGATACTAACGAGATACTATCTCATTATTGTGAGATACTACCTCATTATTGTGAGATACTATCTCGTTCATAGACCAGGATTAGGCAGCATATTAATTTCAGTTTCGCTGCCCACGCACGCATGCCACAGTTGACGAGCAGATGGGGTGCACATTTTGCCATTCTTAATGTAAGTTATTACAGAACCACTGTATTGAGTGTTGTCCACCGATTTCTGACCTTTATTGTCCATGCCATGATACTGCTAACATCACCTCATAGGCTGAAGGCAACACAACGTCAACCTAGCCTACATTTGAATGATTTTGTGACATCGCAGGAACAGTACAGGGGTTTTTAACATCATTACCCCATTGTGACTATATGAAATGTATATACAGTTTCCGTCAAAGTCTACACATTATGCGCATTAGCAAACCTACACTAGCCTACCCCATGCAGCAGGAGCAGGCTAACATTAGCTCTGGAGTTTGTTCGAGGCGCCTGAACTATTGATTAAGGAAACCAACGAAAAATGCTGATAAACATTACCAAATGCCATTAGTTTCTGAACATTACGTGTTGGTAAACATCACTGTTCTGACAACACTCTCAATAAAGTGGTTCTGAGTAAATAACTTACATTAAGAATTCACAATAACGAGATAGTATCTGAGATACTATGTCAGAATAATGAGATACTATCTCACAATAACGAGATACTATCTCACAATAACGAGATACTATCTCACAAAAACGAGATACTATGTCAGAATAATGAGATACTATCTCACAATAATGAGATACTATCAGAATAACGAGATAGTATCTCACAATAATGAGATATCATTGATCAGATTTTTTTTTTGTATGTGGCGCAAACGGGCTTCCATAAATGACTTCTAACCATGTCAATGTTTGTCTACAAAATACACCGCAACATCGAGAAACATTACTGGTGCAAACCATAGAATCACGCCGCTTAATGCAGCATAAAAACTACACCTCCCATCGTTAGCAGTTTCACAGAGTGACTAGCTAGTAGTCGCTTCTATCAAATCCAAGAGCTGCAGAAAAAAAGCGGAAAGTTAGACTAGCCAGCCAAGATGCAAAGATTGAAGAAATTAGTTCTTCTATCCACCGAATTCATTGGATATAGGAGGAACAGGATGAGATTCTGAGAATGCAGTGAGAGAAGGAAAGGTAACCTAACATGCCTTTTAGCCCAGTTGACGATTGGCTGCAATATGCAAAATATAGCTGTAGCGAACCGGCACAAAAGTACCCTCCGTAATACTCCCATTTTATTCAAAGGTAGAACGCCACTGACAACTCCAGGCTTCCACGATGCATGTTTGTTTACAATCAATACAAGCTGAAGTGCAAAACGAAAGTAGGCCTAACGCTTGCCTACTGCCCCCATCAATGCAGATATTTCATATAAAACTAAAAAGTATAAAACATATATCCTTGATTAGCCTATGTTGGGTTTTGTGGAAGAGAAAATGGACTGTTTTAGTAGTATTAGCCTATTAGGCAGTATGCAGTCAGATAGGTCACCATGGGCATATTTGGATTAGCTATAGATGGATTCACAAATAAATAAATTAGCCTACATTTGGCAGGATACTTGATATACAGGCTAAATGCAAATATGGCAATGTATTATATTATTTTACATTAACAAAATGTAGGAAAATAGAACAGACTGAAAATAAAGTAGGCACTGATCTTCCTGAAATCCTGTTTCCTGTAGCCTAAATGTTGTCAGTCATTCTTAATATTCACAATTGGTGCACTGGCATGTTTAACTGTTATCTGCAGTATAATGTTAGATTATGTGTAAGTTAAGTACAGAACTGACTGTGCGCCCACATTTTTGTCTGTGCTCCTAAATTTTTTAACTTGGGCGCACAAGTGCTCCTAAAAAAAAATGTTAGTGTAGAGCCCTGCATATGAAAATATGTTCCATGGTAGCATGTTCAAATGTATCATGAACATTGTTCTTGTATCTTTAGTTGGATATTGGATGTCAGAAAAAAAAAATGTTCAATAACAGTGCATTTATATTAGTAGTCTGTGAAATGAATGTCCCACACTGTAGTTGGCATTATAGCACATGGCATTATAATTACACTGGCATTATAGTTTGATACTGCAGCTGAAGTTAGACTTGAAGAAGAATCTGTCTCACTGGTTCCATTTTTTTAACAGCCATTTCATTATTGATAAGTTGATTACATTTCTATAGTAACATGTTCTATTAAAGAAAAGATAGAAAATAACTATTTGTGTGCGCTGTAAAATGGTTAGAAGAAATGAAATCGGAATCGGCTAAAATCTGTATCGGCAGGTCAAACTCTATGAAAAATCGGAAATCGGAACCGACCCAAAAATTGCAATCGGTGCATCTCTAATATGCAAGGCCTAGAAACCTAGAAACACACACACACACACACACACACAGTGTTACCTCGGACGCTTTCAGTCTCAAGTTCAGCTGCAGTCTGACTGGAGTCTTCTCTAAAATACAAAACACACACAATTACATCTTACACATACTTACACTGTGTGTATATCTGTGAGAGTTTGTGTGTGTGTGTACTGTATGTGTGTGTGTGTGTGTGTGTATGTGTGTGTGTGTGTGCGCATGTGTGGAGTGGAGACTGGGAACCATAGGTGTGTACGCGAGAGTGTGTGTGCATAATGCATGGAGTGTGTAGCCCCAGTACCTGTGCATGTGAGAGCTGGCATAAGGGAGAGAGAGTGTGTGTGTATGTGTACTCTGTGTATGTGTGTGTGTGTGGGGGGGTGTACTCTGTGTGTGTGTGTGTGTGTGCATGAGACTGTGTAGTCTGTGTGTATGTGTGTGGTATGGTGTGGTGTGTGTGTGTGTGTAGTGGGTGTGTGTAAGGAGAGAGTGTGTGTGTGTAAAGGCATGACATGAGTCTGTGGGTATGTGGTATGTGTGTGCGTGTGGCATGACAGTGTAGTTCAGGTATGTGTGTAGGTGTGTGTGTGTGTGATACCTCTGCTGGCTGCAGTGGTGTATCCAAGAGTTCATGATGGCGTGGAATCGGAGTCGGTCCAGTGCTGGGTCCGCCCCCTTAGGGTCCAGCATGCTTTGCAGCATCGCCAGCTCCTCCTGACCACGGCTCTGACCAGTCACCGAGCGCAGGTACCGTAGCACTTCTGAGCCACACACCCGCCCTGTCAACACACACACACGACCTGTCAACACACACACACACACACACCTGTATACAAACACACACACACACGCCCTGTCAACACACACACACACACCCGCCCTGTCAACACACACACACACCACCTGTCAACACACACACACACCGCCCTGTCAACACACACACACGACCTGTCAACACACACACACACACATGTATACAAACACACACACACCCGCCCTGTCAACACACACACACACGACCTGTCAACACACACACACACACACATGTATACAAACACACACACACCCGCCCTGTCAACACACACACACACCCGCATTTGTCAACACACAATAATAATGACCTGTCAAACACACAACACACAATAATACAAATATACAAACACACACACACACATGTATACAAACACACACACACCCGCCCTGTCAACACACACATACACACTCGACCTGTCAAAACACATACACCCGACCTGTCAACACATACACACACACACACACACACCCGCCCTGTCAACACACACACACGACCTGTCAACACACACACACACACATGTATACAAACACACACACACCCGACCTGTCAACACACACACACACACCCGCCCTGTCAACACACACACCCGACCTGTCAACACACACACACACACACCTGACCTGTCAACACACACACACACACCCGACCTGTCAACACACACACACACACCACCTGTCAACACACACACACCCGACCTGCCACAATAATAATATCACACCACCTGCTCCACACACACACCTGACCTGTCAACACACACACACACACCCGACCTGTCAACACACACACCTGTGGGGTATACTACGAAGCACGTTAGACATATCTAGGCTATGTAGAAATATCGAGGCTTGACAAAGCCTTGACTCAGGGTATACGCTAAGGGATACCACGATTGCAGTTATGTGATATATTTGTCAAACTGGGCTTTCAGCTCAGATTCAGCGCCGCTCTCGTGTTGGGATGACTTTGGCCAATCGTGGTAATGGAGACGACAAGACCGCCTCTATTTAAAACAATTACTTCTGCATTCATGAGCTTATAGTTAATCTACACTGCGGTCATTTTTTGTCTAACCTTTAACATCAAAAATAAATCAATTGTCATCAGTTGTTGTATGGTATGCACGCCCATAGTGGATATTTGCACGCGACAGCACTATTAAAGCCGCATTCGAGATCCAAAATGTTAGGTAGAGGCGAGCTCCACCAGTAAGATACAACACAGCACTGCTACCTATAGTACAACACAGCACTGCTACCTATAGCACAACATAGCACTGCTACCTATAGCACAACACAGCACAGCTACCTATAGCACAACACAGCACAGCTACCTATAGCACAACATAGCACTGCTACCTATAGCACAACACAGCACATACCTATAGCACAACACAGCACAGCTACCTATAGCACAACACAGCACAGCTACCTATAGCACAACACAGCACAGCTACCTATAGCACAACACCTATAGCACAACATAGCACTGCTACCTATAGCACAACACAGCACCGCTACCTATAGCACAACACCTATAGCACAACATAGCACTGCTACCTATAGCACAACACCTATAGCACAACATAGCACTGCTACCTATAGCACAACATAGCACTGCTACCTATAGCACAACATAGCACTGCTACCCATAGCACAACATAGCACTGCTACCCATAGCACAACACAGCACATACCTATAGCACAACACAGCACAGCCACCTATAGCACAACATAGCACTGCTACCTATAGTACAACACAGCACTGCTACCTATAGCACAACACAGCACAGCTACCTATAGCACAACACAGCACAGCTACCTATAGCACAACACAGCACTGCTACCTATAGCACAACACAGCACTGCTACCTATAGCACAACATAGCACTGCTACCCATAGCACAACACAGCACATACCTATAGCACAACACAGCACAGCCACCTATAGCACAACACAGCACATACCTATAGCACAACATAGCACTGCTACCCATAGCACAACATAGCACTGCTACCTATAGTACAACACAGCACTGCTACCTATAGTACAACACAGCACTGCTACCTATAGTACAACACAGCACTGCTACCTATAGCACAACATAGCACTGCTACCCATAGCACAACACAGCACTGCTACCTATAGCACAACATAGCACTGCTACCTATAGTACAACACAGCACTGCTACCTATAGCACAACATAGCACTGCTACCCATAGCACAACATAGCACTGCTACCTATAGCACAACATAGCACTGCTACCCATAGCACAACATAGCACTGCTACCTATAGCACAACATAGCACTGCTACCTATAGCACAACATGGCACTGCTGCCTGTAGCACAACATAGCACTGCTGCCTATGGCACAACATAGCACTGCTGCCTATGGCACAACATAGCACTGCTGCCTATGGCACAACATAGCACTGCTGCCTATGGCACAACATAGCACTGCTACCTATAGTAATAACATAGCACTGCTACCTATGGCACAACATAGCACTGCTGCCTATGGCACAACATAGCACTGCTACTCATAGCACAACATAGCACTGCTGCCTATGGCACAACATAGCACTGCTGCCTATGGCACAACATAGCACTGCTGCCTATGGCACAACATAGCACTGCTACTCATAGCACAACATAGCACTGCTGCCTATGGCACAACATAGCACTGCTGCCTATGGCACAACATAGCACTGCTGCCTATGGCACAACATAGCACTGCTGCCTATGGCACAACATAGCACAGCCACTCTATAGCACAACATAGCACTGCTGCCTATGGCACAACACAGCACATATCTATAGCACAACATAGCACAGCCACCTATAGTACAACACAGCACTGCTACCTATAGCACAACATAGCACTGCTACCTATAGCACAACACAGCACATACCTATAGCACAACACAGCACTGCTACCTATACCACAACACAGCACAGCTACCTATAGCACAACACAACACATACCTATAGCACAACATAGCACTGCTACCTATAGCACAACACAGCACCGCTACCTATAGCACAACATAGCACTGCTACCTATAGCACAACACCTATAGCACAACATAGCACTGCTACCTATAGCACAACACCTATAGCACAACATAGCACTGCTACCTATAGCACAACACAGCACAGCTACCTATAGCACAACACAGCACAGCTACCTATAGCACAACACAGCACATACCTATAGCACAACACAGCACAGCTACCTATAGCACTGCTACCTATAGCACTGCTACCTATAGCACAACATAGCACTGCTACCTATAGCACAACATAGCACTGCTACCTATAGCACAACACAGCACAGCTACCTATAGCACAACACAGCACATACCTATAGCACAACATAGCACTGCTATCTATAGCACAACATAGCACAGCTACCTATAGCACAACACAGCACAGCTACCTATAGCACAACACAGCACATACCTATAGCACAACACAGCACAGCTACCTATAGCACAACACAGCACAGCTACCTATAGCACTGCTACCTATAGCACAACATAGCACTGCTACCTATAGCACAACATAGCACTGCTACCTATAGCACAACACAGCACAGTTACCTATAGCACAACACAGCACATACCTATAGCACAACATAGCACTGCTATTTATAGCACAACATAGCACAGCTACCTATAGCACAACACAGCACATACCTATAGCACAACACAGCACTGCTACCTATAGCACAACACAGCACAGCTGCCTATAGCACAACACAGCACAGCTACCTATAGCACAGCTACCTATAGCACAACACAGCACAGCTACCTATAGCACTGCTACCTATAGCACAACATAGCACAGCTACCTATAGCACAACACAGCCCTGCTACCTATAGCACAACACAGCACAGCTACCTATAGCACAACAGAGCACTGCTACCTATAGCACAACACAGCACATACCTATAGCACAACATAGCACTGCTACCTATAGCACAACATAGCACAGCTACCTATAGCACAACATAGCACATACCTATAGCACAACATAGCACTGCTACCTATAGCACAACACAGCACATACCTATAGCAGAACATAGCACAACTACCTATAGCACAACACAGCTATAGCACAACACAGCACATACCTATAGCACAACATAGCACAGCTACCTATAGCACAACATAGCACAGCTACCTATAGCACAACACAGCACAGCTACCTATAGCACAACACAGCACATATCTATAGCACAACATAGCACAGCTACCTATAGCACAGCTACCTATAGCACAACACAGCACAGCTACCTATAGCACAACACAGCACATACCTATAGCACAACACAGCACAGCTAACATAGCACAACACAGCACAGCGTTAAATAGACAACAGAGCACATACCTATAGCACAACACAGCACATACCTATAGCACAACACAGCTACCTATAGCACAACACAGCACATACCTATAGCACAACACAGCACAGCTACCTATAGCACAACACAGCACAGCTACCTTTAGCACAACACATCACATACCTATAGCACAACACAGCACATACCTATAGCACAACACAGCACAGCTACCTATAGCACAACACAGCACATACCTATAGCACAACACAGCACCTATAGCAGCTACCTATAGCACAACACAGCACATACCTATAGGCTATTTAAATTCTTTATTTGAATCCACCAATCAAATTTCTTACAGAAAAGATTCAAATATATACATAAACACACACACACACATAGTCATGCAGGAATAGACACTAACATAATGACTAATTAGAGAGTCTTACTCGGTAGGTGCCATGCAAGAATAGACACTAACATAATGACTAATTAGAGAGTCTTACTCGGTAGGTGCCATGCAGGAATAGACACTAACATAATGACTAATTAGAGAGTCTTACTCGGTAGGTGCCATGCAGGAATAGACACTAACATAATGACTAATTAGAGAGTCTTACTCGGTAGGTGGAGAGGCGTTGGTCAAGAGGCGCTGTAGAAACCACCATCCCACACACTAGCCCTGGAGCACCTGGAGTTCTGCTCTGAGTTCTACTACCCTGAGTTCTGCTGCTCTGTGTTCTCCTGCCCTGAGTTCTGCTGCTCTGTGTTGTACTGCCCTGTGTTCTACTACCCTGAGTTCTACTCTGTGTTCTACTGACCTGTAGAAAGTGTCTCTTTCCCACACACACCTCTCTCTCTCTCTCTCTCTCTCTCTCACACACACACACACACACAAAACACTGGTGTTCTACTGCCCTGTGTTCTAGAGCCCTGTGTTCTACAGCTCTGTGTTCTACAGCCCTGTGTTCTACTACCCTGTGTTCTACAGCTCTGTGTTACAGCTCTGTGTTCTACTACCCTGTGTTATACAGCTCTGTGTTCTACTACCCTGTGTTGTACTACCCTGTGTCTCTACCACCCCAGTGTCTCTACTACCCCTGTGTTCTACAGCCCCAGGTTCTACTACCCTGTGTTCTACTACCCTGTGTTACAGCTCTGTGTTCTACTACCCTGTATTATACAGCTCTGTGTTCTACTACCCTGTGTTGTACTACCCTGTGTTCTACTACCCTGTGTTCTACTACCCTGTGTTCTACAGCTCTGTGTTCTACTACCCTGTGTTCTACTACCCTGTGTTCTACAGCTCTGTGTTCTACTACCCTGTGTTCCCTGTGTCTCTACTAATCCCAGGTTCTATTTCTACAGCCCAGTGTCTACAGCCCCTGTGTTCTACTACCCTGTGTTCTACAGCTCTGTGTTCTACAGCTCTGTGTTCTACTACAGCTCCTGTGTTCTACTACCCTGTGTTCTACTACCCTGTGTTCTACAGCTCTGTGTTCTACAGCTCTGTGTTCTACAGCTCTGTGTTCTACTACCTGTATCCTCTGCGCTCTGCTGCTTGTCTCCAGTAATACTCAGCAGAGTTAGCAGTTAGCACATCTGCTACCATGAAGCCTCTTCAGGGGACTTAGAGGCGTGTTTGGCTACACACACACACACACACACACACACAGTCTTACAATTCTAAGAACACCTATGCGCACACACACACACACACACACACACACATCAAAACCAGCTGACATGCTTCCCCACTCCCCCCTGCTGCCTGTTAGTGTCGGCGTGACAACGGCACACAATAATGCTCTAATGGAGCCCTCTCATTAGCATGCTTTGGTTTAGCATATCAAATGAAGCAGGCCCACAGTACCTACTCATACACTCCTACTCTCTCTCTCTCTCTCTCTCTTTCTCTCTCTCTCACACACACACACACACACACTATCACATTTCATGCATAACTAATTGAAATCACATGATCTATGGCGTGGATTATAAAAGGGAACTTCATAACACTGTTCTTTGCAAGTCTGAGGAAGAGCCACAAGCTCAAAACGTCCCTCTTGTGACATTTTCATACTGCATCCTGATCCCATCCAACTTCGGGCTGCTCTGTGCGTGGGCTCACCCTTCTGATCCACCACTACAGCAAAGACTTCTGCTCCACTAAATCATTTGACTCATTCGGTTTCATTCCCTCTCACACATGCACAGAAAGTCTCACATGCAGCCAGTAATGCGTTTACAAACCCATAGTGAGATTAGATTGTGAACACAAACCCATATATAGTGAGATTAGATTGTGAACACAAACCCATATATAGTGAGATTAGATTTCCAGCCTACTCTCTACTCTCGCTCTACTCAGCCTACTCTCTGGGATTTATGCACCAAGGTAACTGAAGTAGCCAATATATTTGAGTCCAGGAAATTATGTTTGAAACAAAAACGTTGGGTAAGACTTGTATTTTATAAGTTAGTGAAAACGAGTTGATTAGTGGGCTAGTTGACTTTGTTCTCAATAAACATAACAGCTAATGTCGGGATGACCAGGAGACTAGGCTACCATAAATGCTCAAATTATGCCTGGGATTGATTCTATTTATATAGCCGGACAAATAAAGGCCGGTCCCCAAATACAAGACGGGGTAATAACTGCCCACCAGTAGGGCTATCAGTCCACCAGCAAGGCATTGTTTCGATTTAACTCAATGAAATAAGACCTCTTCTTAATATTTTATTATATTGTTGGTTGGATTAATACTGTTGGCAAAGAAAAGTTGTTTTCCTACACCATGGGTCCCTCCAATACTCGATTTCAAGCTCATAAGCCTGCCGCCCCTTCCAGCTTAGGCTAAAGCATAAGCTACTACATTTAAACACAATTATTGCCGCAACTCAAGGCATTCCAGCCTACGAATTTACTGTAATAAAAAAGTAAATCATGCATAACTAAACAATAACTCATTTTAGGCTGCTTGGCTACGCAATAAACAGTGGTGGAAATCCCGACACTTTTTCAACTGCATGAAACGTAACAGTGAACCATCAAATACCCCCCAGATGTCAGTGCCCATCAGTCCAAAAGTAAATTAAATCCCAAACCAAACCGAAAATGTTTTGCTTTTGATAGCCTACCGGTATACCGCTCCAAATGAAATGCATGTCTAAACGCAGGTTAGAAATAAATAAAAAAAAAGCCTGCCTCGAAACATAATCAGATTATATGATGGCTGTGTTTGTGATATGACAATAAAATAGAGTTTTGATAAACAGATAGTATAGCTTTGACTGAAGTGTTTAATTTAGCAAAAGAGCAAAGGGATTCCAACTGTAACCACAACGACTCAAAATTGATCACACTTGTCTCAAATTATACACAACCAATACAAGCTAGTTCAGAGTATAAACAGGTTGCTGAACAGTGCAACTTCATTTTAAAAGAGGACAGAAACAGTGAGTCATTAGTAGGCTATAGACTGCAATGTACTTCTCATTTGCAGCACTGAAACGTCTTTTCCAGTGTACAGTTTTTCACAATTGCTGAAACACTTTCCTTTTCTCACAACTGTAAACCCTTTTCTCACAACTGTAAACACAAACCCCCATTCTCAATACATTATGTTTACTGTATTTACAGTAAATGTTGAAGCCACTAAGTTATGAAATATTTTGCTTTGCTTTGTTTTTTTAGATGCAAAATGCATTTACTGTATTGCAAACGATGAACATGTCTCCTGGAGCTGTATGAGCTGCCCTGGACACTGTGCCCACTGTACAGTATTATGATGTCTAATGGCTGCACAGTAGTGTTTTAATTTGACTGCTTAGTGAGATCATCTGAAGACAGCGTTTGGTTTTGAGCACAGGTACAACTGTTTTGAGGCGATAGTTCAGTTTTGCAGAGGTTGTCAGAGGTTTTAGGGATGTAGTTTGAGATGTGGGATTTGTGTTTACAGTTTTGAGAAAAGGGTGAAAGGTTTCAAAATATGTGTTTTAGCAATTGTGAAAAACTCTAATGTACACTTGCGTCTGGAAGGTCCACTGGCCAATCAGTATTCCTGGCTAAATGAGGGGATGGATACAAAACAAATTCAAGTTAATGAACATCTCACTGTGTAATCCATCATTAAGGGATGTAAGGAATATGGCAAATGTGCAAATCCATCATTAATTAAGGGATGTAAGGAATATGGCAAATGTGCAAATCCATCATTAATTAAGGTAAGGGAAGACTTCCCAAAATTCCCCTCGATAGCATGGTCATCTATCCGAAGTGCCCGTGATACTGCCCCAAATGAAATGGGGGCACTTTGGGACAGAATTTGGGGGAAGCATTTTCGGACCCGAAAGATGGGATGTATTCTGCACTTACGGACACAGTGCCCTGAGTCCCAAAATCCTTCTGGGGGCGCTCTAATGTCAAATGAGGGTCCGGGGAACCCTCGGACACATTCTGAACTTCCATTCGATGGATAGCCCTTTCTCGAGCGCAAGGATTGGAACAGCCTCTTTTCAACCTCTCACAGCCCAGGGGAAATTTGGGGTGGGGTGGTTTACATCACCAAAATTCCCCAAGTGTGTGAGGCCCCCAGAGGTGACTTTGGGATAGGGGTTTGTAGTCCGAAAGTTCCCCATGGGCAAAAGTGCACCAGAAGACCCCCGAGGGCCCTGCGTTAACCCTGTCACTACCAAAATGATAGGGGTGCCTAGTGAGAGCCTGGGAAGCACCAAAATGGTGGAAAATTCCAAAAATTGCCTAAGTCCATAGGTACACCATAGGCAATGGGGAAAAATTTCGCTCTAGAGACTAAGTCATTATTTAATTATTTAATTATTTCGCTCTAGAGACTGTCATTAATACAAATGCAAAAAATCGCTCAAAACCTAAGTCCTGATTTATTTAATTATATATGAGGGGCAAGTGGCAGGCTCCAGAAACGGAGACCCAGGTAGGCCAGCGAATGTGTCCGACGGCTTCGGACACTTTCTGGGAGCTCCCCTTGGCCTGGAGGTACCGTTATTGACCCCCCTGGGCCAGGTATAGGCACGAAATCGAGGAGAGGGTAAAAAAGAGGACTTAAAAAAAAAAAGAAAATATTTGAGCTGAACTTTGAAAAATAACAGCAACCAAATTAAGCTCTCAGGAATGCTTCTGAGGGCTCTCTCCTGTCGATGAGAATATAAGACATGCCTGGGGAGGCACCTCCATCCCCTGCTCCACCCAATCAGATTCCAAAGTGTCTTATACTCTTGGAAAATTTAAAGGGTCTAAGTCCACTCTTTTATGCCTCCCTCACAGAGGGTTGAAACAGATATTAACCAAAGCTTTTCCTTTTTGTCTTACAGGTCATAGACTTCCAGTGCCAGTGATCCATTAAGAAGAAGAAGAAGAGTGCCAGTGCCAGTGATCCATTAAGAAGAAGAAGAAGAGTGCCAGTGATCCGTGCCAGTGATCCATTAAGAAGAAGTAGAAGAGTTCCAGTGCCAGTGATCCATTAAGAAGAAGAAGAAGAAGAGTGCCAGTGATCCGTGCCAGTGATCCATTAAGAAGAAGAAGAAGATGACACAGACCAGCGAGGCCACCTTCTGCCCCCTGTGTCAGAAGCTCTACTCCGCCTTCAACCAACACCTTGAAAGGGGGCACAAGATAAAAAATAAAACTGAGAGGGATATCCTCAACAAGATGGGAAACGGAAGAATTAAAATAAGGACAGAGCCCTGCACTGTTCCAGGCTGCCCCTATAAGGGCAGCCGGCTTGATAAACACCTCGATAATGGCCACAAGGAGCTGAGCGCTCAGGAGAGGGCGGCTTTTATTAAGGAGGCGAAGCTGGCCAAGGGCAAGGCCAGCCTTGCTGAACTGAGGGCCTCAAACCCGCAGGTCCCAATGGTGTCCACACTGGACATAGATGTCACCGAGGGAGATGACGTGGGGGTCCGTCCGGACGAAGAAGATGAAGAAGAGGAAGATACATGCCCCCAATGCTCCGAGACCAAGAGGCAATTGAAGGACCTGACGCTGGAAGTGAAGACTCTGAAGGCTCAAAACAACACCCTCACCCGGGAGCTAACCACATCAAGGAGGAAAAATAGACTCCTAATCAGAAGGCTGGGGAAGATTAAGGTAAGTGTCTTGGCCTGCAAAATTCCCTTTGTTTCCAAAACTTCCCTGTTTGTATTTTCAGGGAGAACAGCCAATGGAGAGCACCTCCTCCGACGAATCCGATGAGGCTATGGAGCCAGAGCCTGAGCCTGACTCTGAGCCTGGGCCTGAGCCTGAGCCTGAGCCTGAGCCTCAACCTGGGCCATCCGCATCCAAAGCCGCCCTCCCTGGGGCCATCCGAGTCCCTCCAGGCCTCAAGTCCCTCCAGTCCTCCGTTTAAGTCCTCCGAGTCCCTCCAGGCCTCCCGGTCCTCCGAAGTCCTCCCAGTCCTCCGTCAAGTCCTCCAGTCCCTCCAGGCCGCTACAAGTCCCTCCTCCAAGTCCTCCAAGCCAAGTCCTCCGAGTCCCCAGGCCGGGGAAGTCCTCCGAGTCCTCCAAGCCGGGTCCTCCCGAGTCCCTCCAAGCCGGTCCTCGAGTCCTCAAGCCCGAAGTCCTCCGAGTCCTCAAGCGAGAAGTCCTCCGGGTCGAGTCCTCCAAGCCGAAGTCCTCCGAGTCCTCCAAGCCGAAGTCCTCCGAGTCCTCCAAGCCGAAGTCCTCCGAGTCCTCCAAGCCGAAGTCCTCCGAGTCCTCCAAGCCGAAGTCCTCCGAGTCCTCCAAGCCGAAGTCCTCCGAGTCCTCCAAGCCGAAGTCCTCCGAGTCCTCCAAGCCGAAGTCCTCCGAGTCCTCCAAGCCGAAGTCCTCCGAGTCCTCCAAGCCGAAGTCCTCCGAGTCCTCCAAGCCGAAGTCCTCCGAGTCCTCCAAGCCGAAGTCCTCCGAGTCCTCCAAGCCGAAGTCCTCCGAGTCCTCCAAGCCGAAGTCCTCCGAGTCCTCCAAGCCGAAGTCCTCCGAGTCCTCCAAGCCGAAGTCCTCCGAGTCCTCCAAGCCGAAGTCCTCCGAGTCCTCCAAGCCGAAGTCCTCCGAGTCCTCCAGGCCGAAGTCCTCCGAGTCCTCCAAGCCGAAGTCCTCCGAGTCCTCCAAGCCGAAGTCCTCCGGGTCAAGGCCGTCCACCTCCGGCTCTGCAGAGGAGCCGCAAGACTATCAGAAAAATAAAGTTCCCCGATTCGATGGAAGACTACCTGAAAGAGTATCAAGGCTATCAAGCGGGGGCGGCCAACACAGGCAGGTCCCAGGAGACGGCCTTGTCCAAGGTGTCGCGGGTGCTGTCTTTTCTCTATTTTATGACCCACAAAAAATCTGAGCTCTGGTCATGGCTGTTCCTAGATAATCCTGCAGCAAAAAAGTTGCAAACGGGAAACAGAGCGGTGACCACCGCAAACTTTTACCTTAGAAATGTGAGCCAATTTATGAAGTACTTTAGCCAAACAAAGCCGAAGCACTGCAGGCTCTCGCAGAGCCAAATTGTCGGGGTCGAGAGGGTCATTTCCAAGGCTCTGAGAGACCTGCGAAAACAGGTGACCCTGCTCCAAATTAAGGTGAAGCGGGTGAAAATGGCCAGGTGTGTCTCCCCAGAGAACCTCAAAACATGCCGGGAGCAGTCGAAGAAAATGATCCCCAAGCTGCTGAGTAAGTATGGAGCCTCATTTGACTTGTGCTGGCACACCCGCCAGCAGGAGTCGTATTAACCTCTGCTTGTCTGTGTTTGTGTTTTCAGATTGCGCATTTGTGGTCAGCCTCTACGGCCATCGCCCGGGGGTTATATCGAACATGGTGCTGGAGCAGGTGGAGGAGGCGGAGAAGGCGGGCTGCGTCCAAGAGGGCTACATCGTAAATGTAAGCATCTTCCCCGTCTCCTTCAATTCGCATCCGCTTGTCGCCTGGGGCCTACTCACGATTCTCCTCTGTCTTTCCTCTCTCCGCAGGTCGACGACCACAAGACCGCCCGATCCTTCGGGGCGGCGCAGCTTTTCTTGTGGCCCGAAGAATTTCAGTGGCTCCGGGACTGGGTGGCCATGCGGGGGACGGCCTACCCCCAGCCCCACAAGGACAACAAACTTGTCTTTTTCACCGGGGGCCAGGGCCCAGCCAAGGACCTGAACTCCTACCTCAGGACGGCGTGGGCGGAGATGGGCCTGCCTGGAAGGCCCGTATTCACAGACATAAGGATGGCAGTGTCGGATTATGCCAAGAAGATCCACGGCAAATCCATCCGAGATACCATGACGACATACATGTGCCACGATATGAAGACGGCAGACAAATTTTATGCCCTTTCTCTTAATGCATACGAATCCCGCCAGATGAGGGAGAGATTCGAGGCCACCACCTCAGAGGCGGCGGTCAAAAAGATGACGGCCATGCGCCTGTCGCACGCCGGCCGGAAGGCCCCCTCCAGCTCCGAAGAGGAAGCCAAGGACGCCTCCGAAGCGGAAGCCACGGCCGCCCCCTCCTCACCCAAGAAGAGGAAAAAGAAATCAAGCACGGGCAGCGCAAGAGGAGGGACAGTGACAGCAGCAGCACCACCAGCGAAAGCGGCGAGTGCCTTATCAAGAGTCAGGCAGCTCCATTTTAAACGAGGAACTGGAGGAGATGAAGGCAGCGCTCTCCCCCTCGGACGAGGATTCGCCAGAAAGGGAAAGGGTAAGTACAGCACCGACACACATCTCCACCTCTGTGTCTCTGGCTGCTCAGCCTTTCCCACTAACCCTTTGTTTGTCACTCTTTCTGCAGACTCCCAAGAAGGCCCGGAGAGTTCCGTTGGTGAAGATCACCCCCCTGAAGACGCCTGCTGCTCCGGCAGACCCGAGCCCCAAGCGCAATGTCTGGAGCCCCTCCAAGGTCACGGCCAGAGCCAGACGTTACCTGACGCGTAGAGGCGCTCTGGGCGCCAGCCCGTCCAAGCCAGCCTCCCAGGTCCCAAAGATTGAGCCAGACCCTCAGCCGACGAAGGAGCCAGAGGTGGACCCTCAGCCGACGCCGGAGGTGGAGGTTGACATGGTGCCAGACACAGACACAGACCCAGAACCGGAGGTGGCAGAGGACTCAGAGGACCCAGGACACCAGGCGTAGAGGACTCAGAGGACCAAGGCACCAAGCCCCAATCCCCCGTTCAGAACTCTCCCACCCAACACCAAATGTTCATCTAGCCCCAATCCCCCTGTTCAGAACCCTCCCTCCCAACACCCAAGTTCATCTAGCCCCAATCCCCCTGTTCAGCCCCACACCACCCACAATCTTTCCCCTGTTCACTGCACTGCAGCACTTTGATTGTTCAGCACTTTGATTGCTCAGCACTTTGATACTGCCGGTTGTTTGTAAAATGTGAAATAAAATTTTATATTTGATTCTTTTTTTATTTTTTACCTCCTTGTTGTTACACTATTGGAGAAAAATAAAAGGTCAAAAGTATTTCACTGTCTTTGCCTCTTTACTTCTAAGGCTTAACTAGGAGTGGAAGAGGGTGGAGGGGAAGGGGGTGGAGGGGAAGAGCCTTGCAGAGACAAGGCCTGGAGGTCCAGAGTCTGCCAGAGACTAAGTGCAGAGCCAGAGCCTACAAGAGACTGCCCAGGAGAAGAGGAGATTGGAGGGGAGAGCCTTTCAGAGTCTCCCTACAAGTTTGGAGAGCTGGAGGGCTGGAGCCTTGCAGAGACTAAGTCCAACAGGTTGCACAATGTTTCCCAAAATACCCTTAGGGAGACTAAGTCCCTTAAGTTGCACAATGTTTCCCAAATACCCTGGAGCCTTCGAGAGCATAAGTCCTACCCAGGAAAGGTATGCCTTGGTGGGGAAGGGCCTTGCAGAGTCTCCCTACCAGGTTGGAGGGCTTGAAGGCTGGAGCCTTCCAGAGACTAAGTCCAACAGGTTGCACAATGTTTCCCAAAATACCCTTAGGGAGACTAAGTCCCTTAAGTTGCACAATGTTTCCCAAATACCCTGGAGCCTTCCAGAGCATAAGTCCTACCCAGGAAAGGTATGCCTTGGTGGGGCAGGGCCTTGCAGAGTCTCCCTACCAGGTTGGAGCCTTCCAGAGACTAAGTCCAACAGGTTGCACAATGTTTCCCAAATACCCTTAGGGAGACTAAGTCCCTTAAGTTGCACAATGTTTCCCAAATACCCTGGAGCCTTCCAGAGCATAAGTCCTACCCAGGAAAGGTATGCCTTGGTGGGGCAGGGCCTTGCAGAGTCTCCCTACCAGGTTGGAGCCTTCCAGAGACTAAGTCCAACAGGTTGCAGAATGTTTCCCAAATACCCTTAGGGGAGACTAAGTCCCTTAAGTTGCACAATGTTTCCCAAATACCCTGGAGCCTTCCAGAGCATAAGTCCTACCCAGGAAAGGTATGCCTTGGTGGGGAAGGGCCTTGCAGAGTCTCCCTACCAGGTTGGAGGGCTTGAAGGCTGGAGCCTTCCAGAGACTAAGTCCAACAGGTTGCACAATGTTTCCCAAAATACCCTTAGGGAGACTAAGTCCCTTAAGTTGCACAATGTTTCCCAAATACCCTGGAGCCTTCCAGAGCATAAGTCCTACCCAGGAAAGGTATGCCTTGGTGGGGCAGGGCCTTGCAGAGTCTCCCTACCAGGTTGGAGCCTTCCAGAGACTAAGTCCAACAGGTTGCACAATGTTTCCCAAATACCCTCTCCCTAAAAGCTTGGAGAGCTGGAGGGCTGGAGCCTTCCAGATACTAAGTCCAACAGGTTGCACAATGTTTCCCCAAATACCCTCTCCCTAAAAGCTTGGAGAGCTGGAGGGCTGGAGCCTTCCAGAGACTAAGTCCAACAGGTTGCACAATGTTTCCCAAATACCCTCTCCCTAAAAGCTTGGAGAGCTGGAGTGCTGGAGCCTTCCAGAGACTAAGTCCTACCCAGGGAAGGCATGCCTTGGTGGGGCAGGGCCTTGCAGAATCTCCCTACCAGGTTGGAGGGCTGGAAGAGTCCAACAGGTTGCCCATGGGGAAATTTCAGAAACATTCTGCATCAAAAATATTTTTAGCCAAAAAACACAGTTCTCTTGGTCCAATCATTATGAAATTAACATATGGTATACCATAGGAAGTCCCAAACAAGCTGGACCCAGTTTGGAGTTGGTGGCTCATTTCAGGAAGGAGATAAATGGTCTGAATCGTACAAGGTTTCCCCTGTTGGAGAAAAACCACAAAGGAAAAACTTACAAAAAGTTGAGCACTCACACTTCAGAGGTAGAAAAGTGGGGGTTAAGATGGAGCTAGGAGGCTGAACTCGGGTCAGATCTTCGGCACATGACCCATATTAATTGTGCAAAGTTTCATCTCTCTAGCTCCAGCACAAAGCCTTGTGCCTGTAAAAAAGTATATCTTTTTTTATTTTGATATATGAAAATTCCCTTTGTTTCTCAAATTTCCCTGGCCATTGAAATGAGCCTTTTCATGTGATATGTCCAGCTAAACATTGTCCGATCCACTTGAGCTCCAACTATGTTATATAACGGGCCGAGGCGGACGGGATGACGTGTGTTTCGCGTCGGTCCGACGTTCCCTGACGGAGTTAGCCGTGGGAAGGTCCGTGCGTTCCGCTGTTCGAACCACTCGTCCCTGGACAGGAGACGAGCTGGCAGTGCAAAATTCAAAGACTTTGGGGCAAGTCTCGAGGGGATATGGGGCCTTAAAAAAGGGAATTTTCGTTATACATTCCCATTCATTTTAAATTCCAAAAAATCCCATTCAAATGTGTGCCAAGATTCCCCTCTCCTGTGGCCATACGGTGCATGCTAGGAGTTCAGAACCAACGCCCAAGCGACCGTCCAGGACCACCGAACAACATATTCCGAGCTCGGGTCTCAGAGGCCTTCTGAAGGTAGGGTTGCTCCCAGAGGAACAACTTTTGAAGAGGGCCTTGTTGGCTCTAAGTCCAACCCCACCCTGGCTGGAAAACTCTGAGGGCGCACTTTGACCCCTGGAGGGTTTAAAAAATATATTTGACCCCATGGCCACAAACTATGACCCCAGGGCTGTGTCTATGCAAAATTTGGTGTCTCTAGCCCCTACTGGGGAGGAGCTATGAGCCCTGAAAGATGTTTCCCATAGTTCAAAACGTCTCCTAAAGTTCCCTACTGCCAGGCCCTAAAATGCCCCCCACCACCCCAACACCCACTCCAAAATGCAGTTTGTTTCCGAAATGCCCATGGGGAACTTTCGTATTGCTGGGGAATTTTGGCATATACCAAAGGAATTTTGGGACGTTTAGGGAATTTTGGGGGGGCCAGGCCGCCCTCCTCAAAATTCCCTTTGTCTCCCAAAATGCCCTGTCCCAAAATGCAAAATCTGTCCGAAATTTCCTCCACCTGGTGGCCAAAAGTGGAACTGGGAAACTTGGAACAGTTGTCAGAAAAGTTCGAAAATGTATTGCTCGGCGACGGAGGGGGCCAGAGACGAGCTGAGACTTCCGCGTTAAACCTTGGAATTTGTGGGATATATCCGCGCCATTCCCGGATTTTTCCCGCGCTTCCCTGCCGTCGGGAAGGATTGGTCAAAAAAGACCTCCGCTAGTGATTTTTACCCTTGCAATGGTAATGGCATGTGTGCCAAGTTTCCCTCGCTTCCATAAGGTGGGGATGTAAAGAATATGGCAAATGTGCAAATCCATCATTATGGGATGTAAGGAATATGGCAAATGTGCAAATCTGCCAACGTCACCACAAACTGAGTGACCGTTCAAGACGATCAGTGGTGGGGGAGGCCCTCAAGGCACCTATGACAACTCTGAAGAAGTTAAAAACTTCAGCAGCTGAGATGTGAGAAACTATGCAAACAAGGCATGTGTGAGTGAGAGGGGTGTATCTGTATGTGTGTGTGTGTGTGTGGGGGGGGTGTGATTTTTTGTCATAGAGATTTCATTTGGGCAATTCCACGCAAAACTGTCACATCCATAACGGCAGAACAATGCCATGGTATTTAGCTGGCGTTATGAACGTGAGTTTTGCGAGGAATTGCCCATTTATACAAGCAGCAAAAGGGGAGATACACAAGGTACTTATAGGCAGCACCGTATTTACATATACACATATATGCAGCTTTTATAGACACTGTATTTACATACACAAATATGCAGCTTTTATACACAGCACTGCATTTACATATACACATATATGCAGCTTTTATAGACACTGTATTTACATACACATATATGCAGCTTTTATACACAGCACTGCATTTACATATACACATATATGCAGCTTTTATAGACACTGTATTTACATACACAAATATGCAGCTTTTATACACAGCACTGCATTTACATATACACATATATGCAGCTTTTATAGACACTGTATTTACATACACATATATACAGCTTTTATAGGCAGCACTGCATTTACATATACACATATATGCAGCTTTTATAGACACTGTATTTACATACACAAATATGCAGCTTTTATACACAGCACTGCATTTACATATACACATATATGCAGCTTTTATAGACACTGTATTTACATACACATATATGCAGCTTTTATACACAGCACTGCATTTACATATACACATATATGCAGCTTTTATAGGCAGCACTGCATTTACATATACACATATATGCAGCTTTTATAGACACTGTATTTACATACACATATATACAGCTTTTATAGGCAGCACTGCATTTACATATACACATATATGCAGCTTTTATACACAGCGCTGTATTTATATACATATCCACATATATGCAGCTTTTATACACAGTGCTGTATTTATATACATATCCACATACATGCAGCTTTTATACACAGCACTGTATTTATATACATATCCACATATATGCAGCTTTTATACACAGCCCTGTATTTATATACATATACACATATATGCAGCTTTTATACACAGCACTGTATTTACATATCCACATATATGCAGCTTTTATACACAGCACTGTATTGTACTGTACTTATAGGCAGCACTGTATTTTATAGCCATGTTTTATACACAGCACTGTATTTACATATCCACATATATGCAGCTTTTATAGACACTGTATTTACATACACACATATGCAGCTTTTATAGGCAGCACTGCATTTACATATACACATATATACAGCTTTTATAGGCAGCACTGCATTTACATATACACATATATGCAGCTTTTATACACAGCGCTGTATTTATATACATATCCACATATATGCAGCTTTTATACACAGTGCTGTATTTATATACATATCCACATACATGCAGCTTTTATACACAGCACTGTATTTATATACATATCCACATATATGCAGCTTTTATACACAGCCCTGTATTTATATACATATACACATATATGCAGCTTTTATACACAGCACTGTATTTACATATCCACATTTATGCAGCTTTTATACACAGCACTGTATTGTACTGTACTTATAGGCAGCACTGTATTTTATAGCCATGTTTTATAGGCAGCACTGTATTTTCTACAATAACAAGGTCATTGGCCATACAGAACAGTAACATATCCACACATATGCAGTTTGAACATATCCCAGTACAAGCACATATATGTTAAATAAATGTATTTCCATATATGTATCAATATATTTCAAAATATGAGTAAATATTCAATATTGACCACTTTCTTATATTTTCTGCATATAATTGAATATATAAGTATATATATATGCTGTATACATTCTTGTATTATACATTTATTAAATATATTGTAGCCATCTATTCAAATATAAGCTTGATGCAGCTGCATATGTGAATATTTTTCCCCTAGATGTTTCTGGGTGGAATATACTGTGTCTATTTCTCCATAACTTTTACAAAATCTAAGCTAGAAAAGACCAAACAAATAGCATTAATATTTCAGCACGACAGTCTATAGAGTTTGCCATTCGTTTAGGTGGTGAGCAACGTAGACAGGAGATGCAGAACTTCGAAAGGATCACGCCGGCATCGAGGCATGTAGTTACTGCGTGGAGTTGAAGCAGAAGCACAAAACAGCCTTAAGTAACGGTGTTATATCGTCATCCAGTGGTTACCGGAGATTAACTATGGTGTACGTCAAAGAATAGCCACGAGATGGCAATATAGGACAGGGAAAGGCAGAGCCGTATATAGGCTTTGGGGAAAGAAGCATAAAACAGCATTAAGTAACGGTGTTATATTGCCATCTAGTGGTTAACGGAGGTTAACTGGTGGTGTACATCAAAGAATAACCACGAGATGGCAATATAGGACAGGGAAAGGCAGAGCCGTAGGCTCTAGGGAAAGCTCCCCCTCACCATAACTGCCGCTAGATGGCAGCATTTTCTCATTTGAGCAAAATTCTCACCCGGATGTGTTTTTTACCTCGAGAAGGAAGTGCTTTCTCTCGGTACTGGCACTGGCTCATTTCTCCGTTTCTCGTTTAGTTGTTCGGAAGAAGCCGCGCACTGAACAGTCTTACCCCGCGTGATAGAGTGACTGACCGCCCGTATCCGCCACGATGTCTCGGGGATCTATAGAAATCCCCCTGCGGGACACTGATGAGGTGAGTTGGAGTTTAGTTGGTACTTTCTGTTTCCGCTGTGTTTGAATTGTAGGACATTTAGCGACATCTAGGTAACTAACTTGGTTAACAGTTAGCGTCTTCCCCAACTTGCTAATGTTGGCTAACGTTAGATGCTGGCATTGCATAATGTTATTCTAGTTGCCTTGTGCGTCCGATGCCAAACTGACGGAATATAACATAAGAAAGTGTTTGGCTAAAGCAACAGTGCCTCACTGGTATGAAGCGCCACAGCTCCTTCTGCGAATTTTCTAATGGTGCGCTAACAGCTGGCTGGCTAGCTCGCTAACATGTCAACAAGCCCTCGGACCTGTGGGCGCATAGTCGCTCAGCCAGGAGTATCCACACGCTGGGCTGCCCTGCGACACCCGGTCCTTCCCTCCGTGCATTGATCGCAGCACGTAGAAGAAGTCCTATTCACTGACTAAACAAAAATGCAATTGAAGCACCTACCAGAATACCAGAATGTTTTCCAGTTTTGTCATAGACTCATTGTTGAAATCTCGGGTTCCAATACAAATTGTAGTGTAGTGCAGAGGATCAAGCCCTTGAGTGCGCCTCTGTTCTTTCTACTTTGACACTCAACTTTTGGAGTTCACTCACCAGGCAAAACATCATCACAAACTTAAAGCGCAGACGCCTACTCGCCATTGTTCAGCAGCTACCAGAACAAATCACTTGCCTAGTTTGACTTGTTACTACTTCTGAAATAGGCTAACCAATATTTATGCTCTATCGTCCTCCGTCATAGTGAAGGATGGAAATACTCATCCACTGATTAAAGCACACACACACATCTTGTTTAAATCACTGGCCATTTGATCTTGTCTGACACTGCTTGCTTGCTGCTGCAGGTGATCGAGTTGGACTTCGACCAGCTGCCAGAGGGAGATGAGGTCATCAGCATCCTCAAGCAGGAACACACACAGCTGCACATATGGATCGCACTGGCCGTGAGTACTCCAGCCTGAGAGGAGCGCTGTGTGTGTGTGTGTGGGTGTGTGGTCTAATGTCTCTGTGTTGTTCTCCACAGCTGTGTATGTGTGTTCTAATGTCTCTGTGTTGTGCTCCACAGCTGTGTGTGTGTGGTCTAATGTCTCTGTGTTGTTCTCCACAGCTGTGTGTGTGTGTTCTAATGTCTCTGTGTTGTGCTCCACAGCTGTGTGTGTGTGTGTGGTCTAAGGTCTCTGTGTTGTGCTCCACAGCTGTGTGTGTGTGTGTGTGTGTGGTCTAATGTCTCTGTGTTGTGCTCCACTGCTGTGTGTGTGTGGTCTAATGTCTCTGTGTTGTGCTCCACAGCTGTGTGTGTGTGTGTGTGTGGTCTAAGGTCTCTGTGTTGTGCTCCACAGCTGTGTGTGTGTGTGGGTGTGTGGGGTCTAAGGTCTCTGTGTTGTGCTCTACAGCTGTGTGTGTGTGTGTGTGTGTGTGTGTGTGTCTAATGTCTCTGTGTTGTGCTCCACTGCTGTGTGTGTGTGGTCTAATGTCTCTGTGTTGTGCTCCACAGCTGTGTGTGTGTGTGTGTGTGGTCTAAGGTCTCTGTGTTGTGCTCCACAGCTGTGTGTGTGTGTGGGTGTGTGGGGTCTAAGGTCTCTGTGTTGTGCTCTACAGCTGTGTGTGTGTGTGTGTG
>NC_063209.1:29812201-29814701 GCF_017589495.1 Alosa alosa | reverse complement strand
CACCAACCAGTTTTAGGGGCCTGAAACCAGTAAATGATTTTTTGAAGGTTTGCTGTCCAATAATAGGCGATTAGGGTTGGGAAGAGCAAGACCACCCTCAGCTCTTGGCCTTTCCAGAAATGCCCCACGTAGTCTAGGATCTTTCCCCTCCCAAAGAAAATGTGACAGTCTCTCATTTATTGAACGAAAAAAATGACTTAGGGAGAAAAATAGGCAAGTTTTGAAATAGGTATAGGAATCTAGGCAGTATGTTCATTTTAATACAATTAACTCTTCCTGCTAAGCTTAAACATAAAGAATTCCAGCGTTGAAGGTCCAGTTTCAATTTCTCAAAAATAGGGGAGAAGTTTATGCTTAAATAAGTCAGAAAAAGAGGGGTCACATTTATGCCTAGATACTTAAATCCTGTTTTTGAAATACAAAATGGCAAGTCTGCCTCAAGGATTGATGATGCCTTCTTATTTATGGGGAAATAAATGCTTTTGAGTAATTGATTTTGTATCCAGAAAAAACCACTGAAATTGTTTAGAATATTAAGAATCACAGGTGTACATACCAGGGGTCTGCTACATAAATTAAAAGATCATCAGCATACAAAGAAACTTTGAATTCCATCCCCTGAATGGTGTAGTTGACCTGCATAGACGCATATATGTACATAGGTTGGCAGTCCGTTGTCCTTGGGCCATATTACATAACAACACATGAGCAGTGATAAGTAGTATATATACTCTTTTGATCCCATGAGCAGTGATAAGTAGTATATATATACTCTTTTGATCCCATGAGCAGTGATAAGTAGTATATATACTCTTTTGATCCCATGAGCAGTGATGAGTAGTATACTCTTTTGATCCCGTGATCAATAAAGTATCTATCTATCTATAAGTAGTATATATACTCTTTTGATCTTAAATTAAAATGAATATTTTGAAATGAATAGGCATGTGGTGCCTTGTACCCTTGACCCTGTGAATAGCTGCTTTAATCTACTGGATTATTCAGAACCTTTGCTTCCTCAGGAAACTTGACTTGTAAAGTGGAATCAAATTAAATATAGAGTGTGTGCGTGTGTGTGTGTGTAACCCTGTCTCTCTCTCTCTCTGTGTAGGACCATCCTGACGCCTGGTCTGTAAGTGTGTGTGTAACCCTGTCGCTCTCTCTCTCTGTGTGTGTAGGACCATCCTGACGCCTGGTCACTGATTGGTAACCTCCACCTGGCCAAGCAGGAGTGGGGTCCGGGGCAGAAGAAGTTTGAGCGCATTCTGAAGCAGCCGTCCACTCAAAACGACACCTACAGCATGCTGGCACTCGGCAATGTGTGGCTACAGACCCTGCACCAGCCCACACGCGACAGAGAGAAGGTCACACGCACGCACGCACACACGCGCACACATGCACTCAGACTCAGAATCATAGCCACTCACAAAATTCCACCTCACAAGCAGCAAGACAAATGTGGACAACATATGAGCTTTAAAAGTGTGTGTGTGTTATTGTGTGCGTGCGCAGGAGAAACGTCATCAGGACAGAGCTCTGGCCATCTATAAGCAGGTGCTGAGGAACGACTCTAAGAATCTCTACGCAGCCAACGGCATTGGTGAGACACACATGGCATCTTGGTGATGTGACAGGTTACTGTGGTGTGTGTGTGTGTGATGAGTAGGGCGGTTTTTGACCCACGGTTTGGTACAAACCTCGATTCTTTTTTTTCTTTTTTTGGGGCGGGGGTTACACATTTTATTAAATAACATTTCAATAGCCTACCTACCTTGGAACACCAGAGGATTAGAATATAATATATAATAGAATACATCTGTATTATTTTATATCCTGATATAAAAAGAGAGAATACTGAATGTCTGATATTTATGACAGCACACTTTATGCAGATTAGCCTATAGCCTAGGCCTACTATTTCTATTACAACTCTACCTCTTTAATTCAGCTGTCTCGTTGAAGCCTGGAAATATTTTAAACAAAGTAGCATAGATGGCTAGCTTATCATAGTCTACTGGTTGGACTGTTCAGTTTCCCCAGGTGTGTTTAAGTTTCAAGGTAATACTTGTTCTCCTTGGTACAGGCACTTTTGGGAAACATTGGTATTGAGATGATCAGTCAACTTGAATGCAAGAGTTTTAAACAAATATGTGCAGCATGCTAATGATGCTAAGCGGATTTAATAGTAATTTAGCTAGTCGTCTTCTATGCATCCTTGGTTTCACGATTGTGAATGTTTTATTTGGATTGTGTTTTGGCCGAGTCGCGCGTGTCCATTGAGCGAGAGGGAGGGAGGGAGGGAGGGAGGGAGGAGAGGGGGAGCGAGCGAGCGAGAGGGAGGGAGGGAGGGAGGGAGGGAGGGGGAGAGAGTGCGGGGCAAGCAGGCGGGGGTTACTTTGCTACTGTTTGGTAATGCTGCATAGTTTACAATGAGAGCAACGAGAGGTATGAAATTATGATTTATTTATTTATTTTTGGAGTACGTAGGCTACCGGTAAGT
>NC_063209.1:29729701-29807201 GCF_017589495.1 Alosa alosa | reverse complement strand
CCTCCCCAGGTATTTCAGCTACCTGAGCAAGGCTGGCGATAAGATCAAAACTTTGATTTGGCTTTTCTCGCTGCCTCTGAAGGGGCCAGTAACAGAGGGGTTATTGAGGTGTGTGAAATATACAAATAGCTTAGATATGCCGTTGTGGTGTTTTTAGAATGTTTGTGTGTGTGTGTTCTATTGTGATATTATTATTAATGAATAGTGGTGAAATTAATTATTATTATTGTGTGTCAACCGGCGGGCGTTGCTCTGATCTCTTGTCCCAGGCGCAGTACCATGTGGCTCGTGCACGTAAGCAGGACGAGGAGGAGAAGGAGCTCAGGGCCAAACAGGAGCAGGAGAGAGACCTGCTGCGCCAGCAGATGATGAAGGAGCAGGTGTGTGTGTGTGTGTGTGAGAGAGAGAGAGACCTGCTGCGCCAGCAGATGATGAAGGAGCAGGTGTGTGTGAGAGAAGAGAGACCTGCTGCGCCAGCAGATGATGAAGGAGCAGGTGTGTGTGTGTGTGTGTGTGAGAGAGAGACCTGCTGCGCCAACAGATGATGAAGGAGCAGGTGTGTGTGTGTGTGTGTGTGTGGGAGAGAGGAAGACCTGCCTGTAACAGATGATGAAAAGAACAGGTGTGTGTGTGAGAGAGAAGAGACCTGCTGCGCTCAACAGGTGATGATGAAGAACAGGTGTGTGTGTGTGAAGAGTGTGAAAGAAGACCTATAAACAGATGATGAAGCAGAGGTGTGTGTGTGTATTAAGAAGAAAGACTACTCTGCGCCAACAGATGATGAAGGAGCAGGTGTGTGTGTCTGTGTGTGTGAGAGAGACCTGCTGCACCAACAGTATGTGTGTGTGTGTGTGTGTTGTAAGTGTAATGTGCTGTGTGTATGTGTGTTTTTAAATGTAGTGATCTGTGTTTTAAGTGTGGTGTGTGTGTTTTAAGGCTGCACGATTTGGTGAAAAATTCATATTGCGATTATTCTGGACAATATTGCGTCTAGTGATTGTGTGTGTGTGTTTGTTTGAAGTGTAATGTGATGTGTGTGTGTGTGTGTTTGAAGTGTAATGTGATGTGTGTGTGTGTGTGTGTGTTTGAAGTGTAATGTGATGTGTGTGTGTGTGTGTGTGTGTGTGTTTGAAGTGTAATGTGTGTGTGTGTGTGTGTGTTTGAAGTGTAATGTGATGTGTGTGTGTGTGTGTGTGTGTGTGTGTGTGTGTTTGTTTGAAAGTGTAATGTGATGTGTGTGTGTGTGTGTGTGTGTTTGAAGTGTAATGTGATGTGTGTGTGTGTGTGTGTGTGTTTTGTTTGAAGTGTAATGTGATGTGTGTGTGTGTGTGTGTGTGTTTGTGTAGGAGGAGAAGCGCTATAAGGAGGTGGAAGAGCAGAAGAAGCTTCTGGAACAGCGAGCCCAGTACGTGGAGAAGACCAAGAGCCTGCTGACCTTCACCGACACCGACACCACCCGCGACAAAAAGAGAAGCGGGGGAGGAGGCAGGGTGAGACACACACTTACACACACACACGCACACTCAGTCACTCACACACACACATCACACACACACACTGTCACTCACACTCAGTCACTCACACACACACACACACACACACACACACACACACACACACTCACACTCAGTAACCACACACACACACCTCAGTCTCACACACACACACACACACTCTCACACACACACACACTCAGTCACACACACTCTCTCACACACACACACACTCAGTCACACACACACACACACACACTGTCACTCACACTCAGTAACTTACACACACACACACTCAGTCACACACACACACACAAACACACACACACACACTCAGTCACTCACACACACACACACACTTAGTAACACACACACACACACTCAGTCTCTCACACACACACACACACTCAGTCACTCAGTGACATGATGGGAACTGTAGTTTACAACATTCAGTATAGGCATGCATGATGGGAACTGTAGTTTACAACATTCAGTATAGGCATGCATGATGAAAACTGCAGCTCTACTGTGTTGAATTTGTTTAATTCTCTTTCCACCATAAAATGTCTAAATTTGCCAAACAGAAAATGTGCATTTGAATGAGAGGTGCACATTAAGGTGTACACATTCGCCTGTCTGTGGGTTTGATGTGTTCATTTGTACCTGCACCCTTCCTAGCTGTCAAATGTGCCGGTATGAATCGCTGCTGTTCAACTTGAATGTATTGAATGGGGTGTTGAAGTCAGACATTTCAAGGCGGAGTGATCGTTCTCTTGAGGTGAAGAGGAGACGTAAGCAGCAGTGTTGTAGCTCGCGCGCAACGTGTCCATTTTGTTAGTTTACTCCAGAGACCTG
Organism: Alosa alosa; assembly: GCF_017589495.1. Lineage (NCBI taxonomy): Eukaryota > Metazoa > Chordata > Actinopteri > Clupeiformes > Clupeidae > Alosa > Alosa alosa. The sequence goes on along the minus strand of NC_063209.1, from coordinate 29,804,853 downwards.
CCGTGTCCGCAACTTCTCCCCTACGACCGCTAGAAGCAGTTACCGTTTCTAAATAATGGATCCTTCGACTGGCGAGTTGCCGGTGGTGGTTGAAATCATGGCTGAGGGAAGGCTGCAAGCCTGGCTCTTAGAAATGGAAACTGTACAAATGTCACATTAGCCAATTTAGCAGCTAACGCTAACGTTACCACACCTGCTGCGATCGGTCAAGGACGAGGATTTGATAGAACACTTGTTGAAATGTGTTAAAAGTAACTGTAATGCCGACCTGTCTTATAGCAATATCGGAGAGTGAGTGCTTAATCAAGCATTGAACTGCTGTTTTGAAGAGATGACTAAAAGCACGCCTGATTAGTTACAGAACAGACGAAAAGCACGCCTGATTAGTTTTTAATTGTAACGTTACAGAAAAGCACACCTGATTAGTTTTTAATTGTAACATTACAAAAAAGGTTCTAGCACTAGTCAGCTGTACCATATCAAGAAAGACTCGTTTGTTACGAGCTGTAGTTTCAGAACTAACAACGTTACCCTTACAAAAAATAACTGCACTACTTCAAGTGTCAAAACTGCAGTTGTGGAGAAATTATTTGCAGTTCATATACAGGAAATGCAATATTTTGGACATGCGGTAGGCTATGCCTGCAGTCTTTTGTCCCATGACTGCATAACAGCACCTGACATAATAGACGTTTGTATAACAGAGCCTGACATAATAGAAGTTTGGTATGAAAGAGCCTGACATAATAGAAGTTTGGTTTCTCCCAAAGAAAGACCCCTGTGGTGCTGTAATGGGACTAATTCAGTGGTTCAGTGGTGTTCTAGTGTGACTCTATATGTGATTGTGTGTTCTAATGGTGTTCTAGCGTGGTTCTGAATGTGATTGTGTGTTCTAATGGTGTTCTAGTGTGGTTCTAAATGTGATTGTGTGTTCTAATGGTGTTCTAGCGTGGTTCTAATGGTGTTCTAGCGTGGTTCTAAATGTGATTGTGTGTTCTAATGGTGTTCTGATGTGTTGGCTGCAGCGTAAGAAGGGCGGGGACGCGGACGAGTTTGTGAACGACGACTCTGATGAAGACCTGCCAGTCAAGAGGAAGAAGAAGAGGAGAGCCAGCGGCACTGACCAAGACGACGACGGACAAGAGGGAGGAGACAAGAAACCACGCAAGAAGAGACGCAGGTGTGTGTGTGTGTGTGTGTGTGATTGCTTAGGTGTGTGTACGCACAGGAGGGAGGAGACAAGAAACCACGCAAGAAGAGACGCTGGTGTGTGTGTGTGTGTGTGTGATTGCTGAGGTGGTATTATGCGACAGGAGGAGGAGACAAGAAACCACGCAAGAAGAGACGCTGGTGTGTGTGTGTGTGTGTGTGATTACTGAGGTGTGTGTTCTGCGCTCTGGGAGGGAGAGAAGAAACCACGAAGAGGAAGAGACGTGTGGTGTGTGTGTGTGTGTGTGTGTGATTGCTGAGTTGTGTGTACTGGTCATGTGTGTGCATGTGTGTGTGTTTCTCTGAGTGGTGTACTGATGTGTGTGTGTGTTTCTCTAAGCGCTTTCAGACATACGTGTAAGACCGGAGGTTCTGCCGATGTTAAACGGTGGGGCCGTATATCTGAACGACATAACCGGTCATATGGAAGTCCGAATTTAGCCAGTTGTTCTACTACTCCCCCCCTTAGTATTTCCTCCGGACATTATGTAAATGTGCTGTGTCTGAACGAGGCGTAGAACATGCGGTTAAAATTCACATCTCACATCTTGTGAACTCTACAAGCCCCCACCCCTCACTCGACAACCACACGGAGATTCTGTAATGTGTGTGTATGTCGTTCACACATACGTCCGTATAAGGTCAGTATTAGGTCCGCAGGTTAGCATCATATCTGAATCATCCGAAGGGTAGGACCTCCGTTTGACAAACCTCCTCATATACTCTGGAGGTTATATCTGAAAGCGCTTTCTGAGTGGTGTGTGTGTGTGTGTGTGTTTCTCTAAGTGGTGTACTGATGTGTGTGTGTGTGTGTGTGTTTCTCTGAGTGGTGTACTGATGTGTGTGTGTGTGTGTGTGTGTGTGTGTGTGTTTCTCTAAGTGGTGTACTGATGTGTGTGTGTTTCTCTGAGTGGTGTACTGATGTGTGTGTGTGTGTGTTTCTCTGAGTGGTGTACTGATGTGTGTGTGTGTGTGTGTGTGTGTGTGTGTTTTCTCTGAGTGGTGTACTGATGTGTGTGTGTGTGTTTCAGGCCTCAGAAGGGAGATGAAGAGGGGAGTGATGATGAGGAGGAAGGAGGCTCACGACCGAAGAAGCAACGCAAACCCAAAAAGAGGATCGAGAAGGTCAGATAGCAGTCCATGCATGTGTGCCAAGATGGAGGTCATATATATATATATATATATATGTGTGTGTTGTGTAAATCGTGGACACCATACATGTTTAAATGCGTACACAGCCTCTTGCTTTGTCTGACGTTTTTGATCTGTTTTCAAATATGTGTAATATTTAGCATTAATGTGTGTTTGTTTGTGTGTGTCTCCAGGCTAAACCTGAGCGTCTGCCTCCGTCACTTAAAGGGAAGATCAAATCAAAAGCCATCATCTCCTCCTCAGACTCCTCCTCCGACGAGGATGGACTCAAGATCGCAGAGGACAGGTCAGGATGTGTGTGTGTGTGTGTGGGGTACGTGAGTGTGTGTGTGCGCGCGCTACGTGAGTGTGTGTGTGTGTGTGTGTGTGTGTGTGTGTGTCTGGTATGTGAGTGTGTGTGTGTGTGTGTGTGTGTGCGCATCTGATTGGTATATGCCATGATAATACTATATTCATATGCTTCTGATAAATAGGCTTGTTGATGTAGGTGTGTGTGAATCCTGAACCTGTGTGTGTGTGTGTGTGTGTGTGTGTGTGTGTAGGAACCCGAGGGACAGTGGTTCTGGTTCTGATGATGAGGAGCGGCCTCACAAGAAGCGTCTGGCGTCCGACAGCGGCTCAGAGGCGGGGCATAGCGGCAGCGGCCAAGGGTCCGGCCAATCAGAAGAGGATTCAGGCAGTGAGGGTGGGGCTAAGCGCAGGCCGCGTGCCCAATCAGATTCAGAGTCTGAGAGGAGTCGGCGAAGTGCCTCGGGGAGAGGCTCAGACAGCGAGTCCCCGCCCCCCTCCCCTAGACCCGCCTCCGAGGGATCTCCCCGCCAATCAGAGTCTGAGGCTGAAGCGTCCAATCGCGGCTCAGAAGACAGCGAGTGACAGCCCAGCTGGAGTGCTGTGCCCCCCTGTGGTAGCGACTGGTACTGCAAGAATCATGTCCAGCCTGGAGCTGCAGTCACAGCCCTGTCTGTCTGCGTGTGTGCTCTCCACACACACACACACTCTCTCTCTCTTTCTGTCTGTCTGTGTGTGTGTGTCTCTCTCTTCACAAACTCACGCACACACACACTCTTTTTCTGTCTCTCTGTGTGTCTTCTCTTCACACACACACACTCTTTCTGATACCAGCAGCTTGTGCATAGTCATCACACACATGATCACCCCCCTCTTCTGCCACGTGTGAAATTCATCTGGATTCGTTTGAGAGATGCCGCGTCTGGGATTGTTTTGTGATTACGAGGGGTGTGTGGGATGTTTTCTTTGGTTCTGTTTAGAATGGTAGCGGTCACTAGTGGTGGCCTCAGCGATGCATTTGTACTTTTACTTTCTTTTAATTAAAAGGTTCTCCTGAAAACCCCTCGGCTTCTGATTTCATACAGCCAACAACTAAGCACTAGGACAATGAAGATGCTGTGTTCAATTGACTGATCGCAAGCCCCGGCCATTGAACACAGATGAGCCAATGGCAGTCTAGTAGCTCCGCGCAGGCAGACACACTCTGCGACAGCTTCAACTTACGGCTCCATAGAAATGCATTGGGAGCTGATTTTTGTCCGTTTTTATGGGATTGTATAGTGATGTGAGTTGAAAAGGACGGCCAAACGACATGTGTGGGATTAAAGGAGAATTCCGGTGTGATATTGACCTAAAGTGTGTTGAAACATGATACCGAGTGTGAACTTTTGTTTCATAGCTCATCCCGGCTTGTCCCCTGCACTTCGAAATCTGGCGCTAGTTAGCCGATGCTACCAACAGTTTTTCGATGGGGGTGCCTCGGGCATCGGCCTAGCCATGCAAATAAATCACTGTTTTACACTATTTAAGGCTCAAAGTAGCTCCATACTTCATTGGTAGACTTCCGAGGGCCTTGACATTTAAAACGAGACATTGAGAACTTTGAAAAAACACTGGTAGTTTATTTACAAGGCAATTTATACAGACAGTACCTTTTAGGAAGTTTACCGTTCGCTGCTATCTTCAATTTAGTCACAATAAGTCGAGCGACGAGTACGAATGAACAGGTATGATAAGGGATCAGATTCCAAAAATAATTCTGTGTTAATGCATGGATTCCAGCAACTGGTAAAACAGTGATTTATTTGCATGGCCCGAAGCACCACCATTGAAAAAGCTGTTGGTAGCATCGGCTAACTAGCGCCTGATTTCTGAGTGCAGGGGACAAGCCGAGATGAGCTATGAGACATACGCTCACATTCGGTATCATGTTTCAACACACTTTAGGTCAATATCACACCGGAATTCTCCTTTAAGATACACAGAATAATGGGTTTCAATCTTGATTATGCTTTCTGTAATTATGTTAAATTAGATTAAATTCTATCCTCCAAGCTCTATTTTAGCCCTATTTTAAGCAAAGGGTTAACTTGCATAACGAAACAGTGCTCCACCACCACAACTGTAGATTAAGCCACACGGCTAACTCAATGTAAGTAAGATAAACAAGGATGTTTATTGTTCTCAGCATTGCCAGCATTGTGTTGTGACTTGTCACTTGGAGGAGACTTGTAGATAACTAACCTTAGCATAGTTAGCTAACTGCTGCTAACATGCTAGCATCGCCTCGTCAGAAAAGCATAGGGCTGTGCACAGTAGTGTAACATTTATTCACCATAAATTAATAAAGTTGAAGTGGCTCTGCAATGTAGGCTATGCTTCTGTTTATTTGCAGTACCATGTTCCTTACACGACATGACCCAGTGTCCTTGTAGTATGCATGCAAGTGTATGTAGCACAGCTAATATTAATATCAGTGAACCACACTCGCTTCCCGCCTAAGTTTGTCACCCAACTAAGCTAGATATGATTTTTTTATACATGTGTTTCCATGTCATACTGGAGTCTTTTTGACCCAGTTCTAAAAGGAAATCAGGTCCATTGGCTCTCAAAGAGCCTCTTGGGATGTAACTTTTACAGACAGACTTACAGCTAGAATCTACCTATCGTGGAAGTTCTAGTTAACTCCTGTCCGAGGTTGTCGGACTAGCAGCAGTAACTAAGGTTAGTTAAATATCTGCCAAAGAGAGGCTGTGTGAGTGTGAGTGTGTGTGTGTGTGTGAGAGCGGGGCAAGGACAGGTGTGTGTGTGTGTGAGGCGGGACAAGGAGAGGTGTGTGTGTGTGTGTGTGAGAGCGGGGCAAGGACAGGTGTGTGTGTGTGTGTGTGAGCGGGACAAGGAGGTGTGTGTGTGTGTGTGTGAGCGGGACAAGGAGAGGTGTGTGTGTGTTTGAGAGCGGGACAAGGAGGGTGTGTGTGTTTGAGAGCGGGACAAGGAGAGGTGTGTGTGTGTGTGAGAGCGGGGCAAGGACAGGTGTGTGTGTGTGTGTGTGTGTGAGCGGGACAAGGAGAGGTGTGTGTGTTTGAGAGCGGGACAAGGAGGTGTGTGTGTGTGTGTTTTTGAGAGCGGGACAAGGAGAGGTGTGTGTGTGTGTGTGAGAGCGGGACAAGGAGAGGTGTGTGTGTGTGTGTGTGTGAGAGCGGGACAAGGAGAGGTGTGTGTGTGTGTGTGAGAGCGGGACAAGGAGAGGTGTGTGTGTGTGTGTGAGAGAGTGGGACAAGAAGAGGTATGTGTGAGTTTTCCGTGTGTGTGTGAGAGCGGGACAAGGAGAGGTGTGTGTGTGTGTGTGTGTGAGAGAGCGGGACAAGAAGAGGTGTGTGTGTGTGTGTGAGAGAGCGGGACAAGGAGAGGTGTGTGTGTGTGTGTGAGAGCCGGGACAAGGAGAGGTGTGTGTGTGTGTGTGTGTGTGTGAGAGCGGGACAAGAAGAGGTGTGTGTGAGTTTTCCGTGTGTGTGTGAGAGCGGGACAAGAAGAGGTGTGTGTGTGTGTGTGTGTGTGTGTGTGTGTGTGAGAGCGGGACAAGAAGAGGTGTGTGTGTGTGTGTGAGAGAGCGGGACAAGGAGAGGTGTGTGTGTGTGTGTGAGAGCGGGACAAGAAGAGGTGTGTGTGAGTTTTCTGCCGCTGCATGTAGCCTGCCTACTAAGGAAAGAAGATCATACCTACGTGAAATAGCAACAACAAAGAAATGTAATATACAGTTATGTGCAAAATAATAGCAGTCTAACATCACTAATATGTTTAAGTACTGATTTTGGCAGAAATTATGATACAACATGGGAACAAATTCATGACTAGGTGCAACAGAGCAATGGCCAACCAACAGACATGCATGCTGCTGATTGGGGCTAATTGACTCATTTAATGAAATGAGGGTGTGGGGGTGTGTTCAAATTAATAGCAGTGTGGAGTTCAATTAGGGAGGTCATTCAGTCTGTGAAGAAACAGGTGTCAACAATGGCCCTTATTCAAGGAAGGAAGGCAGCAGATGTTGCTCAGTGAGTAAAATGGGTCGTTATACACATTGCACTGAAGAAGAAAGAACTTTGATCAAAAAATTGATAGGAGAGGGGAAAACGTACAAAGTGCAGAAAATAATTGGCTGCTCAGCTAAAATGATCTCCAATGCTTTGAAATGGCAAAGAAAACCCGAAAGATGTGGTAGAAAAAGGAACACTACCATCCGCCTAGATCATGGACATGCTGTCAAAAAGTGAGGTTTGGTTTCCACAGTTTCAAGTGCACATGATCAAACTGATTTTTTTCTGAACCTAGTGATGTCACTCTTATTCCTCTATGTTGACAGGAAAGCAGGGTCCTCAGAATGATTGGCCCTACATGGAGTCTTAACAAGGTCACAAATGCAAGAATGTGTGTGTGAGTGTGAGAGCGGGACAAGGAGAGGGGTGTGTGTGTATGATCAGCTCCAGAGAAATCAAAGATCTTGATTTACCTGTGAGTACTTCAACAATCAGAAGACGCCTATGTGAAGCCAAACTATTTGCAAGAAACCCTCGTAAACCTCGTAAAGTAAAGTGAAAAGGTTACAGTTTGCCAAAGAACACATTGACTGGCCGAAAGAGAAGTGGCGCAATGTTCTATGGACAGATGAGAGATTGTTCTTATTGCGTCTAAAGGCCACAGACCGCTTGTGAGACGACCCCCAAACACTGAATACAAGCCACAGTACACTGTGAAGACTGTAAAACATGAAGGTGCGAGCATAATGGTTTGGGGATGTTTCTCATACTTTGGATTGGGGCCCATTTATCGCATAACAGGCAACATGGACCAATTTCAGTACCTTAAAATACTAGCCTAGAAATCTAGACGCACCCTAGCGGCGGCAAATTAATTTGCTCAGCCTGTACGTCTAGTATCAAACCATAGGGATTTCTATTGGCTGACGCCGTGGACTTCATCCAATCACAGCGCTCTATTTTGTTAGAGAGTCTTAAGGCGGGCTTAAGAGGATAACGACAGTCCTGCGACTGTGAACAACAAGGAAGGTGGCTATGGCGAACGAAGAGCGGTTGTTTGAATCGGTGTTGGCATCAACTTTGGAGGAATTGGACTTGTGCTTTTCTTTGAAAGTTGAGCAACACAATGCACTTAAGTAATTCCTTTCGAAGAAGGATGTATTTGCCGTTTTGCCGACCGGATACGGATATGGTCGTAGCGCTGGCATATTGCATGCCAAGGCAGTTTGAAAGACAATTCTCTGCCCGCCCCTTGGATTAAGCGAGGTAAATGGTTCGATTCCAGACTATACATTTCAATGATGTAGGATGGCCCGCCAGGCTAGAATGAACACATTTTTTAAAAAGAAATTAGCTGATCTAGCCGTAGTCTACTTTGTTTACCTTCAATATGTCAATTTAATGTCAAGGTGAATGAACACATTAGCTACTGCTGTTTTGTCTAAAAGTACACATAATCATGAAGTTGCAGCTATATATTTGCCGCTACAATTAGTGTTGTGTTGACCGTTTGCACAAACGAGGAGCTGAGAGCATTCCATGATTCACCGCTGAACTACGTTGTATTATCACATTACATTTGGCGGACGCATTTTTAGCCAAAGCGACTTACATATGTCAACTATATTACAAGGGATTACATTGTCCCCGGAGCAACTTGGGGTTAAGTGCCTTGCTCAAGGGCACAACGGTGGAAGCCGGGAATTGAACCGACAACTTTCAGGCTACTGCACGCTAGCCTAGTTCCTTAACCGCTACACTACCACCGCCCTGTGTACGTTGTAGACTACCGGAAATGCGACTGAATGAGCGAACGAACGATTCAGAACGAATCATCTTGGCGAACTGAACGACGCAAACTGTGTCATGAGAACGAATGACAAAATCCACCTCCATTTTTTACTTGGTTGTCATGGGAAACCACAGGTCTCGGTAATCTGCTTGTGATTGGTTATCTGTAAAAAAGACAGCATGACGTATGGCGTTTTTCCGCTAGAAGTTGAACATTTCTCAACTTCTGAGCTGCAGAAAAAGACGGTTGCAGTCGCGTTTTAAAAGAAGCCGACGACTTTTTTGAAAACATGGTCTACTCCATAGGGTTATAATGTAAAACGGACGCCGGCAGCTGAGAAAAAGACGCTTAGTCTGAACGTACCCTTAGGCCACAGTGTGTAATTCTGTTACATTTTTGGTTGGTGGTGTGCCGCAGGATTTTTTTTATATAAAAAATGTACCATGGCTCAAAAAAGGTTCAAAAAATGTATTAGGCTACTGCAAACTACTAACATTCATCTAGTTCGTGACATTTGAGAATTCCTTCGTGAATTCTTCATTTGTAGCTTGCTAGCTCCATATTAGTGGTTGACTTTACATGGCCATTGTAGTAGTTCAAAAACAAAAAAATAGTTGCAACTTCATGATTATGTTCACTTTTAATCAACAGTAGCCACAAGTATGTTAAAAACACGACACTAATGGAATAGAGGCTTCACCCCATACACTACTACTGCTGCAAGCTAACGCTCACTTTCATCTTCATCTCGTTCGCATCAGCATTTCTCCTCGTTCGTAGTTTGCTGCCTTCGTTTGTAGAAGTGGCTTGCTTGCGACTGTTCTTATGTTGTTCTCATTAAAGGGGGTTGAAGCCTTTTTTTTCCGTTAATCTCGTGTTTTTGCCATATTGTTATGTTTATAGTGGCCTATTATGTGTTGAACCATTACCATGACCTTGTGTTCACCGTTGTGAACGTGACCGTGAACGATAGTGTGACAGTTTGTGACTCAAAATATTGTGCAGGACACGCATTGTGCAGGACACGTGACTAAACGAACTGGTGAACGAATCATCTTAGAGAACTGGGGCCGTATTCACAAAGAATTTTAAGGCTAAAGTAGCTCCTAAGTGGCGAATTTAGGAGCAACTCCTAAAAATAATGGGCGTGTCACTCCTAACTTTAGGACTCCTAATTTTTTTTCACTAAAAGTAATTCACGAAGCATTTTAGACCTAAAAGTAGCACCTAAGTCTGGGACCGCTTAAAAGAAGTCGAGAGGACTCTAACTCACTAAGACCTATTCACAAACAGCTTTTTGTGGCATTTCCGTTAGCGATGTTTTTGAAATGGGTATCGCGGCAACACAAGCTTCCAATCGCGAGGGAACAATTTTGCATTGTAGGCATAAAAGGGATGCTATAACGCCACCAACAACAACTAAAACTACTCCTTGTCAACATGTAAATTAAATGTAACATTTCATTGTGAATCAAATTAAAATGTTCTCCTCTTTGCAAACGTAGGCATATGGTGACAGATTAATTTAATAATGTTGCAAAGATAGGCCTACGGATTGATGCAGTAGGCTAGGCAATGTTTTATTAGGCTACTAGGCTATTTGTTTTGCCTTACTCTTTATTCATTTAGGCTAGGCCTTTTTAGGCAGTTATTCATCATCTTCAGTCCTTCACACTAGTGTAGCGCACGCATTCTCAGACCTGTCACCTCGTCATCATCGTAAGGGAGGTGTTTGGAATCATTCCCGCGTTACAATCATCAGCCGTCTGAAGTGGTCACTTCAGTCAAGCTTGTGCATGAGTAATGACATCATCCATAGCAACGAAGACTCACTCTTAGTTTAGGAGTTGTCATTTTTCCTTACTAAGAGTAGGTCTGAAAGGCTTTGTGAATAACTTTTAAGAGAAAACTCCTAGCTAAAATCTTTTAGTGCAATTTAGGAGTAGCTCCTAGTGGTAAGATGAAAGGCTTTGTGAATATGGCCCCTGAACAACGTGAACTGTCATGACGACAAACGATGAAATCCATCCACTATTTTAGGGTAGGGACAGTCACTTCTATCTGATTTTGGGCAACAAGATTTAATTTTTTATCTCGGAATAAACAGCAAGCAATTTCAAAATCATGTCACCTATCATGTGTTTGCGTGAGTCTATGATCCGGTTCTGGACACTATGTGGAGCTGTGGGAGAACATTTGGACCACAAAAGGTGTGTGAGTGTACATAATGATAATCATGTTGTAACCAGGCAGCAGAGTTGTGGTTAGGGCTGTAACGATATGCGATTCGAAACTGAAATCACGATACTCATATCCACGATATTGTGTCGCGGTGTGAAAAGGCAGAACTGCGACACCCTTTCTAGTGTCTCACGCAGTGCTTTGCAGCAACATACATCTCCTGCTTTACTTACCGGTAGCTATGTTGTCCAAAAATAAATAAATAACAATTTCATACCTCTCATTGCTTTCATTGTAGACTATGTGTTCAACTTTACCTAACAGTAGTATAGAAGTAAACTCCTCTCCCCGCTCAATGAACACACGTGACTCAGCCAACACAATCACGACTAGCTAAATTACTATTAAATCCGCTTAGCATCATTAGCGTGCTTGATCATCTCAATACGTTTCCCAAAAGGGCCTGTCCCAAATTGAACAAGTATTACCTTGACACATTACTTTAAACACACATGGTGAAACTGAACAGTCCAATCAGTAGTCTATGAAGCCAACTATGCTACTTCGTTTACAAAATGTGACCCTGCAAGGTGAAACTAGTCGCTTTGCGCATGGTGGTATTTTGAGAAATTCCACGATAAACAAACGTATGGATTAAAATGTTGAATTTCACGTTTTCGCATAATTCAACAGTATTCAGTCTACGCTTTCATATTGTAAACAAATTTCATGTGTGACCGGGTGAAGTGTGTTAAGACTGACGCCTAGGTAGGCTATCTATACCTACCCCTCCAACAGAGGGAGTCCGTTGTAGGCTAACCTCTATTTGGTTTTCCACTCCGGTACTATAGAGCGTGGTTGAGACTAGGAAGTAGATAAGAAGCAGCTTAAGAGTGGCTTAATTGTCAGTCTTAATTGTTTGGTTGGGCCGGTCAGCGCGCGTCAAGTGCGAGCTGGTAAAAGTTAATTTATACTAGAGTCAGAATCCTCGTTTTCCGCGTCAAGCACAACTTGTTAAAAGTTGTACGAGAGTTCATTCATACTGGTCTGCGCATAGCCTTTGTTCTCAGCGTCAAGCACAACTTGTTAAAAGTTGGACGAGAGTAGGCTAGTTCAGTCTTACTGGTTGGCGCATCGCCTTTGTTCTCAGCTGAAAGCAGAGACGTCGTGAGCTGGAGCAGCAAGAGTTTTTTTTTTATTTTTTATTCACACTGGCAAATTGCTGTATACAGGAACGGTAAGCATATGTTTATGGACTGTTGCGTGCAAATTAGGAAGCCCGGTAACCAAGGCCGCACTTTAACAGAGCGGGGACCATTAGTGTAAAGTAGCAGTTCATTAATGTGGGAGGTACTGTGCTGTTTAAGCAGGGAAGACACAAACCAACATGTTGCACTATTGCTGGGGGTAAAAAAAAAAATGATTTTATGTATTATGTGTGGTATGTTGTAAGTGGGACATTATACCATGTGAACACTATTTTGTAACCCAGGGAAGGACGATACAAATAGAGTGTCCCAGTGACGCCACTTCCATTTGCCTCCATGGGACCTATCTTTCAAAAAATTTTGAACGCCAGTCTATGGCGAAAAAGAAATTATTTTCTGGTCCCGGTTGACTTGTGCCTTGAATTACCCATATGATGTTTGTCAATTTTAAAGACAACTTTTCATGTAAAGACATTTGCAGTTTGTTTCGTAACTATTGAATTACAACATTGTGAAGGATCGTAATTCCAACGACTACAAACCCATCAGTCGTGCTAGTGACGTTGGCTCATTCACAGCCACACTAGATTGTACAAGCATACCAGCAACATATCTTAATTGGGCTTTCCTTGCCGATGAAAATACCATGAGTCAGAGGATTAAACACGTCAGGTAAGTTGTATTCGTCCATAGATTGTACATTAGATACTGTGAAGTGACATAGCAGGCAGCAAGATGCAACCGTTAACTAGCATAACAGCTAGCATGCTAATCTTATCGTTTCATTACGTTGGTGATGTACATCGTTTGAGATGAGAGATGTAGTCCACTGAGCAGATTCGCACAAAACCAACATAACTTTTGAAGTCTATCGAACAACAGTACTTTCTTGACGTGAAAAATTATCTTTTAAATTCACACACATCATATGTTAAATTCGTGGCACAATTCAAACTGGACCAAAAAATAATTGTTATCTCTCCATTAACTCCCGTTCATATTTTTTTGAAAGACAGGTCCCTTGTAGCGGAAGTAAAACGGAAGTCACTGGGACACTCTATAGAAAGAAACCTGTGCAGTTGGTTGTATGCTACGTGTGCTTATGGTATGCTTGTGATTTGTTGCAGACAACGAGTGCTCCTGGGTGTAATTGCCGCTTTCCCCTATCGTAATTTTAAGAATTGTACTGTACCTCCAAGACTCATTGTACATTTTGTATATTTGTTTTGTTTTGTTTCTTTTCTTTTCTTTTTTTTTTAAAGGGATGGTTGTTATTTTGAATGGTTTTACCAAAACAGTATTATAACATCGCACAACACTTGTCCGCAGTTAGCCTCCAACATAGATGTGGTGTGGCTTCACATGTGTTACCCAGTGTTGAGCTTGCATGTTTTCCTATTGTGGTTGCAGTGCTAACTGAGATTGAGGTGTCTGATGCGTTGTGCTTTGTGTGGTAGTGAGGCTGTGCTGTTGGTCATTTGTGTGCCCTCGGGCTGTATTGGTTGCCAACCGTCAATATTTGAACCAAACCATTGGCAATAATACATTGAGATTATTTTTGTATACCAGTCTCTGTTTTTTCTCTTTGAATCCTTTAAGATACCTGTGGAAGGGAACTAGGCAATGCTATAGGACTAGTTTCATTATGTTACACATGGAAAAACATACATTTTGACTGTTTAACCCTACCTGTAATAAGTGCCCTCACACTATCGCATGTGACTTTCGCAGGTATATCATCTGTACAGAGAGTCTGGCCACTTTCCATTGCCAAGCGTTAACTTCCTTGAAGGCGAGTACTCTGTTGAAGTTTAAAACTATCGGATCTGCCCAGAGCCACTCTGGATCTGCCATAACCAATCGATAACGTTTGGTTGTAACGTATGACTGGCTCAGACTACGTTTACACGAAGCAGGGTATTTTCCTAAACGAATATCTGGTTATCTACGTTTGCAAATAAAACTGCATTTACACAAGACCGTTTTTTAAAAAAAATGTGTTTACACGAACCCGTGTACATACATGCTGTCATGAGCACGCCAAACCACAGTGGCAGTCTAACGATAAGCTCAAGCTCACATTAACCAATCAGAATCCTGAAAAGTTGCCCGAGCGTTGTTGCAACATTGCTGACCTCCGAGCACTCATTTTTCAGCTCCACATAAAAGAGGAGCTGAATTTGCAAATGCAAACAGACAAAAAGGGTCTGCACCAACATAAACACGATGGCTATTCTGAGCTTATCCATGATCACCTCAACCCCAAAATGTGAAGTCGCACGTGAGAACATGTAAATGTAAACATTGGTCGCACGTTTGGTGTACTTCTGTCGCATGACGTTGGCTGCCCAAAACCTCGTTTACCACAGTTTACAACCAAACGCATAAACAAAGTTTTCCAAAAAAATCACTTTGGACGGAGTTTTTTTTGGATAACTGTTTGACGGGGCGAATTCTCCGTTTGCGTCTAAATGAAAGGCTCAAACGTAGGGAAATGTCTTCGTTTATAAAAATACACATGTATGTGTAAACGGGGTCTCAAACTAGCGCACGACAAACTAGCGCACGGCTTCATGACACCAATCTTGCTCCAGCGGCGAGTTCACAACACATGATTTAGAAGATGTCTTCACAACAAAACATATGATTGACTCAATGTATTCACATCACACCACACCATTGACTCAATGTATTCACCCCTTGCAGACACGTGACTTAAGTCCTCACTTAAGAACTGCCACTCTCGGAAAACTTCCGGTTTCTGAGCTGGTTGCAGTTTCTTCTGTGGTTCCACATGAGGGCGCTCGTCCACGAGTGCAGAATGCATGGAGGTCTATGGAGCTGTACCCCTCAAAATCCACTTTTCTCGGGATATCATTTTTTTTCCAAGTAATTTGAATATCGTATTCGAAAGGGGAGGCAAAGAAAATACACTTGGTTGAGTATTATATATTTTAAAGTCACTTAATTTTTCTAAAAGCCTTTCAAATGTGTCAATGACGCCATTCATTAGCACAATGCTAGCGTGTTATGGGCAACAACGAATTCAACCTGTAAGAAATCAAAAGGACATAAGTACTCGCTTCATTCAACTTTTGACCAATAACCCATGTTGAAGTTATACAAACTACAATCAAATATGAGATTTGTCAACGACAATCAGGTGAAAGAGTAGCCTGGCTAGCGCCACCACTTCTCAATGAGACGTGGTCTGGGAACCAAACGTTCATTTTCTCGTATTTGAAAAAAATGCCCAGATCCGTTTATTGGGTGCCACGGATGTCTATCAAATCGTCTGTGCATAGCTCATCATCGCCTTGCTTTCCCACCTGTTCTGTGATTGGTTCCCTATCTCAGGCGAAAATTTGCTTCATGGTCTCCAGGCTGCCTTAGCAGCGTGAATCAAATCGCGCGCAAGGCAGCATGGGAACACCCAGGCTAGTGAAAGAGACAAATTTAGCTGTCTAGCTCCATTCACTCATGGCGATCGCCCCCTGTGGAACTGCAACCAAAATTCGAGTGGCCAGGCTCTTCGTAGATGGGCTCTGGTCTTAGTGAGTTAGGAGTCCTTTCGACTTCTTTTAAGCTGCCCCAGACTTGGTGCTACTTTTAGGTCTAAAATGCTTCGTGAATTATTCGTGAAAGTCCTAAAGTGACACGCCCATTATTTTTAGGAGTTGCTCTTAAATTCGCCAGTTACTTTTAGCCTTAAAATTCTTTGTGAATACGGCCCCTGACCGCTGACTCTGGACATTGTAACTCCATAAACAAGTCAAGCTTATTTGTCACGCTAAGTTAGTCTGAGTTCATAGTGACTGGCAGTATAAGTACTAATTCTTTGTGCTTTAAAAAAAAGTCTTGTCTAAAATTAATGAGCAATGAAATGACCCAACACTGTAAATGGTTTGAACATTTTTAAATTAAATAACAGTAAAATAACACACACACACAGTTGTAATTTGCACAATTACAATGAAGTTTAATCTAATTTAGTCTAAAACACACACAGTTGTATTTTGCACAATTACAAGTTGAATCTAATCTAAATAAAACAAATCTCTGTCTCGCCCCTCGGGCTCAGCTGGTCTCTGTCTGGCCCCCGCTCTTGCCAGGTTGTTGGTGGGAGGTTGGCAGGAGGCACCGGCGCGTAAGGTACCTGCAGCTGCTCCTCCCCACTGCAACTGGCCCCTCCCCTTCGTCAACTGGCCCCTCCCCCTCAGTTGGCTCCTCCTCTGCTGGCCACCTTCAACAGGTCCGACCGCTGTGCCTGGGCCAGCACCCGATGCCCCTCCACATGCTTGTCCAGCCGTAAGCTGTGGTAGCTACAGCCCACAGCTGGACAAGGCTCTCGCCATACTGGTGTTCTCCCTGATGCCAGGTTCAACAATATCGGCCTATATATAGCATTGCTAACATTGTTAGCATGTTTAGCTAGCAGATTAGCATTGCTTGCATGCATAGCATTTTTAGCTAAGGAAATGGATACTTTGCAGTGCACACGACTGCACAGTAATCAATAACCATCAAAATATGCAAAAATGCATTAAGATATACAAACCTCCCCAACCAGAACAAGACAATTAATGTCACATACATGTTATGCATCAAACAGCATAAATGTTCGATCAAAAACAAACAATTTGTAGTAATTTTGGATAATTTTCCCACACTTACCGTCTGTAAAGTCAAAGGTCCAGAATGGCTGCTCTCTGATTTAATGTGTAGTTATAAGGCAGTTAAAATGGCCGCCCAGGTCTGTGACTCTTAATTTACTGTAGTTCTAATCAAAATTGTAGTTCTAATTGAATAATCCTGTCAAAAAAACTCACACGCCCCTCGGTTCAGCGGGTCTCTGTCTGGCACCTCGTGCTCTGCAGGGTTCTCTGACTGGCCCCTAGGACTCTGCAGGGTTCTCTGTCTGGCCCCTAGGACTCTGCAGGGTTCTCTGTCTGGCACCTCGTGCTCTGCAGCTCCATCAGGCGCCTCGCGCTCAGTGGGACCCTGTCTGGCACCTCGTGCTCTGCAGCTCCAGCACCCCTTGGCTTCAGTGGGTCCCCACCAGACCTCCAAGTGCTAGCCCTGACATCGCCAGCCACTCCAAAGTTGTTGGGAGGTTGCTCCCCCCCTCAACAGCTGGCCCATCCCCCAGCTGGCTCCTCCTCCTCTCCAGTTGGCTCCTCCTCCTCAGCTGTCTCCTCCTCCTTAGTTGTTGAAATAGACACACAGATGACAACAAACAGAGAAAAGAGGGTTATTCTGGTACTCGGTGATGCACTGCATCACTCTACATCAGTAACTTTCCAGCCTGCTTCACTCACCGCAGCCCGAGGGTAGGCAGCCATCCGCCTGCCCTGTCCAGCCATCAGGGGAGGCAAAGATGGGGGCCCGGTGGCCCGCCTGAGGCGCAAGGCTTGCAGCCTCACCATCCGCTGGGCACTCGCCAGTGCCCGAGTCAGCCTTTCAAAGAGAAAAACAAGTAATCTCATTACACTTTTCACATTTGCGATAGGGGTTTCCCCAACACTTCCCATCAGGCCAGAACTGCATTGAAATAACAAACTAATAACAAATAACAAACATTAAAATGCACTCATGTCGCCGCTTTGGCCCGGAGGCTGCGGACCTGTCTCTTCGCCAACATCCTCCTCCCCCGGTGCCTCCGTCGCCTGGCCTTCCTCCTGGGCAAGGTCCAGTGTTGTGGCCAGTCTGAGGCCTTTCCTCTCCTTGGCCACCTTTTTAAAAGTTGCGCCCGCTGTGCAGAGGTCCGCTCAGAGTGGCCCTTTATGTGCTTGTCCAGCCGTGAGCTGTGGTATGCATCTTATCGGCGTCCTCCCTGACGCCAAGTTTAATATGATTGCCCAAATGCCGCGTCATTGATGGCAAAAGGCACACATTCCTCACACGTTTCACACTATGCAATACAGCTACAGAGATGAAACTTGTATGTCACCTGAATTTCAGCCTACACCTTTGCAAAGGCCTTATCCTTAACAGAGAGTCCTACCGATACAAAACAAAGTTGGACTTATTCGTCACGCTCCGTTATTCTAGTCAGAGCTCATAGTGACTGTCCAAATGTGAGTGTGCCCTTGGGCTTTAAAGATAATTATGGGAATGAATTCACAAAATGCAAATGTTCTGAACAAGATTTAAATTTTATTAAAACATTAACTTAAAAAACAACAACAAAAAAACAGTGCCTGTCTCCCGCTGGCTCCTCAGGGGCAATCGTCCTCAGTGGCTGGGCCTGTGCTGGCGGGGAAGACGTGCAGAGCCTCATGTTTCCGCCTTCTTTCCTGGTCCCCCTCCATTTCCAGGACAATGGCTGAAACTGACCGTGTGGTGGATTGCAGACTGTTCTGCAATGTTTGTGAGACTTTTCATATAGAGCAGGCACATTCTTTGCTAATTGAATATAAATCATGAATATTAAATGGAAAATGTACTCACTGGTCTGCCATGGCCTTCATCAATCACTTCATTATCACCATCAACTTCATTATGTCCAGACAGAGTCTGCATTTGTGGTGAAGATCTGTGTGAAAAGTGCAAAAAGAAACCCCAAGAAGAACAAAATCAACTAATTATGCATGATGAAACATTAAAACAGTCAAACCCACGATTGAGCACAATGGAGAGCAGTTACCGTTTCCTGTTGCCATGTTGTCTTGAATGGACTCTCCCTGACTCGGCCAACCAGGTCATGTGACACCCAATTCTATGTGATGTCACCACAGTCACCACACGGTTGCCGCATGGCTCCCATGATGTGAGGTGTGGCTGTTACCTTTCCGTGTCCAACATTTTTAAACAATGGCAAAAGTCACACATTCCTCACGTTTCACACTTTCCCCATACAGCTACAGAGATGAAACTTTGCATGCTCCATGTGTGTCATGAGGGGAATGTCTGACCTGACACATAGGTAGATAGATAGATAGATAGATAGATAGATACTTTATTGATCCCCAGGGGAAATTTCAAGTGGTGTCAATGAAGCGGTCTTCAGGAGGTGGATGACCTTGTGGCGAATGGCCACCACCTCCCCAGTGACTCGGTGGACGATGCGGTGGACAGTTGATCGTGGCATCGCAAATGCTCTGGCGACCACCCTGTACGATGTCCCACAGGCAATCCAAAACAAAAAAACAAGGGTCTCAATTGTGGCACCCCATCCGTGTCTTCGCTCTTGTTGAAGGAGGTCCAGCAGCACTGCCAGGGCCTCCCTGCTCAGCCGAAAGTCTGGTTTGGGGTCTTCCCCACTGAAACATTTCTGCAGGACAGGGACGCTTCGGTTTATCCTGCAGAACATGATTGGTCCGATCTGTTTTAGGGAACAGAGGGGGGAAAAGTGTTAATCAAACAAGTCTATTAACAACTTGTCTTATACAGGCCTACATCAAACCATCCTGTTGATTACTTTTATTTTACCATCAAGGTAAGAGTTTTACTGACAATTTAATGTTGGCCTATTATGTTGCTGAAATATGTTTCATAGTAGCACTAGGCAGTGCCTGTAGTAGGCTAGGCCTAATGAAGGTGCAGTAAACCTACTTTTCTCCAATAGGCTACTGAATAAGGTTACTGTTTTTAAACATTTGACAGTAGGCCTAGGCAACGTTAATAGTTAGGCCTAACGACACTAACGATAACGGTAACCTGCACGTTAGCTTACTATCACTAACTGTAACGTTATAACCAACCATGGTCTATTCGATGACGTGTTACACAACCGCATAACTTATTCTGATTTCTAGACGTTAACATCGATTGTTACAGTTGGCTATAAGTAGCCTACATCTTCACCAGTTATTAAGTAGCCTACATATTCACATATTTTACCTGATTATCGTTGTTCTCTCTTAGGCGAAGAAAAATTGTTGTTCGTCTCCGGTGCTGTTCATTCCCCATTTCCTCGATAATTAAATCTAATAAAAAAAACAACAGGACGATCTCTGGATCCATGACTACGATATTAAAATAAGTTATTAAAATACAAATGATTAATTAGGCTAAATTTAAATAGTGCTGGCAGCGATTAATAATGAGTAGACCTAGCGTCTTCTCACGAGCGGGATACATTGTGTTCTTAAAGTGACGCATTTGGGAATTCCACTGTGGTAGCGGTAGTCCTCCTTGAAATAGGATGCAAACTGGTTCTTCAGCGCAGACAGGTGATCTGCAGCTGATTGGAGTAGAGAGGAGAAATCAGTGCCACGTGCATCACTGATGAACTCAGCAATGCTCGGGAACATTTCACAGTTACCGTTATGGATGCGGTCATGCCAGAGGGCAAGTTTTTGAACGAACGCATCCACTCTGTGCAAGGAGCAAGACATTCGAATCTCGGCCTTGCAAGGACAGGTTCAAACTATTCAGTCGCTCAAATATATCGACCAAATACAACAGAGAAGCTAACCACAGAGTGTCGTCAAGGTGCTTCGCCAGGTCTGATTTCCTTTCAGTAAAAAACAATTTGACCACTTCGCGCAGCTCATACAAGCGCTGTAACACTCTCCCTCTGGAAAGCCAGCGCACCTCTGTGTGCAACAGGAGTTGGTCATGGCCCGAGCCCATCTCTTGACAGAGGACACCGAACAATCGTGAGTTTAATGGACGGGGACTTAATGAAATTTAGGACTTTTATGATCTGAACTGCTTGATGGAGGACAGACTCAAAGGGCTTTGCCATTTTTTTTGCAGCAAGTGCCTCACGATGGATCATGCAGTGAGTCCATCTGGCAAGCGGAGCTACCTGCTTGACACGCGCAGCTAGGCCACTCTCACGCCCGGTCATTGACCCATCGGTGCAAATACCTACACACTTGTCCCAGCACAGTCCAGCATCTCTGACAAATGAGTCAAGAACATGAAAAATTGCTTCCCCAGTTGCACGGGGTTTGAAGAGGACGACAAAACAGAACAGCCTCGTCAATCCCCTAGCCTCTCGCGAACCTTACATAGGTGAGCATCTGAGCCTGCCCAGCAATATATGTTGACTCGTCTAATTGCAATGCATAATATGGACTCAGTTTAATATGGGTTATTAATTGCTCTTTGACATCGCTGGACAGATCGGAAATTCTCCGTGCTACTGTATCATTTGACAATGGGATGGCACTCAGTTTGGAGGCAGCGCTTTCACCCAGCATGATTTTACACGTGTCTTGTGCTGCAGGCAAAATCAGTGTTTCGGTGATAGTGTGTGGCTTCCCAAGTTTTGCAATTCTTTGGGAAACCACATATGAAGCTCCGAGACACTGACTTGACACAGTGGTGTGTTGGACAATGGTGGCCTTTTGGAGGGCATCACGTTTTCTTTTAAAAAAATTCACTGGTTTGTCTTTTATTTCAGAGTGCTTGGTCTCCAAATGTCTCTTTAATTTGCATGGTTTCATGCTGTCATTAGCTAGCACCTCCGCACAAATAACACACTGTGGACGTGGTTCTAATGTGCCAGTTACAGAAAAACCAAACTGCAACTCTCGTCATATTTGCGGAGCTTTTTAGGAGCTGGTGCATCAGTTGGTTTTATTTTTTTTTTTTTTTTTTTTTTTTTTTGTCGAACAAGGAATTTGTCCATTCTGTTTTGATGAAGTGAATTCAAAATCAATAAAGTTCTAAATATTAAGGTGTGTGTATTTTGTACGTTAATTTAATGAACAAATTACAGAGGCTATTAAGTAAGTATAAGTATATACTAATTGGGAAACACGCACAGCACACAGTGAGGTGATGCACACACTAATCCCGGCGCAGTGAGCTGCCTGCATCAACAGCGGCGTGCTTCATCTCACTGTGTGCTGAGTGTGTTTCACTAATTCACGGATTGGGATAAATGCAGAGACCAAATTTCCCTCACGGGATCAAAATAGTATATATACTTATACTTATGATTGAAAGTGGCCCATTTCTCATTTTCCATCATACATCTTTAAAGGAAAATTCCGGTATTTAGCACTTTGAGTCCCTTTTCTGGTTTGTTTTGGATGAACTACAGTGGTGGACACCGAAATTGTGATGATTGGTCCTGTCTCGACTTTTCTGATTCGTTTTGAATCGCCTTTGACTACTCAGTGGCTGCCAACAGGCATGCTCAAACATGTCCTAAAACAATCCTTAACGTTCGTTTTCAAAACAGTGCAACTCACCGAGTGGTTAGTGGTGTTCGTTGATTATTAAAATCAAATATATCGGGGCAATGTATGATTTCCAGCCGTCTTATTTGCTATTGTGGAACAATTTTTTCAGACACCTCACAACCGCGTGTAAACTTCCGCTCAATATTTGAGCCTGAAGCATAGTCATGTCCTATGACTTGGCCTTGTATACCAACAACCTTGTGAAACAGTCGTTTCCTATGACTTGGCCTTGTATACCAACAACCTTGTGAAGCAGTCGTTTCCTATGACTTGGCCTTGTATCCCAACAACCTTGTGTAGGAGTCGTTTCCTATGACTTGGCCTTGTATACCAACAACCTTGTTTATTTAAAGCAGTCGTTTCCTATGACTTGGCCTTATGACTATACCAACAACCTTGTGAAGGAAAAACATTTCACATGTATCCAACTCAACTGTGACATCCGTAAACAATTGAGGAGCTGACTTAATCAATTCCTGCACAAGTGTCAGAGATGAGTGAGAAAACAGTCCAGATCTTTCAAAATGTCAGAGTCTTGTAGATGAGGAGAGGACACAGGAACATAACGGAATGTGAGACCATCCTCCTTTGGGGAGTAGGATGAGGCCACTGAAGCAACAGAGGCCAATGGCACAAAGTACTCACTTGCCTTAACTCCAGTTTCCCTGGAAACATAAGGCTTCAACATGTTGATGTGGCAAACACGGGTTTTACGCCTCCTCTCTGGCGTACGAATGACATAATCTGTCTCACTAAGCTTAGTGTCTACCTCATACGGGCCAGAAAACTTGGCCTGCAATGCTGACCCAACAACAGGCAACAACACTAAGACCTGGGGCCTCATGTACAAAGACTTGCGTGGATTTCATACTAAAACATTGCGTACATGCAAACCTGAAAAGTAGCGTACGCACAAAAAAATCCTGATGTATGAAACTGTGCGTACGCAGCTTTTCTTTGTACATCCCAACAATCCCAGTAAAATTAAGCGCACATGCACGAGCATTACACTCCACCCTCTCTACTCCCTCAATCACTTTAATTTTAATATGCTAACTAGAAGGCCACTCGAGAGCACAGACCTCCACGAAAACAAAATGGCATATCCCGCAATATTAATAACAATCAAAACTCATTTGTGGATCCATTCATTCTCGGACCTGCTCCAAAGTTTAATAATTGAAATCATCAAATTAATTTAAAAAAAGTTTATCTCCAGCGAATGCGAGGTTGAAGTGTTTATCTGAGGAAATGGCAAGAATCTTACGTCTATCATCTGTAATTCTAAAAACCAGTAGTGGCAGAGTACCGCTCTGGCTATAGGGTCAGAGACCGTGGCAGAATTACTGGTCAGTCTGCAAGTAGGTGACCGAGTTCGCATAACTGGGTTTGATGAATTGAATAGTTTGTGTTTGTTCTAGTTAAGGGTTGTATATAGTGTGGTGTGTTTTTAGTAGTTGTTAATTTAAATAATTTGTGTTTTTAAAGAGTGTGTGTGTGTGTATGTCTTTTATTATTGTTTGTTTAATATACCGTTGATCTTTTACTGTGTTGTGTGAATTCATTGCCTGTAATTAGCTTAAACTCCCTAGTTCTATAAGCCCCAATCCTCCTGTTCAGCCCCCAAACCACCCACACTCTTTCCCCAGTTCAGCACTTTGATCACTGCCACTTGTTGGGGTTACAATTTTCTAATACAGTTTTATATTATATTTGTGTATTTATTTACTTCCTTTTGGGTAAACCATGAGAGAAAAATCTCACTGCACGCAATTGGATAACACTAGACCAATGTTTACTCTGAATGATTCCGGACTCAGACGCAATTGGATAACACTACGACCAATATTTTATTATATATATTATTTTATTATATATATAATATATATATTACGAGTGCTCAATGCTTAGACAAAAATCTTGGGAAGTCGAAAGCATCGCTGTAACCTGTAACCCAGACTGGGCGAAGCTCTGGACCCTAATACCCATAAAGCCAAAATAAACCTCAAATATCTTCAAAGCTTACCAATTGAAGGTTCGCAATGAACCTCCCCCCGGAGTTGCTTCACAAAACCACCACCAAATCAAAGAACCCATCAAAAGGCTAACTTACCAGAGCCTCTCGGCCACAAGCGTGCTTCCTAAAAAGACATTTACAAAAGAAAAATACTGACGCCACAATCAAAGCGAGATCAAAAAACAAAAACTGGATGAACCCCCCAAGTTGTTGCACTGGGCGGAAATAAAACTGATTTAGGCCCCAATTTCCTAACAACTGGGAACAAAAAGACTGGATCCAGCCCATAATTTGTTAGATCCTGCTCTAGGGCTTATGGGACATAACAAAGACTTTAACTGGAAAACAGGCAATGTAATGTAACACTAACGTGCATTTAATTGTACACAACTAGATTAAAGAGATACCAGGCAAGCCTGATGCTTTTTCTCTACGAAGCTTGCCCTACCGTCTGTACATGTCGATGTGTGTGCGAGCCCTCGTTCGGTCTGAAGCTCTTTTCCTTTTCTTTGCATCTTTCGCTGCAACAATCGCTAGCGTTTCGTTAGCCTGCCTCTGTGCTGGGGATCCCCACCTAACTTGCAAGTGGGATATTCTTCCTACAGGCAGTAGGGGCGGGCGAGAGTCATTGCAAAATCATAGTCTGTGACTTAAAACTCTATTACTTGTCTTTAGATGTGAGAGGGTCTGAGACTGTAGTCTTTCAAAAATCTTTTCCAAATCTTTCCAAAGTCTGTCAGTGTAAAGAGGGCTTTAGGAGCAAAAAAACTAAAAACAAGACCTTGAAGGGATGCCTGAACAGCCAGGCGCTCATTCCCGGTCTCTTAGCGCGGTAACTGGAAAAAGCGCAGGTGGTTGCGTGGGCAAGGCCTGAGGCCCTAGCTGCAGCGACAGAGGCAGATAAACGCGTTATCCGAAGCGAGCTCAAGAGAGAGCTCACCGAATGACGTCAGCCAGTCACTTTTAAAGGAGCAGGCTGTCATGACATCCAGTTGGATGACCAGACACTTTTAAAGGGGCATGCTGTTGTGATGTCCAATTGGATGACACCACCAATCAGCAGCGCCAACCTGCCTGTAAGACAGACAACAGATAGAGCAGACACAAAGAATACACAGAAAGACCCACAGGGTCATATAAGGCCTTGCCAAATGAAATGAAAATGAAGAAATCAGTTGGGCAAGAAAGAAAACGTGGGCGCGCTCCAGGCCTTGTTTTCTCTATCGATTCGCTCGGCGTGCACATACAAATCTACAAAACTTCCTACAAAACTTGTAGTCGTGCAAGAAAATGCTTAATGATCAAAGCGATCTATAGCATTCTATTTGTGAGAAAATATTCCACAGATGTACAACTTCTGATGCATTAGTTCACAATTGGGTTTACAATGCACAAATATTGTGCATGGTCTCAGATTATAAAACACGGATGTGTCAATGTGTTTCGCACCAACTGCGCTGCAATGATTGTAGCAAAAGTGGGAAGTCCATGACTCTTGCAAGTTGTGATGCTCAGGATATGATTTGTGTACCTGTAACAAGGATTTGTGAAATCATAGCCCCTATTTTGTGTTAACAAGGTAAAGAAATATGTACAATTTTACAATGTACATATTTATGTACAAATTTACCATTACACATTTGTGACTTTAGTGTGCACGTGCAGAAGCTGCAGTTACTTATGCACCTTTTACCATTTTGTGTGAATTCATTGCCCCTGATTTGGTTTAGAGCTCAAAGTCACACTTATGTTTGGCCGAGAGCTCCAACTACATAGAATCAGGGGTGTGATTGGCAAAGGTACAAAAAAAAGGAAAATATACGGAGCATGGAGTGACACACACCCCAGATGGTTCGAGTACTTTAGTATATAGTGTTGGCTACCATATATATTTACATCACCTACACTGAATCATTCATGAGGCAAATCCTATGCAAGGGTGGCACTAGAAAAGGGCCTTAATAAAAATATTGAAAAATAACCCTTTAAATGATGACATCTGACTTTTATGGGAAGTATTAATACATTGAGATACATATATTTCAAACATTATAGCATAATACAATACAGCCTATAAGGCCTAAAGAAAACTAATAGATCAAAGTACATGTAGCCTAGGCCTACACAAGACTAAACCAAATATGGCTGAAATATATAGGCCATCATGATCATTTTGCCAAGAGTGACGCAGAACCATGGATTTTTTTTTGTTTTGTTTATAACTTAAACCAACATTGAGTTAAAATGTTGACCAAATTATTTACTATACTCCTACTAGATGATAATATATAGCCTGCCCCCTTGGCCTACGTACAAAATAGTGAATCATGTGATAGGCCTACTGATATTTTGATGTTGATTGAAGAGGTTACAACTTGAAGGTTGTTGATATTTCAGTTCATCAATTCTATTTAATTACATCAATTCCTCTCCTCCCAAAGTAACACTGTAGGTCCTACACCTCTCCTCCTAAAATAAATGGTAGGCTCTGTTTTAAGCTACTGTACCAGGATTGTGTAGGCTAAGCGGCTACAACACTAGTTTTACAAAGCACACACTAAATGGAGCTAGGGTTAAAATCACGGACTGCGCCTTTAAATTGGCGACTTTTTATCTATCAGCACAATGCTACAGTAGGCTATTTCGACTAAATATTCAGCTCAATTTTATGTGCAAGGCGTTTACTAAGTATGCCAAAGCTTTTGATCTCGACCGTCCACCATAACGTTACGTTTTCTCATGGTGAGATGGCATCCTGAAATATGTTTTAGACAAGGGGCGCAAGGTTCACGGAGGTGAACGGCTGGACAAACGCGAAATGACAAGGTAAACTAAACAATGTAGTAGGCCTAGGCCTAAGGTCGACAGGCTTTGAAAACCTGTAAGGTTAGGCTAGTCTGTCACAGCTAACTTCAAGCAGAGCTTACACGTGCACAAATTAAAATTCAATATCAGCATCACAAGATTCATTATCGGAAAATCATGACAGCGAACCCGATGCAAAGCCAAAACGAGGGGGGAAAAAACTTCATACATGATGTCTTTTTAAATCAATTTGTTGACCTTTACCGTTTCATGGCTTCTGAGAACTAGTTTGCCACACACACTGAACTTGAATCAAGCATTCTTCAGAATGCAGCTGATCAACCCGTCTACTTTCACTTTCAATGAAATCCACTAGTAAACGGAATACACTGCTTGCGGC
Organism: Alosa alosa; assembly: GCF_017589495.1. NCBI lineage: Eukaryota > Metazoa > Chordata > Actinopteri > Clupeiformes > Clupeidae > Alosa > Alosa alosa. The sequence goes on along the minus strand of NC_063209.1, from coordinate 29,777,622 downwards.
GTGATATTCAGAAAGATGTGAAGCACAAAACCCGTCGTCATTGTCAGCGGCCTGTCATAACGATGGCCTGTGTTATACAGAAATATAGCCTACCTCTGACCGACAGACCCCCCCCCCCTAAAAAAAACAAAAAAAAACCTCATCGGATCTATACGAATTGCGTGGGTCTCATTTTCAAGTCGAAAAAAACAGAATTCCGTTTAAAAACGGAAAAATCACACCCCTGATAGAATAATGGCGCGCAACGAATAAGCTTGACTTGGTTTGAATCAATAAGACTAAAGGGCTAGGTTTGCCCAGGTTGTTTTTACAGCGTAATCAGGACACAGACAGCTAGCGGTTGGTTAGGTGATGTTTGCAGTAAGTGACATAAAATGTTTTAGCCTAAAAAACGCATGGCATCGCTTAGAGCACCTTTAAATTGTCTAGATGATATTGTGAATTTAGAATAGCATACTGCTCGGCTGAACAAGGCCAAGGTATCCACCCTACATCAACGATCTCATAGCCCTTGTGCAAGGAGTTGCTTCGTTGTGTAAAATATGTTGCTGTTGAGTGCCCTTTTATTCTCTTTTACTGTACAAATCTTTTTTATAGCATTTTGCATTTTTATTCATTCCGACCAGCACGGACACCTGGTCCACAGCTGCTACATGGAGTCCAATATACAGTGTTGCAGCTGTTTCAGTTATTTATCACAAACTCCATTGTACAAACACAAACAGATTTGGATCAAAAGCACCATGGTGCAGCATGGCATCACCCTCAGGACATGTATGCTTATCTGTCACTGCTGGTTTACATGGGCCTTGTGGAGACCCCTGCCTTGAAGGACTATTGGAGAACCTTAAAAATATACAACTTTCCCTACCCCTCCTCCGTCATATCCAGCCGCAAGTTTCAAGTCATTTCCACCTCCATACACATCAGTAACCCTAATGATGATGCCACTCTGGACTTGTAACCGGAGGGTTGCCGGTTCGAGCCCCGACCGGTGGGCCGCGGCTGAAGTGCCCTTGAGCAAGGCACCTAACCCCTCACTGCTCCCCGAGCGCCGCCCGTTAAACAGGCAGCTCACTGCGCCGGGATTAGTGTGTGCTTCACCTCACTGTGTGTTCACTTTGTGCTGAGTGTGTTTCACTAATTCACCGATTGGGTTAAATGCCCAAAAACCAAATTTCCCTCACGGGATCAAAAAAGTATATATACTTATACCCATAAAATTGGGCTACAAACTGATTGTGTTGTAGGGCGCTGTTGAGCAATTGGTGATGTGAGACGTGTTTTACAGTGGCTTCTGGGAATGTGGCATTTTATATGACATAATTCATCAATTTTCAATTTTTTTCTATTTTGTGTGCTGAGTAAAGGTTACTTCAACCTACACGGATTGGACAGCTTACAATATCAAAGATGGCCAATAAACCACCAAAAGACTCATCCAAAACGGGCCGCAACAAGCCACAAGCATCTCCGGAGGAAGACACCTCAGATGGTAACCTTTTAGTCAACATCAGGGAAATGATGGAAGAAATGCGTTCTGACATTATTAGTAAATTTGACACCATCGTGTCTCAGTCTGTGAAAAGGGAGATAACAACGGTTCTGGAGCCATTTGAGAGTAAACTTCGCTCAGTGGGTGAAACTGTAGGCGAGCTAGAACACGCTGCTAATGATCACAGTGGCAGGCTAACGGAGCTTAAAGCTAAAGTTGCTACGTTGACCACTTTGGCTGATTCCCTTGTTAAATTCTAGTTTTGTACACACACACAACCTCAGGTTGTCCTCATCCTGCTTTGAACACGGTTGTGTTGCATTTTGAGCACCATCAGCTTGGGAAGTTGGAAATGACTGGCCTACCGAAAAGATCCATTTTAATGTACATCCGAGAGTTTGGGAGATATTCTGGCATGCTACGCAGTCATCACTCTTCAGTATATAAGTTGCTCCTGTAAGATAGATGTTGTTGTAGCCTATGTTGCTTTGCAGATAAATGGATCCATACCATACATTGACAATTCTGATATAAACAGCAAATAACTCGAGTCTGTTGCTTATTTATCGGTGTTGTGTTTATGTGGTAAGAATATGAAATGAATAAATATCAGAAGAGGCTTTCGCGAAATAGCCGAAAGATGAACATTAATGTGTAATACTGTAGCCTATGGTAGGCTAATGATCGCGAGATGGAAAGAGGAAAATAGCATTTAAATGTCAGCCTAATCTAATGCACTGTTGTGCGTTTTGAATCTGAAAAAATAATAATAAGCTTTATTTGTATAGCACCTTTCATACACAGAATGCAGCTCAAAGTGCTTTACATTTGAAGCATGTAACACAATAATAGTCAGTCAGTCATTATCAATCACTTTTCTTCATTGCTAGGGGCCGTTTATGATCCACTCAGTCACATCTCAAAAATATAGAAAATGACGTCATAAGACTGGCAGCCTTAACCCTCTTACCCCCCACAAGCACGCCATATGGCAACTGTGGCAAGGAAAAACTCCCATATTCCAGGAAGAAACCTTGAGCAGAACCTGACTTAATAGGGGGAGCCCATCTGCTTCTGGCTGGCTGCGCCCTCCAATAGCAGCAGATGTAGAATAATCTGAAAAAGTAGTCTACAGGATAAGATGAGTTAACTAAAAGCTTTCCTGTACAGGTATGTTTTCAGATCTTTTTTAAAAATATTCACTGAACTCGCCTACTTGATGTACAGAGGCAGGGTGTTCCATAGTTTGGGGGCATAATGGATAAACGCAGCTTCTCCACTTTGTTTGTGGAGCACTTTGGGTACGATTAAAAGATTAGAATTGGATGATCTAAGTTTCCTTTGTGGTTGATAATATATTAAAAGCTCAGAGATATATGAAGGTGCTATGCCATTCAGAACTTTAAGTAATTAACATAACCTTAAAATCAATTCTATAGGAAATAGGGAGCCAGTGCAGTTCAGCCAACACAGGGGTGATGTGTTCTCTCTTCTTAGTTCCCCAGATTACTAAGAACAATATCTCGCTTTAGTTTTGGTCCAACCAAAAGTACCTCTGTTTTGTCATCATTTAGTTTCAAAATTTTTTTGCTCATCCACTGATTAATGGAGGTTAGGCATGCAGTGAGGGAGCAAAGGCCATCTGGGTTAGTTGGCTCCACAGAAATATACAATTGGGTATCATCTGCGTAGCTGTGGAAGTTTACATTATGCTGACTTATGATGTTTCCCAATGGAAGCATATATAGGGAAAATAGCAGGGGACCAAGGCAGCTCCCCTGGGCCACACCAAAAGGCAAGTCATGTTTTACATGATCTCCTAGACTGATATAAAAATCTCTGCCAGTAATGTAGGTTTGAAACCAGTTTAGAGCATTATCAGAGAGACCCACCCACTTCGCAAGGCAGTGAATTAGGATGCTATGATCAAGGGTGTCAAATGCCGCACTCAAATCCAGAAGAATAAGGATTGAGACTTTGTTTGAGTCAGTAGCCAGTCTGAGATCATTGACTATTTTTACTAGAGCCGTTTCTGTGCTGTGATTTGATCTAAAACCTGATTGGAATTTTTCAAGGATACTGTTTTCGTTGAGGAAGGTATTTAACTGATTACAAACAACTTTTTTCAAGTACTTTGCTCAGGAACGGTAGATTTGACATAGGCCTGTAGTTGCTCAGATTGGTATGGTCAAGATTTGACTTTTTAAGTAAAGGTTTCACAACAGCGGTTTTAAAAGCAGTTGGAAATATACCTGTTTCTAATGAGGTATTTATTACCTTAAGAATAAAGGGAGCTAAGCTATCATATACTTTTTTGATTGGATCTAAAACACATGTTGAGGAGCCGGTTTGAGTTATAATTTCACCAAGCTCAGATTGAGTAATAGTGCTAAAGGACCTTAATTTTGGGGGGCTGTTTTTGGGTGTACTATATTACTTGTGTTACCAATAGCCTCCCTTATAGAAATTACTTTGTTTTTGAAGAAGTCTGCAAATTCGTCGCATCTTAGAGAGGATGCCTGATTGAGTGTATCAAAAGGTGTTTGATGCAATAGCCTATCAATAGTAGAGAACAATACCCTAGAGTTTCCACTGTTTTCAGCAATTGCCTTAGAGAAGTGGTTCCTTCGCTCATTCCGAATAGCTCTATTATAATTTGCTATTTTTTCTTTTAGAATGGCACGGTGAACCTGTAACTTAGTTTTTCTCCATGTTCTCTCAGCTTTTCTACATGATCTTTTTTAGATCATGGATATTTTCGTTCATCCAAGGTGTCAGTTTGCTACAGGGCCTTTTTTTTAGTCTTTAAGTGTGCCACTCTGTCAAGCAGAGGCGCCTAATTCCGATTGAGAGCCTCTACCATTTGATCAATGGGATGATGTAAAATATCTAAATTTATGGAGTCTATAAGAGCTATGAACTGCTGTTCTGCTCTAATGTCCAAGAGTCGCAATTTGATTGCAATTTCGGGATGAATTTTTGGAGTATGTAGTACTACATTAAAAGATATAAATATGTCTGATCATTATTGTGTATCATTTACTGATAAGTCTGTGACTTCTATCCCTCTAGAAATGACTAGATCGAGGGTGTTGCCAAGGTTGTGGGTGGGTCCTGTAACATGCTGCTTTAGCTCTAAACTGTCCAACACATTAAGGAACTTACTGGCTTTAGCATCAGTTGTCTTATTGACATGAATATTAAAGTTAGCCATTTACAATTATCCGATCATAGCTAGTGATGATGAGCGACATAAGTTCAGAAAACTGGTCGAAAAGCCAGTCCATAGTTTAGGAGGGCTGCATAAGGTTAATAGAAATACAGTTGGGTCAGCCTTCAGAGTGAGGGCAATATACTCAAAGGAAGCGAATTCGCCAAAGTTGACTCTAGTGCAACTATATTTGTTTGAGAGAATGGAGGCAATTCCACCACCTCGTTTGCCTTGTCTAATTGAGTGGAAGAAATTATAATTTGGGGACAAGTTTCAACAAGAACAGCTTCGCTGTCTAAAGTCAGCCAGGTTTCAACAAGAAACAGAAAATCCAATTTTTTTTTCACTAATAAAATCATTGATTGCAAAGGTTTTGGTAGTAAGTGCACCTATATTTAGTAAACCCATGTTAGCTGAAAATGCCTCTGGCTTTGGAGGAATATGCTGAGGTATGGAAAGAATATTTGTTAGGTTTCTAGTTTTAAATTTGTCTTTTCTTTTTTTACTATCGTTGGGTAGAAATCAACGTTGGAATAGAACTATAAGCATAAGTCATGCTATTGCATGAAGCAGCTTGATCTATGGTAGTAGTATTGTATGTTACCCTGCAGAAAACATTCTCAGACCCATCCACATGTATAATGCCATTCGAATCAATACCTAGGGGGCGTGAATCTGTAATATTTTCTACAGAATGTCAATGCCTCAGTGTGGACGCTATGTTGTCAGAGAGTAGCCTGGCTCCATGTTGGTTTGGGTGGAAACCATCACGCTTCAGCATACTGGGCCTCTCCCAGAACAAGCCCCAGTTGTTGACATAGGGGATGCTTAGGGAAGCGCAGTAGTGTTTGAGCCAGGTGTGGAGATCGAACAGTCTGGACCATCTCTCAGCACCTTTTCTGTAGGTAGGGAGAGGCCCAGAGATGACAAAGCGTTTTTCTGTGCCCATCAGGGTGGTGATGAGTTTTGTAGTTTTCCTGCAGTGCTACTGACTGCTTATCTCTGATGTTGTTTGTGCCCATGTGTACGATGTTGTTGATGTTGTTGACCTTGGTGTGGCAGGCCAGGATGCTTGGGAGTTTCTGCTGGATATCAAGGACCTTGGCACCAGGGAAGCAGTAGACCTTGGAGGGACGGCTACATGATGGGGGAATGCAGAGGTCTCTAAACATGGAACTGCCGATGACCAGGGTGGAGGTTGATGAGGTCCGGGGAGGAGGGGAATGTGAATGAAGGAATGTGAGGAGACTGCAATTAACTTTAAAGAGTATAGGCCTATCTACAATTGAAACTACCGTAGGCTATCTGCAGCCTATGACGCAAATGTCTTATGTTCTGGTCTATGAATGTCTGCTTAGTTGTTGACAGCATGTTTTTTCACGATTTAAAATGATACTTCTTAGATTTTAATGGGCCAAGTTGAAGAGCTGTTGTCCGTTATTGTTTGTGCAAATATAGGCCAATTCATGTCCCCTTGCATTTTGCAACTGTGAGGTCCATGGTAGGCACCCGACACAAATATTGTTTCATTTTGTGAGTGAGATATCCACGCTCTGGCGTCCCCTCTGCGACGTGTTCGCCACCCAGTTTCAGAGCTATATAAATGCAAAAATGCACAGAGGGAGTTATGACAAAACCATGAACGTTAACAAACCTTTCCTAAGCTATATAAGGTATAAGATAGACCTATTACACAACATAAATTGTCACTAAGCTATGCTGGTGACCCAAATAAAATCTGCTTTGGGAACCAATGGCAAAAATACATTTTTGTGAAGGTTTTTAGTGAAAGGCTGCCATTGACATAATGGCTTTGATGTTGACATAGCCTATACCTATGAGGAGACATTTCTTGCCTCTGCTTCCAATCCCCACCTCACAACATTTTGAAACCAAATTATGCCGGTTAGAGAGAAGGAGGTCACGAGATTTGGCGCATGTTTTTTGAGGGGTCGCCAGATAAAAAGTTTAAGAACCACTGGCTTATAGTATCAATCACACTGCAGCTTGCAACCTTCGCGGGAGGCTGCATTTACCAAAAACCCATCCGGGGGCCTCGCGCCCGCTTTGGTGACTCTAGATAACCTCGGGCCGATCGCGAGCCCTCGGCAGCGGTGACGTGTCTTTCGAATGTCTGCCCTGTCAACTTTCGATGGTACTTTCGGTGCCTAACATGGTGACCACGGGTAACGGGGAATCAGGGTTCGATTCCGGAGAGGAAGCCTGAGAAACGGCTACCAAAAAATAACAATACAGGTCTCTTTCGAGGCCCTGTAATTGGAATGAGCGTATCCTAAACCCATGGGCGAGGACCCATTGGAGGGCAAGTATGGTGCCAGCAGCCGCGGTAATTCCGGCTCCAGTAGTGGCGGTAGCCCTGGAATCACGCAATGCCTCCCGTATGGGGGGTAACACCTGCGTTGGTGTGAGTGCAGACACACTGTAAAACAGGCCCATCCGTGTAAGGACGGACACGGACAGCACCAGCCCCTCTGCGGTCCTGGCCGAACCGTAGAGTACTAGGCCACCAACATTCATGAGCGAGTTATCCACGGAACACATACTGGATGGTATGGCGCCCAGGATAAAAAGGTACCTAGGCCCAGTGTCGGGGTCTGCACTGGTGCCGGTCGAGCCAGGACCCCAACCTTCGTCGCCTCTCCCAAGACTGGGGCAGGGGACGACCAGCACCCCGCGGGGGAGTGCCAGGGGGTTGGCGGCTGCCACCCACACCAAACTAATCCGTCGAGGGGCTAGGCCAGCAGCCAGAGACGGTGGTGGTGAAACTCCCTTTCCGTATTCAGACTTGCAATCTGTGCTCTGAGGGGCTGGGGTCGTTGGGAGCGGCACGGTGGCATGCTAAGCGTAAACACCCTGGAAGGGGGTTTGCGGCCCACTGCTCTAGGTGCAAGGGCAGCTGGGACACTGTTGGGGAGTTTGAATCCCATCTAGATACTTGCAGGGAGGTTGGCGGCAGCCTCCCGATGGGTTCATCTCCTCCATCAAACAGGGCAGCCACTGGTCAGCTTTTCTCAACCCCAGCTAGGCGGCGGATCCAACCTAGTGCAAGGCTGATCCAACGACCAAGTCCAACCTGGTCGGTAAATGAGCTTCAAGTACTGAGGGCAGCGCTTGCGAGATCACCCTGGAGGCTCCCAACCACACCGGTGCTCATCAGGATGCTCCCCAGGAAAACGAAGCGGCATGTAGTGGCGATGAGGAGCGCCCTCATGCGATGGAGGATGATCCAGCTGTCCTCCAGGATCTGTGCGTCCCTGCCACAAGGGCTCCACCAGTTAAGGGAATAGAAAGACACCTCAGATGGCAGGCGAGGGAACTGGTGGCCGGACTGGAGGGGCAGGATTGCCCTCTGGTCAGAGCCCTCAAGTTGGGTAGTAGTAAAGCACCCAACGCAAGGCAAGTGATCGAGGAAGTCACTATCCAAGTGATTCAAGAGATGAGTCCCAAGAATGCGATTTCACAGCATGGCAACCCTAGCAAGGCGCGGGTAACGCAAAGCCCCATCCGGAGGAGGAACGGGCAGACTGAGGAGCGGATCTACAGGTGCGGAGTCAGGCGGCTGGCTTGAGTGGACCCCTCTAAGTTGGTCAGTCTCCTACTGGATGACTAGGATAGTGCTTCCTGGCCATCGGGAATGAATCTGCCCCAGGGCCCGATCGGCTGTTGAAGTCGGACCTTCTTGAATACGACCCACTTGGTGAAAAGCTTTGCTTACTGTTTAATGGCTGGTTGACTGTCGGGTACGTCCCCGACACCATCAAATCTGCCAGGACAGTACTGTTGCCCAAATCCTCCGACCCAGGGGCAGTATTGGACCCGGGGAACTGGAGACCGATCACAATTGGCTCCATATTGCTCCGCCTCTACTCCAAACTCCTTCACAGGAGGTTGAGGGAGGCATGTCCAATTAATACGCGACAGAGGGGCTTTGTAAGTGCTCCCTGGTGTTCAGAGAATCTGCATATTCTCCAGAGCCTGGGAAAGAGCTTCAACAGAGACAGGAGAACACTAGCGGTAGTGTTCATCGACGTAGCGAAAGCCTTTGATACTGTGGCACATGAACATCTGTTTGATGTTCTGGACCAGCGTGGGCTGGATGTGCACATAGTGGAGGCCCTACGGCAGTCTTACGTAGGTACGAGTACTCGTATTTCGCTGCAGGGGAAGCTCTCAGAGCCCATAGCCACGACGCGGGGTGTACGCCAGGGCGACCTGTTGTCACCTCTGTTGTTCAATCTGGCAACGGACCCCCTGATCTGTGCCCTGGAGAGAACCGGGCGTGGGGTGGAAATCGCAGGTGTGAGTTTGACTGCGCTTGCATTTGCTGATGACCTAGTCATTGTCAGTGATTCGTGGGAAGTAATGGCCCACAATCTACAATTACTGGAGCTCTTCTGTGAGCTGTCTGGTTTAAGGACTCAGCCATCGAAATGCCAGGGATTCTTGACACCGGCCCGCAGGAAATCCGCAGCAATGCGGGTTAATGACTGCCAGCCTTGGCTCATTGGGAGCGACCCAGTGACCATGGTGTCTCTGGAAAGTACTGCAAAGTACTTGGGTGTTCATCTGGGACCAGTGAAGGGTATTTCAAAGCCGGACTTACGTCTCAGGGTAACTGAGTGGTTGAGGAGAGTGGGAACGGCCCCCCTCCTGCCGTCTCAAAAGTGCTGGTTGTTAAATCAGTACGTGTTACCCAGGCTGATCTACCAGACTGATCACTGTGACTTCGGGAAAGTAGCTCTGGGGCAACTGGATAGAGAAATTAGGGTGAAGGTCAAGCAATGGTTGGGTCTGCCGCAGTCCGCCTGTGATGGGCTCTTAAACTCCAAGAATGGGGATGGAGGAATGGGCCTGCAAAAGCTATCAGCGACGATACCCATTGCGCAGGCCAAGCGAGTGTACAGGCTGCTGCAATCGGGTGATCCAGTAACACGAGCGGTCACTTGGCACGAAATCGGCTACGAGCGGTTCGTGGACCGATGGATAGCTGCTGGCAGGCACAGGACAGATGCCCCTGTTCTGAGGCAAAACCCCGACCAACTTGACTGTTCACTCAGTGATGTATCTATTTCAAACACCACCCCTCCAACAAAGGCCAGTGGAGGGTTCCCTGCCAATGGCAAGAAGGTGAGTTCAAGAAGTGGGCTGCTAAACGGGTTCAAGGTGTTGGCATTACTGGCTTCAGGGGTTCCAGGGAGGCGAATGGCTGGTTGCGGCTCACGGGCAAATCGTACAAGTGGTATGGGCCTGCGCTCCAACTTCGCGCCCAGGTATACCCGACTCGTGAGTTCTTTGTGAGGGGGCTGGTGAAGAGCAACTCCACCTGTCGAGCATGCCACGCCCAGCTGGAGATACTTGGGGCATGTCCTTCAGTACAAGGATTGCCCGACACAACTGGGTACATACTTGTGTGTGCTTTTACAGCTGGGCAATGTCCTAATGGCCTTCTGCATCAGTCGCTCTTCCCGTCTTCCTCTAACTCACTCTTTTGTCCCTCTCTCAACCTCTCCCTACCCCATACACCCCTACCTCTTACAGACGCTGAAACTGGATATAAAATAATTATCCGCTGTGCCGCCGGTGCCCTGTCATTTACTGAAACTGTCCCACCCCGTGCGATTCCATGTCCCTCACCGCTCTGCGAACACCTGCACAGAGGTATGTCCTTACACAGCAGCGTGTTAGGCTTACACACCACACCACTACCAACTCTCACTGCTCTCATACCGTCCACTGCGTGAGTTATTGACAGTGGACGTGAATTACCCACATAATCTGGATTATTGTTGCTACATGGACACTTTTAAGACAATTGCTTAGGATCCCAATCCTAATCTTTGAGTCTGACTCTGCCCCCTAAAGTGCTGTGTAAGGAATTACTACTGACACAAAGTTAGGGTTGGGTAGTGAAATGCGGTACCAAGGGCACCGGTTCCGAAGTAAACGGTAGTAACCAGACCGAATAAGAACGAACACTTCGGTGCCTGACTTTTTTTTTACCGCCCCCTGGTGTTCCGGTGTCAACTTACGTGACGTCAGTGCCGCTGCTCAGCACACTTGTTGATCAGAACTGATAGTGAGAGGATCAATGAAGATGCGAAGGCAAAACACTCCAAGGTTTGGCTGCATTTCACGTCACGTCTAAGGATGCAGACTCTGCGATATGCAACAGATGCCATAAAACAGCTGCACGCAAGGGAGGTAACACGTCGAATTTGATGATCTGGTGACACATGGAGTTTATTTAAAAGCCGAACAATGCATTGTGTTTGATAACCTACCTGACGCAAGGCCAAGCAGCCGCAGCCAGTGTCGGCCTGTCCGGACTAAGAGTCTCTGCCCTGCCAGTGTAGTGGTGGACATCACAGATGATTATGACAGCAGCCTTTACTCTTTGGGTAAGTCTAGTAATTTAATGCCAACCAAAAAATCATGCATGTCAAGTAGGCTAACAAACACCTTTTCCATTCAACAGCATGAGGGACAACGTCTGCTTTGTCCACTCGTGTCCGTTATGAAACTCATAACAAGTTAGGGATGTATGCAAAATGTTTTCACAAAGTTTCAACACCAGATTTCGCAGGCAAAATGTGCCATTGCACAGGGACGCAACAGATAGGTTAGCTAAAGATTGTAAGGCTAGTTTGATGCGTATTACATGACCTGTGTTCAAGGTTACACTTGACGAGGCTATACTGTGTATTAAGGCGAGACACTACAGGTGAATAGGGTAAAATTTTAAAATAAGACATCACCATGAAACTCCCTCAATTGATTACGTACACAAGTATGAACAAAAAATGTATTACAAGTTTTTGCAATTCGAATGTTTAATTATGCAAATTAGGCATTATCTCATTAAATATACACAATTTTGCATATATTTTCAGTAGATAGATCTGAACATTTGATAAAGCCAGGTACACAATTCATTACCTAGGAAATCAAAATATACTGTCCATAGCCTTAAAAAAAATCGATTGCCATATTTTTGATTAAAATGTCACATAAATCAGCTCAGGAATGATTTAGTTTTTCTCAGTCGCTTTGGTGCTTTTCTCAGATCAGAATGAAAATTCTCATAACTATTAGTTCAACCTCCACAACATTTAGTCATTTGTGCACATCATTGTAGCAATTTATCCTTCCTCTGAACAAATTGGAAATGCTTTTGAACATGTATCAGTTGTTTTGTCATGTCAGTCAAAATGAACTATACTTATGGATGCTGAATAGTCGTTCCCAATAAAACTAATAGTCTTCATTTCATTGCTTGAGTCATTACATACAAAATTGGTGAACTAGTTATCAAATTCTGTCAATGCTGTAGAATTGCAAAGAGCATATACAGTAAAACTGTGAAACGTACATATTCAGTGTCTTGTACTCACTTACTCCCCTAACTACAGCAATGTGTAACTTTACTGTAGTTTTCAAATGGCTGTACAAGTACTGTATAGTGCTGTCTTGAGCATTTTCAGGTTGTGTCACCAAGCTCTGACCTTTTTTTGCATGGGAAAACACTGACAGCATAAACTGTCGTAATGAAAACATGACAAAGCCATTTGACCATCTTGTTCATAAATGATGGTGTCAAGACTTCTCATTTTGATGACACTGGCAGTTTCATTGACATAAATACTTGCTTTTGAGGAATGGACTATCCCAGGGCTCTCAAGTGTCATGCATTGAGCATGACAGTCACTCATTTCAGTCTTTTGTCACGCTCTCCTGCCACACATTGTATTTCTCACGCAGAAAAACTATTTATATATTTAATATGCTGCGGCAGTGCCCAAAATGTCTCTGTTACCTACTTCTTCCAAGTTACGTTCACCTTGGAGCTTCGAGCATCAGTTAATGGTTTCAGCACAGAGTAAGTCATCTTTTAATGTTACAACAAATCCACAACTTGTGACACAAACAATGACAACGTGACTGCTGCTATAGAGAATGTTTCCCAGATAATTAGCATCAGTTGTTCATGACTGTCTGTAACTTAGCCAACAGTTTCACAGCCTGTTCATTGACAACACTTGCTCAGAACAAGTAGCCTATGCCTAGTCATCCTTTCGTTCACACGATGACTGACATATTGTCACATTCTAAACATCTCTCTCTCCAAATAGGCTTAATCATTTTATTAACACTAAACAAATTAAAGTGTATTACATAGCCTATTGTTTATAGGTCACTTTTAAAATCATCATATTATATATCCTGGCCATGGATGCATTAATCATTGCATCTGTATTCAAAAATGTCAGGTAAAAAACAATTAAGCATCCTCTCATTCACCCTGAGAGGAAAGCCACCTAAAAGGTCCAGGTTAGTGGATGCTCAGAGGTGGTGAAAAAGCCCATTATTGAATTGTCAGTGCCATGTGTCAAATCTTTTGTTTTGCAAATCTGAGCAATTATAAATTATACTTTTGCCCCATTTTGACTTAGGAGGGCATTGCTCCTACATACTGTAACCAATAATCAAATGCCTGCTCTCTTTGGAAAGCTGATACACTGTTAGAAAAACTTAGAATAATGTGTGATGTACTGTCACAAAGTTACAAAGGCTAGATTATTATTTTCTTTTTCTACTAACAAGCATCTTTGAACTGACCACATTTCAGCCCTCTAGGTCTTGACTTGATATGACTTGAGTCCTAGCATTAGGTCTTGTCATGCTGTGTGCAAAAGTAGATCAATATAGAATGACAACATGAGTACTTTAGACCATTATTTGCCAAGATATGCTCATGCATTTTGTAAAATGCCCTATGAAAACTCCCTATAGGACTTTGGGTTATCCAAAATTCAGTAGTCTACTGGCAATCAAATGCCTACTGCATATAAACCCCTTATTTATAAGAATTACCTTATAAGCATAATCTTGGCCTCAAATGAAAGGTAATACTCTGAAGTGTCATGCTTGCATTTGGATTGTAGGCTACTTCAGGTTCTGATATAACTACACTAAATATGGAATAATTACAAAAAAATACAAATCTTTACAATTTCTATTTCAATTGGTGTGTATAAGATGGGCTATATTTCTGCACAACTAATATTCAATCAACTGTTGACTGACCTGGGGCTGGTGTATGCTAGCTGGTGATGCTAGTTACTTGTGTAAATCCTCACACCCCTAACCTCTAACCGCTGAGTTGGAAGCTTGGGCTTTTAGCTCAGTGGTTAGAGCTCCACCCCATGCCGGTGAGTTGAGGTGGCGGGTTCCTGGGCTTTAACCTCTGGAACATCTGGTATTATTAAACAGCAACAAAAAGTTGTAGTATTACTAATGAAACCCCCCATTCTCATGCCAGCCACCCCTTTAACCCCGGACGGGAGGGGATTGTCAACGGGGAATGTCACTTTTGCCTGTCCTCAAAACTTGAGAGCCCTGTAGCTTATCCATTTTGAGGGCCTAACACTTCAGCCATTTGGAACAGAAGATCCACCAGAATAGGCCTTTTAGTAGTTGCACTAGGATTGTTTCGATTCCTGCACTTATAAAATGCTGTGCAAATTTAGAATAATAGTAAGGTAACGGAATACGTTACAGATTAATTTTGGGCATGTATTCTAACGGAATGCTTTGCAAATGAACCCTAACACTGGTTAAGAGGCACAAACACTAAAATATGGTTTCAAATTTGTAGCCTTCTCATTTTCCAGGATCATTGGTGAATCACCAAATCATTTTTCCCTACCAACACAAAATCCTGAAACAGGTCAGTGTTTTGAAAATATTTAGTCTTTCGTTTTTTACAGTCTATGGTTCTCCCTTACAAGCCCGACCGTTCTAATTTCGTTAAAATTTTAACGATGACCAATAATCTAAAATCTCAGCTGTCCAATGACTGATTTTATTTCTGAAATCTTCCCCGTAATGCTGACAACATAAGCTTCAATTTGATATGATATTATGATATATGAATATTGGTTAAGGGGTTTATGGCGCGAAATGTTTTGGATACTTGAAGATGAGTCGTGAAAAACTTCACTTCAGTCGTACATTTTGACATGGACAGCCAGATGCCACCTGTTGGAGATACCTCGACTGGAAACCACACAGCTGGATAAACTGAGGTAATATATGTTTTTACATTGGTTGTAGTTATGGTTAATCTTAATTTGTAGTCCTAAAATCATGTTATTTGACCGAAATATGCTTTCTCATCAGCGTAAACATTATGGTATAGCGGGGGCTAAGTGCATCGACAATGTAACTTTAGCTAGCTGCATTACTCTAAACTGCTTGCAGTATTCTCGTTTGCTTTTGATGACAGTTATTTTCATTTGACAATTTAATTTAAAAACCTGTTAGTATATAACCTGTAAGTAAGTAAGTTTGTTTTCTAGTACCAATTTGCTTGTTAGGTAAGCATTATATTGGCAAGTCAGTATAGCACACCAAAGCTGAATAAATCAATGGGCGCTGCGTTTGTAAGTTGCGTGGTTACATTCTCTTACATGAAATAAGTTGAGCGATATTTTTACTTCTCTCAATATGTAATTGTAGAAAACAAGATGTGAAATCACATATTCTGTCAGAAATGTAGTGCTAATTAACTTATTGCCTCTCCTCGGGTTGTTACCTCGTTTGTTTTTTTACCTTGCTAACTTCTAAATGACAAACATCAGACGTGCTTGTCTCAACATTTTCTAAGATGGCATGACTTGATATTCTTCTACTCTTCTCAATATGTAGTTTTATAGAAAACATGATGTGAAATCACATATTATGTCAGAAATGGCATTACTGCATTTCAGCAGTTAGTTACTAGGTGAAATGCAATTTGTCTTTATCTTGATGCCAGCCAGGCAATCAGATTTAGGGTAGCTAAACCCATGTGTAATAAAATTACTTTTCATACGTCTAAATATTTTTGAGTTACTCAGAATGCTTCAATAGTTTAGGCTACCTCTTCTTGTGTATGTATGTGCACACACACATGCATCTGTAGTTTTGATTTTTTTTTTTGATTTTGTAAATTAATAAAAGTATTACATTTGTATGATTTTACTGTTGTTTCAGATGGAGGATGACAAGACCTACACAGACCTCTTTGCAGGCCTGAAGAGGTAGCTGACTCAATGTTGAAGACCATGTGAGGATGGAGGAAGAAGGTATAGATTTAGGTGGTGTGCGTAGGGTGGTGTAGACTGCCACTAAAATACTGTGAAATAGACTTGTTGTGTTGATTTTTATGTTGTTGTCCCAGGCATATGTGGTTTTACCAACCGGAACGGGTGGGAGGTTGTGCTTAGTAGGCCGTCGTATGCAAACACTATATAATATATATATAACTATATTATAGTTGAAAATACCTTCGAAAACTTGCCCCTTCCCTTCCAATCAACTACAGTAGGCTATTCATCAAACATCAACAACATCAAACATCAACAAAAGAAGCAAACGAGTACCTAGGCCTATGTTAATAATTATAAGGCTACAATTAAAATAATAACCATATGGTAGGAGGCAGACAATCTGTTTTGTTTTGCGAGCAAATACATTTAGTAAATAGTATATAAATGCAATAAAGCTCCTTAAAAATTAGCACGGAGGTCTGATTTGAATGACAGCTACCTGAGCCAATAAGACCACATAATTATCATTAGAATTAACTTAGTTTGTCTGTTAGTCTGGTCGGAACCAGGCTAGGTGTAGAGAATAAATCCCTATGGTAACTTATGTGCCATCTCTTTTGTGAAATCAAGTCGAGGCTAAATTCATCCAGGATAACCAAAAAAATCCCAGCGTAATCGCTTATCTAGGTTTTGTGAAATACCCCTCTGAAGATTTAGGTCTTATAAACAATTGTGTTAAAAACCATTTTGATAGTAATCTTTTTATTTTGACTTTCAAGTTACCACAGTGACTCCTTTCACCCTGGCTAAAAAGGCTGCATTAACCAAAGAGAAGGTGAAAGAAATTTCAAGACATTTACTTTTTTGCTCATATCTTCAGGACCGTAAGATATTTTTCTTTCCACTTGTTCCTTTAATGAATCCAGCCCCACCCATTTCCATCATTCACATTTTCCTGCCATTTTCACAAAAATTTAAAAAAAACAAATCTATCGTTCAGATTCCTATGAAATTCGGTACACTTCACCTTCAGACCAAGCCCAACAAATTGGCTTTTTCCAATGTTTTGATTCGTCGCTCCGATTCACAGTTATGCATCAATCCACTTTTGAGGCGTGATCTATAATTATTGTATTGCCTATATAATTTCTTGTAAAGGTCCGATCCTATTCAAACTTGGTAAACACGATCCATACTACATTCTGTGGAAGCACACCACATTGTGTCAATTCAGTCCATTCGATGGCACCAATAACCCCACCTTCATTCTGCTAAAGGTCACTTCTTGCCAGTTTGCTTGGACCCCGATAATCTGGTCTAGCTTTCAAGTGTATTTTTGTATGTGCTGCTTTTGCAGCACTCATTACCGCAGACCTGCCGACCTTGAAGAATTGTTTTTTGAGTAGCACCTCAAGCCGAGAAAAAATAAATTGCTCACGTCGGCCTTCATGCATGCAGCCAAAAAGACATAGCCATACTCACAAGACACGTTTTGGATAGAGGCCCATCTTTAATGTTGAATATCTATGTAAATGTGTTCCTGAAAGTACAAACTGAATCTTTTACAGTAGCTCTAGAATGTTGACAATCTGTTTTAGAGCCTAATAATCCTGACCTATGAAAAACACTTGTGTTAATAGGACTGATGTGGATATGTTGTCCATTTTCTTATATGTGGCCTCTATTCAATCATGTCTGGTATTACTACCTCTTTTGAATCCATTATTATTAAAGATTTATTTTGTAAAGAAATACATCTATCACCCATGTTATGCCAACATATTTAATTCACCTGGATATAGGCTACAGTAGAATTACTGTATTTATTTATTACAATTATTACCTGTTGACTAATGCAAATTACTGATTGCTTTTAAAGATTTCACTTGCACATGCACTCAGTTTCTTTCAGATCGCGGTGTCTTTCTGCCATCTGTGAGGCTGCAATGATTAGGCCTACATTATCCCAACTACAGTAATAGATGTGCGATCTCCGTCTGGAAGCCCATTATTTGTTCCCGCTTGTTTTCATGCTAGTAATCAAGAAGGATCTATTTGAAAAAAACAAATTGAACACTCATCAATAAGCAGCTCAAAATATTGAGCCTGGTCCACTTTCAGACTCATTGTTAATGGCTGCATTTTGCCTGGGAAAGGTCCGTGCTCCATTTAATAAGCGCCTTTTAGTTATGAAGAACTTTAACCATCAGCGACACATTGAAAATATGCTAACTGAAACAACATGTGAACAAGTAATAACTTTCCAAGACAACATCAAACTATTAGGCCTAGATGAATTTACAATCGCACTCAGCTGACGCTACAGTATGACCAAGCACACGCTACATTATGACACGCTACAGTTATGGCCAAGCACACGCTACATTATGACACGCTACATTATGGCCAAGCACACGCTACATTATGACACGCTACATTATGGCCAAGCACACGCTACATTATGACATGCTACATTATGGCCAAGCACACGCTACATTATGGCCAAGCACACGCAACATTATGGCCAAGCACACACAACATTATGACCAAGCACACGCTACATTATGGCCAAGCACACGCTACATTATGACACGCTACATTATGAATAAGCACATGCTACATTATGGCCAAGCACACGCCACATTATGACCAAGCACACGCTACATTATGGCCAAGCACACGCTACATTATGGCCAAGCACACGCTACATTATGGCCAAGCACACGCCCATTATGACCGAGCAGGCACGCCTGCCGGTGCACTGTGCTCACCATCAGGCAACTCAACAACGAGAGACAATTTCCTGTTTGTGTATTCACAGCAAGTTGACCTACCATAGCTTCCTAACTCTGCACAGTATCCCATTAACTGCAAGACAGTTGGCTATTTACAATATGTTCTGTAAAGTTTGTAAACACGTTATCAAAATCAACTCCTGTTTCAAAATCCACTTTCTTGTTTGAGCAGGAGAGAGAATGTACAATGTACAGACACAGCAATTACAGAACATGTAGACTACTTGCTGCTTTCTTTTACTATATATATATATATATATATAAAACATTTTTTGAAAACAACGAAAGGATGGAGGGCAGCAAAGGCAGCAAAACTAGGAGTTATTTCAGATTGGCAAGAACAAGATTGCCAAAATTGTGTTGCTTGTCAAAACGTTGGCATTACAGCTGGAATAATGCTTAGGCTGATGTTAACGCTAACACGATGTTTAAAGCCATACACAATGCTAAATATGAACAAAACTAAAAGGTAACTTAAGCCTCATAGGGCTGTATAAAGTTGTTCAAATTAATAGGATGCTATTAGCCGTTGTTGTGGTAAAGATATTGCATGTGGCTGTACTATATAGGCTACTTTGTAGGTGACCAATGCACGAACGAACCCGGAAAACGGATAAATATTATCAACGTTTCAGCTTTGAATGTTTCGGTGTGCATGGGGGTGTCTGTAGATGGATGTACAAAGCCTTCACTCCTGCAGGCACCCCTGTAGCCATGCGTGCGCCTTTAACCCTCTAACCGCCCAAGTCACAATATTGCAACAAGCGTCATTACTGAATAAAAACAGACGATAGACCCGAGTACAGTGTCAAATTTCATTTCATTTACCACTCGATGGCAGACATCCAGAGCTTTGATTCAAGCCCGATATCACTTCTCAAAGTGCAGAGGAAGTAGTACAATCAAACGTGATAAAACAGGAGAATAGGTGCATTTGTTTTGATTCTGGATATCGTTTTTGCGCAAATTGAAGCAGAAACACCAAATGGTGAATAAAACGTTCACTTGTGATGAAGACTTGGATCTGTTATTCACCTATTCTAATTCTGAAGGAGAATATCAGACTTTTGGAGATGATATCGATCTATTGTAGTCACGGTGCGTCTTTGTTTTTGCACGATGGTGCCCGCTGAAAGTAATTGTGGTTAATAATTACTTAATATTAATCTTAGACTGGCAAACTTCAGGAAAACTCAGGAATCAGGTTTATTCCATTACAAGCAGAGAGGGTACATGGTCTATGGTCTATGTAGCACCGCTATGCATACCATGTTTATTTCGACCCTTGTCCAACATGGCTGGAGGTGGCAGTAAACGTGATGCTAGTGTCCGTAATGGACGTGGTATAGACAGCAGGGCTAGTAGAAATAGGGCTCTGAAGAACTACAAAGTCACCTGAGATAGGAACAGATTTATTAGCTACTTTATGGGAGGCTTTAGTAGGCTTTGTGGTTATGGTAATACTAATGTTGGTTTACATTTGATTGTTTTCCTTTAAATAGGTCATATGGATGAAATGACAAACAAGAAAAAAGTGGTTGCCATCCAGTGACGTCATAATATGCTAATTAGATTGGTACATTTACCCCCCTCATAAACCTTTGATCATACTGAATGATTTTCACATTTACAGTAGGACTTTATCTCTGACCATTTTCAAGCCATGAACTCTTTTTTTAAAGGGTTAAAACAGCATCTGAATAACAAGACATTGACTTTAGACTAAGTTCATTCCCTAATTTACATTACATTACATTTGGCTGACGCATTTTTAACCAAAAGCGACTAACAACATGGTAAACAGTTTAAGTTTTTTTAAAGCAATTCTCTCAGCAATTTAGGACAATTTAAAAAGGGTACAGTAAGAATAAGTGCATCAGTGAGTGCTGTTTTTAGACAGCTGAGTGTCAGTTCAAGATGGGTGGTAAGTGCTAGGATCAGCAAGACTTGTTGTAAGTGGTGCTATGAGGAGATGTTCTCTAAAGAGCTGGGTTTTCAGGAGTTTTTTGAAAATGGAGAGAAATGTAGGAACTAGTGTGTTCTACCAATGAGGAATAGGGTTGGGTATCGTTTGGGTTTTATCCGATACTGGTGCTAAATCGATACTTTTAAAACGGTGCCGGTGCCGAAAGGGTGCCTGAACCGGTACTTTGTTTTTACAATGTTTTAAATTAAAATGGTCTAAAGCATGAATTGCTTTTTTTTAATTGATAAGACAAATTTGAACATGCAATTGAACTTATATATTTCATTTACTATCAATATCTCATTGCTTCTACGAATAATACATTTAAATGTTAAAACGGCTTGCCATGCATGCACACACAAGGGTGAGCTCTGCTTTCAAGTTTACCCAGTGTAGGTGGTTTGCCATAATGTAAAAAAACTGCCAGGTCATGGACAACGGCATTTGCAAGCAAGCTAATCTAACAGGGACTCTATTTTCCAGTTAATTCAGTGTGTTCCCAAATGCTTCAAGAAATTTCATATCTTAACCCATAACACGCAGTAGTTTTGAACATGTTAGGCTACATGTCAGTGTTGTTTAGATTCCCAGCGCTAGCCTAGTAGGCATTTTAACAGCAACTATGGCTATGCGCTAACACCAGTCAGCTGAGTTTAATTAGCGATAACGTACGGAGATGGTTTCGTAGCCTCTTTGACAGCTCAGTGACATCAGGTATGTAACCTACATATTTATGTTTTTGCCAGCTGACTTGTAACATGATCATATATTTATTGTGATTCTCATGCACATGAAAGATTAATATCATTATGTTGTTTAACACACTGTGAAAAAGTTCTCACCTTACAACTTTGCTGATAACATTTCAAATAGCACACTCAGTTAGCACATTAGCAAGGATATTGTGTAATGTATAGGCTAGCCTACTGTTGATGTTGTTTCATAGCCTTTTGCCTGTGTGTAGTTAGGCCCACTGCTAGACTTTGACAGGAGCTCGCGATATTGCTTTAAAGTAAGCTACTTGGGCTCCCGGAAGCTGTCAAACACTGTCCACTCGCCTATGTGGTGCACTCCTCTGGTTTATACATCCAGTGTTTATCATATGTTAGCTAACTGTATCTGGATGTGTTGCTATCAGAGCAAGACGTTAGAGATGTCTGTCCCTAAGAAGCCACACCCTAGTGAGCTTAATGACTACAGACCTGTCGCTCTTACATCACATGTGATGAAACAATGGAGCGATTGGTCTTAGGCATGCTCAGACCCCAGGTACGCCATGCACTAGACCCGTTACAGTTTGCTTACCAGGAGAAAGTGGGCGTGGACGATGCCATCACTTTATCTTCTACACAGGACACATTCCCACCTGGACAAGGGGAAAAGAATGCTCTTTGATTTCTCAAGTGCTACCATCCAGCCCCTCAGATTGGGAGACAAGCTCTTGCAGATGGGTGTGGGCGCCACCTGGTAACCTGGATTACAGATTACCTGACCGGCGACCACAGTTCGTCAGACTGAAGAACTGTCTCTCTGACACTGTGATCTGCAGCACCAGAGCCACAGGGAACTGTGCTCTCTCCAGTCCTGTTCACCCTGTACACATCTGACTTCTGCTACAACACCGAAGTCATGCCACATGCAGAAGTTTTCTGATGATACTGCAATTGTGGGGTGTATCAGGAACGGGCAGGAGGAGTACAGGAGCCTGGTGGAGGACTTTGTGCAATGGTGCAAAGTCAATCAACTTAACACTTCAAAGACCAAGGAGATGGTGGTGGATTTCCGCAGGTCTAAGCCCACTCTGCTACCAGTTCACATTGATGGGGTCAATGTGGAGGTGGTTAGCACCTACAAAGTATCTGGGTCTCCACCTGGACAATAAACTGGACTGGTCAGCCAACACTGATGCACTCTACAAGAAAGGGCAGAGCAGGCTGTACTTCCTGAGGAGGCTGCGGTCCTTCAATGTGTACAGTAAGCTCCTCAGGATGTTCTACCAGTCTGTTGTTGCCAGCGTCCTCTTCTATGCAGTAGTATGCTGGGGTGGAAGCACAAGGAAGAAGGATGTGGGGCGAATTGACAGGCTGGTAAGGAAAGCTGGCTCTGTAGTGGAG
Organism: Alosa alosa; assembly: GCF_017589495.1. Taxonomy (NCBI): domain Eukaryota; kingdom Metazoa; phylum Chordata; class Actinopteri; order Clupeiformes; family Clupeidae; genus Alosa; species Alosa alosa. The sequence goes on along the minus strand of NC_063209.1, from coordinate 29,754,930 downwards.
CTGAACTGGAGTGTATCACTTCACTATCTGACAAAAGGACCCTGAACAAACTGATCAACATCTTGGACAATGAGTGTCACCCACTCCACAGCACTATTGTTAAACAGAAGAGCCTGATCAGCTGGAGACTTCGCTCACTGCCTTGCACAACTGACAGACTGAGAGTCATTTGCCCCCAGGGCCATTGAACTGTTCAATGCCTCACTTAAGGGAAGAGGAGAGAGACTTCTCTGCATAGTCTGTCTGCCTCTTCATCCCCTCCATGTTTGGTACTGTCTGTCCACTAGCCACTTGTACCACTGTCTTTATGCCTCACTGTTTTATGCGTGCTATATTAGCACATTAGCACATATGCATAACCCCCTCCATGCCACAGCCGAACTGTGGCCACACTTATACATTTTCTTAAATAGTTAAATATATAGATATATAGACTTTACTTTACTTTATTTCTGCATTGTTGCACTGTTGACTTACTCATTTGCACTATCACCATGACCACTATCACCATTGCACTACCACCATGACACTCATTCACACAGAGCACCTTAGAGCACCTTACCATACCTTACTATGCACAGAGAATCACAGGCTCAGTCCCTGCCTCAGTCATTGCAAAGCCTCTGATTTATTAATCACCACTATGTGGATACTGTTTTTAGAATTGATTTAGATTAAGTGTTAGTATAATTTGTAATTTTGTTATTTGTATTTTTAGTATATTTTTTATATATTGTATTAAGTGTTAGTATAATTTGTATTTTAGTATATTTAGCATATTCTTTATCTTCTACTGTCCTTACTGCTTAGTTGTGTTTTTATATTATATACTTTAATTACTCTTCTGCTGTTAAAGAATGTGTTTGTGTTGTATGTATGCTGCTGAGACCTTGAATTTCCCCTGGGGATCAATAAAGTATCTATCTATCTATCTATCTATCTATCTATCTATCTGAGATGGCGCATGACATGCAGTGATGCCTCCTAAAAAAAAAATAAATAAAAAAACGCTATTTAAGCACCGAAATGAGGCACCGAAATCCACGTTGTTATTCGATAGAGCAGTTACTACCGTTACTACCGTTTGTGTCGGCACCGGTGCCATATTAGAACCGTGTTTCGGTGCCCAACCCTAATGAGGAACAACTGATGAGAACAGTTTGGATTGGCCTGAGCGTACCGGTGGTAGAGATAGACGTCGTTCATCTGAGGAGCGCAACGGCCTGGAGGTAGCGTATATCTGTATGAGGGCATTCATTTACCAACGTGTGTCTGTGGAGGGAAAAATCCACTGTGCATCGGATGCAAAAATAGGAATGATACATTTAAAAACTTACCTTTTCTCTCTCAAAATAGGAATGATGGCTCTGTTACATCATCATGTGTAGTTATAACCACAACTCTGTTACATCATCATGTGTAGGCATAACAACAACTCCGCTGCCTGTGGGGTATACTAGGAATCTCGATTAGTGGGTTAGCGAGGTATGTTGCGCTTAAAGCCAGGGTATGTTGTGATACGAAAGTGGCTCTGTTTCAGCGTCGCTGTATCACCATGGTGTCTTATGCTGTCAACCAAACCTGATCGGGAGGCGGTTATGTGCTAGGTTATAGCTCAAATCGTGAAAAACTACCGCTCACTGACCAATTAATTATCTTGAAAAACAAAGTTCTCATGTGTAGGATTCAATCACATATCTTACAGGTGGAGCTCCGCCTCTACACACATTTTGGATATCGAATGCGCTTTAATAGTGTTGTGCATGCAAATATCCCACTATGGACGTGCATAACATACAGCAACTGATGACAATCGATTTATTTAATGTTATAGGTTAGACACTATAAATGACCTCAGTGTAGATCAAGCTATCGCTCATCAATGTGGAAGTAATTGTTTTTAAATAGAGGCGGTCTTGTGTGTCTCCACGTTTCACGATTGGCCTACATCATCGACACCGAGAACGCACACAGATCTGAGCTGAAAGCCTAGTTTGACAAATATATATCCAAAACTGCTATCGTAGCATCACTTAACGTATACTCCGAGTCAAGGCTTTGTGAAGCCTTGATATGTCTAGATAGCCTAGATATGTCTAATGTGCTTCGTAGTATACCCCACTGGTTACATCATCATGTGTAGTCATAACCACAACTCTGCCGCCTGGTTACAACATGATTATCGTTACGTACACTCACACACCTTTTGTGGCGTCCAGATGTTCTCCTGCAGCTCCAGAGTGTCCAGAACGAGATCAGAGACCGCAGCTCCTGATTGGTCATCAGGATTTACACACACACACACACACACACACTGTCATGGTTTATGGGGGAGAGTGTTAAATCCAAATGCGAGGCGAGACGAGACGAGAGGTGAGGCAAACTTGAGAAACAGGAATCTTTAATAGAACCGCAAACCGTTTCACAACATCAATGACCGACAAAGACTGAGGGGAGACAGAGGGTTTAAATACACAGGGGTAACAGGGCACAGGTGGACAATGAAGAAGGTAAAACAAGACAGGTGGAAACCATAATTAACAGACTACGCTGCGGATCAGGTGGGGGGGGGACCACGGGCACAGGGAACAGAAAACACATGGCAAAACAAACAAAGGAACATATATGGCACAGGACACAGGAAGTAAACAAAGCAAACAGGAAGACACAAGAGGAACAGACATGACGGAAAAACACTAGACAAGGAACACAAGACAGGATCCTTACACACATACACTCTCCTATCTGCTCAATCTGAAACCTTTTCTTCTCCAAAAAATAACACACACACACACACACACACACACACACACATTCATCTATGATTGAGAGAGTGAAAGAAAAGGTCAGTTTTGATTTATTTTGATTGAGCAAAGGGAAAATTATTTTGCTTCATGGCAAAACCATAGGTGCCTCTCTCTTCTCTCTCTATCTCTCTCTCAAACAAACACACACAAACCTTAACTTTTGCTGGCCAAACCCTCAAGTTGACACAAACCCTGAATGCTGTGACAGTATGGTAGCTAAATGGTCATTAAGTTAAGTGTTAATGATTCAAATTACAAGATAAAACTGTCAAATTAGAAAATAAAACTGTCAAATTACAAGATAAAAATTGTTGCCTAATATCAGATGCATGTAACTGATGTCGCTGCACACTCAAGTGGAGTATCTGATGTCTCTGTGTGTGAGGAGCAATGTGTGTGTGTGTGTTGTACCAGGTTTACCATTTGGCCGTGGCTTGAAGTGAATTGGATCCATTATATGCCCACACATCATATAAAACACACAAAGACACAAATACACACATACACACACAAACAACAGGTAACATGATCATTAAATGTCATTAAGCTACTGATCTCAGTCTTCCAGATAAAGACATGTTGCCTGATGTCAGAGTGAAAAGTTGTCACAGCCCAGGAACAGGGCTAAAAAAGCTGTCCATATCATCACTTCAGGCTTCAGCACCACAACACAAGCTTGTTCACACATGATATTGGTACCTGATGCTGATTGACTCACTTATGAAGGACTCCCTCAGTGCATGAGGTCCAGTTTGCTCTCAGCTTAAACTCCATGTTGCCCAGCATCTGAATCTTAGTAACGCACATTGCTCAGCAGCCAATCACAATCATGACACTCACCTACAAACACAGAGACACAGACAGAGAATACACACACTGTTAATGTGCTAAGTGGATGATGGCGATATGATCATGAAGTAGGCAACTGATAGTTTAAGTTAATAATTAAATGTCAGAAATTCACAACTCTGTTACATCATCATGTAGGCATAACCACAACTCTGTTACATCATGTGTAGTCATAACCACAACTCTGCTGGTGGTTACAACATGATTATCGCTTACGCATACTCACACACCTTTTGTGGCGTCCCAGATGTTCTCCTGCAGCTCCAGAGTGTCCAGAACGAGATCAGAGACCGCAGCTCCTGATTGGTCAACAGGATTTACACACACACACACACACACACACTGTCATGGTTTATGGGGAGAGTCGTTAAATCCAAAAAAGCGAAGGCTGAGGAGACGGCGACGGCGAGACGAGGCAAACTTGAGAAACAGGAATCTTTAATAGAACCGCCAAACCGTTTCACAACATCAATGACCAACAAAGACTGAGGGGAGACAGAGGGTTTAAATACACAGGGGTAACAGGGCACAGGTGGACAATGAAGAAGGTAAAACAAGACAGGTGGAAACCATAATTAACAGACTAACGCGGATCAGGTGAGGGGCGGAGACACGGGCACAGGGAACAGAAACACATGGCAAAACAAACAAAGGAACATATGGCACAGGACACAGGAAGTAAACAAAGCAAACAGGAAGACACAAGAGGAACAGACATGACGGAAAAACACTAGACAAGGAACACAAGACAGGATCCTTACACACACACACTCTCCTATCTGCTCAATCTGAAACCTTTTCTTCTCCAAAAACACACACACACACACACACACATTCATCTATGATTGAGAGAGTGAAAGAAAAGGTCAGTTTTGATTTATTGATTGAGCAAAGGGAAAATTATTTTGCTTCATGGCAACCATAGGTGCCTCTCTCTCTCTTTCTCTCTCTATCTCTCTCTCTCTCTCAAACACACACAAACCTTAACTTTTTGCTGGCCCTTAACCCTCAAGTTGACACAAACCCTGAATGCTGTGACAGTATGGTAGCTAAATGGTCATTAAGTTAAGTGTTAATGATTCAAATTACAAGATAAAACTGTCAAATTAGAAAATAAAACTGTCAAATTACAAGATAAAATTGTTGCCTAATATCAGATGCATGTAACTGATGTCGCTGCACACTGCGTGAGTATCTGAGTGTCTCTGTGTGTGTGAGCAATGTGTGTGTGTGTGTGTTACCTTGTGTTACCATTTGGCCGTAGCTTGAAGTGAATTGGATCCACATATGCCCACACATCATATAAAACACACAAAGACACAAATACACACATACACACACACAACAGGTAACATGATCATTAAATGTCATTAAGCTACTGATCTCAGTCTTCCAGATAAAGACATGTTGCCTGATGTCAGAGTGAAAGTTGTCACTGCCCAGGAACAGGGCTAAAAAGCTGTCCATATCATCACTTCAGGCTTCAGCACCACAACACAAGCTTGTTCACACATGATATTGGTACCTGATGCTGATTGGATCACTTATGAAGGACTCGTGCATGAGGTCCAGTTTGCTCTCCGCTAAACTCCATGTTGCCCAGCATCTGAATCTTAGCAACGGCACATTGCTCAGCAGCCAATCACAATCATGACACTCACCTACAAACACAGAGACACAGACAGAGACACACACACTGTTAATGTGCTAAGTGGATGATGGCGACATGATCATGAAGTAGGCAACTGATAGTTTAAGTTAACAATTAAATGTCAGAAATTCAAAACTCTGTTACATCATCATGTGTAGGCATAACCACAACTCTGTTACATCATCATGTGTAGGCATAACCACAACACTGCTGGTGGTTACAACATGATTATCGTTACGTACACTCACACACCTTTTGTGGCGTCCAGATGTTCTCCTGCAGCTCCAGAGTGTCCAGAACCAGATCAGAGACCGCAGCTCCTGATTGGTCAACAGGATTTGCGCACACACACACACACACACACACACACACACACACACACACACACAGAGAAACACACACCAGGTGACATGATTTTGAAATTGCTTGCTGTTTATTTAGGTTCCCAGATAAATCTTTATTGCCCAAAATCAGATAGAAGTTACTGTCACTGCCCAGAAACAGGGATCAAATCGGTGAGTAAATCATCACTTTTAGGCTCAATCACAACTGCAGCCTTGTTCACACATGACACATTACAGTTTCTCTCACACACACACACACTTACAAATATCTTCTGGTGGTCGAGTCCTCCACACACACTCACTCCAGGTCCACTGCGATGTCCTTAACCTGCACCCTCAACATTCCACCTGCACACACACACACACACACATACGCACTACGCACACACACACACACACACACACACACACGCACACACACACACAAGCAAAGACACACACACAACAAGCAACATGATCATTAAGTGTCCTGCTACTGATCTCAGTCTTCCAGATAAAGACATGTTGCCTGATATCAGAGTGAATGTTGTCACTGCCCAGGAACAGGGCTCAAATGGAGAGACTAAATCATCACTTCAGGCTTCAGCACCACAACACAACCTTGTTCACACATGATATTGGTACCTGATGCTGATTGGATCACTTATGAAGGACTCGTGCATGACGTCCAGTTTGCTCTCCGCTAAACTCCATGTTGCACAGCATCTTGATCTTAGCAACGGCACATTGCCAATCACAATCATGACACTCACCTACACACACACACACACACACATTGTTAATGTGCTAAGTGGATGATGGCGAGCAAAAGTCAGCAACTGATGGTTTAGAATTTAACAATTAAATGTTGTTGTCTAATATCAGATATTCATGGCTGATGTCACTGCCCAGCAAAAGGGCTCAGACCACCTGGTTACATCTTCATGTGTAAGCATAACCACAACTCTGTTACATCATCATGTGTAGGCATAACCAAAACTCTGTTACATCATCATGTGTAGTCATAACCACAACTCTGTTACATCATCATGTGTAAGCATAACCGCAACTCTGTTACATCATCATGTGTAGTAATAACCACAACCCTTACATCATCATGTGTAGTCATAACCACAACTCTGTTACATCATCATGTGTAGTCATAACCACAACTCTGTTACATCATCATGTGTAGTCATAACCACAACTCTGTTACATCATCATGTGTAGTAATAACCACAACTCTGTTACATCATCATGTGTAAGCATAACCGCAACTCTGTTACATCATCATGTGTAGTAATAACCACAACCCTTACATCATCATGTGTAGGCATAACCACAACTCTGTTACATCATCATGTGTAGTCATAACCACAACTCTGTTACATCGTCATGTGTAGGCATAACCACAACTCTGTTACATCATCATGTGTAGTCATAACCACAACTCTGTTACATCATCATGTGTAGTCATAACCACAACTCTTACATCATCATGTGTAGTCATAACCACAACTCTGTTACATCATGATAAGTAGTCATAACCACAACTCTTACATCATCATGTGTAGTCATAACCACAACTCTGTTACATCATCATGTGTAGTCATAACCACAACTCTGTTACATCATCATGTGTAGGCATAACCACAACTCTATTACATCATCATGTGTAGTCATAACCACAACTCTGCCGCCTGGTTACAACATGATTATCGTTTCGTACACTCACACACCTTTTGTGGCGTCCAGATGTTCTCCTGCAGCTCCAGAGTGTCCAGAATCGGATCAGAGACCGCAGCTTCTGATTGGTCGACAGGATTTGGACACACACACACTCTCCCATCTGCTCAACCTGTAACCTTTTCTTCTCCAAAAAATAACACACACACACACAGACACACACACACACATAAGACAGGTAACATGTTTTTAAATTGCTTGATGTTGATTTAGGTTCCCAGATAAAACTTTGTTGGCCAAAATCAGATAGAAGTTACTGTCACCTCCCAGAAACAGGGATCAAAGGGATGCATAAATCATCACTTTTAGGCTCAATCACAACCGCAGCCTTGTTCACACATTACAGTCTCTCTCACACACACACACACACACACACTCACATTCACACACATGTGTTGACTAATATCAGAGTTAATGTCATCTTACCCTGACTTTCTGTTGGCGCACTTCAAGTCCCATCCCATGTCCTTAACTTGCACCCTCTTCTTTTCCTTAACACACACACACACACACACACACACACACACACACACACGCACACAAAACAAGCAACATGATCATTAAGTGTCCTGCTACTGATCTCAGTCTTCCAGATAAAGACATGTTGCCTGATATCAGAGTGAATGTTGTCACTGCCCAGGAACAGGGCTCAAATGGAGAGACTAAATCATCACTTCAGGCTTCAGCACCACAACACAACCTTGTTCACACATGATATTGGTACCTGATGCTGATTGGATCCCTTATGAAGGACTCGTGCATGAGGTCCAGTTTGCTCTCCGCTAAACTCCATGTTGCACAGCATCTTGATCTTAGCAACAGCACATTGCTCAGCAGCCAATCACAATCATGACACTCACCTACAAACACACACACACACACACATTGTTAATGTGCTAAGTAGATGATGGCGACAAAATAATGAAGTAGGTATAACTGATGGTTCAAGTTAACAATTAAATGTTGTTGCCTAATATCAGATCAGACATCATGGCTGATGTCACTGCCCAGCAAAAGGGCTCAGATCCAAACTCTTATCATCATGTGTAGGCATAACCACAACTCTGCCGCCTGGTTACAACATGATTATCGTTACGTACACTCACACACCTTTTGTGGCGTCCAGATGTTCTCACGCAGCTCCATAGTGTCCAGAACCAGATCAGAGACCGCAGCTCCTGATTGCTCAACAGGATTTGCGCCACACAGACACACACACAACAGGTGATTTTAAAATGTCTTGATGTTGATTAAGGTCTCCAGATAAAACTTTGTTGCCCAAAACTAAGTGGAATTTACTGTCACGGCCCAAAACCAGAGATCAAACTGATGTGGAAATCATCACTTTTCAGCTCAATCACAACTGCAGCCTTGTACACATATGACCCATTACAGTGTCAGACACACACAAAACACAGACACACTCACAGAACACAAAAACACACTCACTCACTCTCTCTCTCTCTCTCTCTCTCTTTCTCTCTCACATACACACAGTGCAGTGAGATTTTCAAATGCACGCTTGGTGCCGCTCATCGAATTGGGCCATTACATTATTCGTGGCCAGACCCATAATATTATGGATTTGAGTCTGGAATCTCCATGCTAGCATTCAGGGACATTACTGATGTTGTTGAATATAATTGTCTAGGCGTAGCCTATGACATTGTAATATGATTTACATTGTGATGGAATCCTGAGGCAGTAACATGTGAATCTCCAGCTTTTATTATTACTGTACTATCCCCGGCCCAATTCCCATGAAACGTGGGAAAAATGGGCCAGAGGAACCCATTACACTTCCCAGTTTCACTTTAAATACATTTGAAAGACATGTGTCTTGGCAGCAAACAAACATTTATTTTGTATATTTTAATCAAGCGCCCGCTCCGGTTGACTGCGTTAGCAAAGTAGGCCTAATGCTTGTGGGCTGTAGGCCTAATGCTCTGGTTCTCTGGACGTGTTTTGTGAATGTCTAACTTTCGTGTAGTTTGCAGCACAATGATAAACATTTGCCAATCATTAATGACAGATCTACCGACTTATTGCGGTTCACGTCAGCCACAGAACAGTGGGGGGCATATCTTTTGGTACGATAATATACCGCATACCGTCGCATCCTTAGTTCACACATCAGTGTTTCCCCTACAGTGTATTTAACAGCGGCGCAGCGCCGCCGCTGCAACATAATATCACGAGATTCACTTAACACACTGTAAAAGCACAACGGCCAACGTCATCTCGAAATTGTTTTCTGAAAGTCTTGAGTAAGTTAAGTGCATCAAATCCGCACTTAGCCTCTCATTATTCAGGACATATATGCGGCATGATGTGTCAGGTGATTACAAGCCCAAAGACAAGTCTGCAGCCCATATGGCTAGCCTACGTTCTGAACACGGTTACATTGTTTAGCTATCCGACTGATGGGGTCTTGCTCCGACACAGTGTAGCCTATGGTGTCATCGTTCACTTGTAGGTTACACAATAAATAGCCTACTAATAGGCCTGGTGACAATAAAAAATGATATTAGTTATATTTCATCACGAAGCTGTTTGTATGCCGTGAATTCGCTTGTAGCCTATGCCATATGTTAAGCTTGAGCAATTCCTCTGATCCAAAGCCTGCTTTGACACATTGACACTAATGTGAAACATGCATCCTCCTCTCCTAGCCTACATCAAATAAAAGAAACCAATTCATGATTACCGAAATGAATTTAACATGGGGGAAAAAAAGTTTGTTGCGATTTAGCCTACTGTTGTGATGCGGTTCTTTCTGCTGATTGGATTTACGTCGGTGTCGTCAACTCTGAGAACTCTTGCTCCGGCTGACAATTTTATCCAGAGAGCTGATTTCCCAAAGATGAGCCTCCATCAACATTCAACGACAAATTATTAAAACGTAAGTAATGCAATAGAGTAAACCAATGTGCTACAAGGTGTATGGCCTTAACGTTAATTGTAGCCTAGACTTGTAACGTTAGCGTAGGGCTACATGTAATGTTTGCATGGGAAAGCTAGGCGAACACAGTCTAGGCCTGTTTAAACTTTCTGATAGTTAAAGGAAATATGAGCATATGTTGGCATATACGTATAGCCTAAATTCTGTCCACTTAGCTATAATAGGCTATCACAAACAGACCTTTTCTACGTTTATGCATTAGACATAGGAGCCTACATTCTCTTATCAGAAAGACGTGTTCTCATAACTTCAGCGTTCTCTTGACGGTGAGACGAACGGTCGCACTTCAATCAAGTAGCCTAGGTCCTTTTCGAGTTAATTGTGAGTGAGTTTTATGGTAACTGGGAGTGATGTAGAAGAAAAGTGAGTATTTACTTTTTTATACGTGGGTTTGTTGTTTTGGGACTGAGAAATAGACTACAAGGAGAGCATCTGGCTACGTGCATGCGTGTCAGCATTAATGGCCCCCCAACAATTCAATTCAATTCAATTACCAAAGAGCCTTAGAGATGTTCTTTGAAAAGCCGAGAAAAATTAAGTGCTCGCAGATTGGGTGTGGCCTTTGCCATTAAGACAAATTTAAATAAATGTAAATAATCTTTTTCTGGGTTGTGCCATTTCATTTTTCTTCTATCATTTTTAACCAATAATGTAAAAGAAAGCTGAAAATGTCCACAAAAGAAACACGAAGGTATGATATAAAAAAAATATTTTTTTTTTTTAAAAAAAAAATAACCCCCAAAGTAATAGCACCGCTGCTGGAAAAATTTCTAGGGGAAACACTGCACATGATATTCATACCTGTCGATTTGACTTATGAAGGATGTGGTTGAGGCCTTCTTCTCTTCTTCAAAAGCAAAGACACACACACTCACACACACCCTCTTCTTCTTCTCCAAAGGCTACACACACACACAATCACACACACAAACACACACACACACACATAAACACATTATTCATGTGCTAAGTAGTCTTTGATCATTAGGTCAGCAACTGATGGTTCAAATTGAAGAATAAATGTTGTTGCCTAATATCAGATATTCATGGCTGATGTCACTGCCCAGCAAAAGGGCTCAGAGTGATGGTTACATCATCATTTCTAGGCACAACTCTGCCGCCTGGTTACAACATGATTATCGTTACGTACACTCACACACCTTTAGTGGCGTCCAGATGTTCTCCTGCAGCTCCAGAGGGTCCAGAACCGGATCAGAGACCACAGCTCCTGATTGGTCAACAGGATTTGCACACACACACACACACACAAACACAGACACACAGAGAAACACACGACAGGTGACATGATTTTGAAATTGCTTGCTGCTGATTTAGGTTCCCAGATAAATCTTTATTGCCCAAAATCAGATAGAAGTTACTGTCATTACCCAGAAACAGGGATCAAATTGAGTTAGCAAATCATCACTTTTAGGCTCAATCACAACTGCAGCCTTATTCAAACGACACATCACAAACTCTCACACACACACACACACACACACACACACACAAACACACACACACACATTGTTAACCACAACTCTGCCGCCTTGTTACAACATGATTATCGTTACGTACACTCACACACCTTTTGTGGCGTCCAGATGTTCTCCTGCAGCTCCAAAGTGTCCAGAACCGGATCAGAGACTGCAGCTCCTGATTGGTCAACAGGATTTGCACAATCACACACAACCACAAAACAAGTGACATGATTTAGGTTCCCAGATAAAACTTTGTTGCCCAAAATTAAGTGGAAGTTACTGTCACGGCCCAAAACCAGAGATCAAACTGATGTGGAAATCATCGCTTTTCAGCTCAATCACAACTGCAGCCTTGTACACACATGACCCAGTACAGTCACACACACACACAAAACACACACACACACACACACACACACACACACTCACACACACACACTCACAGAACACACAAACACACTCACTCACTCACTCTCTCTCTCTTTCTCTCTCACATACACACAGTGCAGTGAGATTTTCAAATGCATGCTTGGTGCAGCTCCTCGAGTTGGGCCATTACATTATTCGTGGCCAGACCCATAGTATTTCGGGTTTGGGTCTGGAATCTCCATGCTAGCGTGCAGGGCCATTACTGATGTTGTTGAATATAACTGTCTAGGCGTAGCCTATGACATTGTAATATGATTTACATTGTGATGGAATCCTGAGGCAGTAACATGTGAATCTCCAGCTTTTATTATTACTGTACTATCCCCAGCCCAATTCCCATGAAACGTGGGAAAAATGGGCCAGAGGAACCCATTACACTTCCTAGTTTCACTTTAAATACATTTGAAAGACATGTGTCTTGGCAGCAAACAACGTTTACTTTGTATATTTTAATCACAAATTGTTGTCGACAAGCGACGAATCCGGCTGTTCGATAGGCTGCATCCTGTTAAACTTAGAAGCGCCCGCTCCGGTTGACTGCATTAGCAAAGTAGGCCTAATGCTTGTGGGCTGTAGGCCTAATGCTTGTGGGCTGTAGGCCTAATGCTTGTATTAGTTTAAACTTTACACTCTTCAGTTTGTACTAAAATTCTAAATATTCCCTTATAGTGGATGACAGACGGTGGCACCTTTTCAAAATTAGTATCTCTGTCTCTCGCTAAGCTCAGTCTGATCACGTTGGAACAGTCAGCTGTTTGTCAAACTCATTTGCATACAGAGCGCATCAACCTATTGGTGCTTCGCTACATTAGAAGGGAAGCACTGATAGGCTAGCCTAGAAATGTAGACACACCCTAGTAGCAGCAAATGTAATTTGCAGCCAGGGTAGTCTAGCAACTCTCCTTTGGCTTGCGAGCTGGAAAAAACAATCTTCAGACAGGCCAATCACATCATGTAAAGAGTCGGTGGGCGGGCTTTAAGTGCCCATATTTTGACTATTTTTTGACAAGTTAAAATAGTTCTTTGAGTTTCAGAAAACATGTTTCTGAAGTTGTTTGGTGGAAATAGCGTGTATAGAGTCGGAGGGCAGGCTTAACATAATGATGGCAGAGTTGCGACGGTTTCTCGTGAATTCCCTGCTACTTGAAAACAAAGAAGATAGATGCTGCAGCTGGCAAACAGTGGTCTTTGGCCGCGACTCGAGTTATGTTTTTTTTTAAGTTGGCAAAAGTTTGATCTACCAACTAGCTCCGCTGGTGGGAAAACGCATTGGACTTTTGGTTGTAGCGTTATCCTATTGCGTGCAGTAGGGGTGGGCGATATATATAGTCTGCAATAATATTGTGATTGTTGTTTTAACGATGTGCAAATTGACATTATCGAGTATTTAAATGACTTATAGGGAAAAACAGTCGAAATCACGCATTAAAGACTCATACATTCCCAGGAGGTGTATGCGGGAGAAGCCCCTGGCTGCAGCAGAGCAAGTGTCACGTGATCACTAGTGGGTCACAACGTTGTCCCACGCAGCCTAATGTTTATTTTGTGCAGGGACAGTAGCCTACTTGGGATTTTATGCGGCTACTTCTGTTCAAGTAGCATTGATGATGAGACAGTCACGTTTTTTCCTCCACGGTATTATATGGAGAGAAAACATTAGCCTTTGAGTATTGTAATAGTCAGTTGTAAACAAAGAACTATTCATGTAACTCTATTGTAAATGGACTGAAGTTTGCTCTAAATATCTATGTTTGCTGATTATGCTAACCGTTAGCACCTCTATGGGATTTTTCATATACATTAGCCATAAGCTAATGCATTAGTTTCTATTCTGTAACTTGGAATGCTAGCCTACATGATTGCTCTTAAACAACATCGAAGGAAATAACTGAGATGTACTTTGTTGGTCTGCTTAATTTTACAGTGAATCCTATGTAAAGGTTTGAAAGGAACTTCAGCATCAGACTTTTTCTTGGGAAACTGTTAGGCCTATTCATCTTCTCTAATGTAGCTGGCTAGACCATGTCATTGCCACACACACAAGTGGGGGCAGAATTGGAAATGTGTCATAGAGTGACAATGCATTGGTTTGGTTAAAGAGTCACAGGTTAGGTTATTGGTTATTATTGTAATGATGCTATTCATAAATAATGAGCTGTAAAGTAACTCAGACAAAAACATTTTTTTAAAGGATATCGACTAATTATCGTTATCGTCAAAATCACAAAAAATAGAGATATTATTTTTTGTCCATATTGCCCACCCCTAGCGTGCAGAGGGGATTTAAACAACCGTTTATCCCGCCCCTCGGATTGAGCCCAGCCATTGGTGAGTTCCCAGACCCAACATCTTGATGCTTGTCAGGCTACTGATAGGCTGCAGAGGTGAGAGGGCCCAGGCTCTGGTTCTGATAGGCTGCAGAGGTAAGAGGGCCCATGCTCTGGTTCTGATAGGCTGCAGGCAGAGGTGAGAGGGCCCATGCTCTGGTTCTGATAGGCTGCAGAGGTGAGAGGGCCCATGCTCTGGTTCTGATAGGCTGCAGAGGTGAGAGGGCCCATGCTCTGGTTCTCTGGACGTGTTTTGTTTATGTCTAACTTTCGTGTAGTTTGCAGCACAATGATAAAAGTTTGCAAATCATTAATGACAGATCTACCGACTTATTGTGGTTCACGTCAGCCACAGAACAGTGGGGGGCATATCTTTTGGTACGATAATATACCGTATACCGTTGCATCCTTAGTACACACATGATATTCATACCTGTCGATTTGACTTATGAAGGATGTGGTTGAGGCCTTCTTCTCTTCTTCAAAAGCAAAGACACACACACACACACCCTCTTCTTCTTCTCCAAAGGCTACACACACACACAATCACACACACAAACACACACACACACACACATAAACACATTATTCATGTGCTAAGTAGTCATTGATCATTAGGTCAGCAACTGATGGTTCAAATTGAAGAACAAAATTTGGTGCCTAATATCAGATATTCATGGCTGATGTCACTGCCCAGCAAAAGGGCTCAGAGTGATGGTTACATCATCATTTCTAGGCACAACTCTGCTGCCTGGTTACAACATGATTATCGTTACGTACACTCACACACCTTTTGTGGCGTCCAGATGTTCTCACGCAACTCCAGAGTGTCCAGAACCGGATCAGAGACCGCAGGTCCTGATTGGTCAACAGGATTTGCACACACACACACACACACACACACACACACAGAGAAACACACAACAGGTGACATGATTTTGAAATTGCTTGCTGTTTATTTAGGTTCCCAGATAAATCTTTATTGCCCAAAATCAGATAGAAGTTACTGTCATTACCCAGAAACAGGGATCAAATTGAGTTAGCAAATCATCACTTTTAGGCTCAATCACAACTGCAGCCTTATTCAAACGACACATCACAAACTCTCTCACACACACACACACACACACACACAAACACACACACACACACACAGGGATACACACACACATTGTTAACCACAACTCTGCCGCCTTGTTACAACATGATTATCATTACGTACACTCACACACCTTTTGTGGCGTCCAGATCTTCTCCTGCAGCTCCTGATTGGTCAACAGGATTTGCACACACACACACACACACAAACACAGACACACAGAGAAACACACGACAGGTGACATGATTTTGAAATTTCTGGATGTTGATTTAGGTTCCACGATAAAACTTTGTTGGCCAAAATCAGATAGAAGTTACTGTCACTGCCCAGAAACAGGGATCAAATGGAGGTGTAAATCATCACTTTCAGGCTCAATCACAACTGCAGCCTTGTTCACACACGACACATTACAGTATCTCTCTCTCTCTCTCTCTCACACACACACCCTTTGTGGCAACTTTTTGCTGGCCTTAAGTTGACACACACATCCCGAATGCTGTGATAGTATGGTGGCTAAACGGTCATTAAATGATAATTCTGAGGGGACAGACAGCTGTTTATGGAGGAAGAGGATCTGAGGGTGCGGGAGAGGAAGTGGGGACATGGAGGATATCAGACACATGTGGGGAGGCCAGATTGTGGATGGAGGATATCACATATGGGAGGCCAGGTTGTGGATGGAGGATATCAGACACATATGGGGAGGCCAGGTTGTGGATGGAGGATATCACATATGGGGGAGGCCAGGTTGTGGATGGAGGATATCAGACACATATGGGGAGGCCAGGTTGTGGATGGAGGATATCACATATGGGGAGGCCAGGTTGTGGATGGAGGATATCAGACACATATGGGGAGGCCAGGTTGTGGATGGAGGATATCACATATGGGGAGGCCAGGTTGTGGATGGAGGATATCAGACACATATGGGGAGGCCAGGTTGTGGATGGAGGATATCACATATGGGGAGGCCAGGTTGTGGATGGAGGATATCAGACACATATGGGGAGGCCAGGTTGTGGATGGAGGATATCACATATGGGGAGGCCAGGTTTGTGGATGGAGGATATCACATATGGGGAGGCCAGGTTTGTGGATGGAGGATATCAGACACATATGGGGAGGCCAGGTTGTGGATGGAGGATATCACATATGGGGAGGCCAGGTTGTGGATGGAGGATATCAGACACATATGGGGAGGCCAGGTTGTGGATGGAGGATATCACATATGGGGAGGCCAGGTTGTGGATGGAGGATATCAGACACATACTCAATGCACATCGCATACTTAATGATCACCACTGTGATCACTGTGGATTATTCTCAATTTTCAAGAGGGAAATGAATATGAAATTGTTTCTTGTTTCATTTATTGAATTATTTATTTTAAAAGGTCTCGATGCAGATTTAAATCACTGGCAAAGGTTTCTCAGTGTCTATAGCTCTGGTGGGAATGAAGAGGCTTGAAAAGCAACAACTTGGTGGTGCTTCCATGTCATCGTCGTCATCAGATTCTTCTGCTCTAGAGGCACCTGTGGGCTTGGCAGGTGTAGCTTTAGCTTGGGTTGCCTTTTAGTGGGTCGGGCTTCTTCCTCAGAATCATCATCATCACTGCCATCTTCATCCCCATCAGACTCCTATGCCCTCTTCACTAGACCTGCTGGTTTTCCTGATTTTGGTTCTTTGACAAATACTTTGGCTGCTTTCTTAGGATGAACCTCTTCCTCTCACTCTTTCAATAACTTCAACCGCCCTCAAACAGTGTGTCCAAACAGGAGTTCAGATGGACTGAAGCCCTCGAACAGTGTGTCCAAACAGGACTTTAGTGAGGTTGATGGAATACCCTCTTGGCTGTATACAGCAGTGTTGGGGAAGTTACTCATCATTGTCATCAATGTCTGGCAGGAACTCAAGTGGTCTTCCAAGAAATATAGACTGGACAGCCACGATGTAAAAGGCATTTTCAAATCACCCACCTGGCTCTGGAGTGGTGGTAATGGTAAACCTGTTTGTCACTTGTCTCAATTTTATCATTGTCAGACTCTTCTGCTTTTTTTTGACTAGACCTGCTGGCTTTAGCAGGAGCCTTCTTGGGTGGTGGTGCATCTACGTTGGGCTTGGCAGGTGTAGCTTTAGCTGGGGTGTCTGCCTTCTTAATGGGCTTCTTCCTTTGAATCATCATCATTATCGTCGTCGTCATTATGGTAAATTTGGGAAACAAAGGGATTTTTCATATATCAAAATAGAAAAAAATAATCTTTTTTGCAGGCACAAGGCTTTGTGCTGGAGCTAGAGAGATGAAACTTTGCACACTGTATGTGGGTCATGTGCCGAAGATCTGACCCGAGTTTCAGCCTCCTAGCTCCATGTTAACCCCCACTTTTCTACCTCTGAAGTGTGAGTGCTCAACTTTTTGTATATTTTTCCTCCTGAGTGTCTCAGAGACGCCAGCTTTGGATCATTTGTTGAGGGCCTTGAGGTGGTGCTGGGCATCTTGGTCCCGACCCTCTAGCACCTAGCGTTACAGCGTGGGAAGAGGGAAACCTTGTACAATTCTGACCATTTATCTCCTTCCTGGAATGAGCCACCAACTCCAAACTGGGTCCAGCGTGTTTGGGACTTCTTATTGTATAACATTGGACCAAGGCAAGTGTGTTTTTTGGCTAACAATATTTTTGATGCAGAATGTTTCCCAAATACACTTGGTGAAATTGCAGAATGTTTCCCAAATACCCTTGGTGAATGTTGAAGGGTTGTTGAATGTTGAAGGTGTTAACACTCAGGAGGACGCAGAGGAGTAAGTACTCGATAAACTAGAAGGCACGGTATAAATAGGCCTGAGATCCACCACTAACATTGGCACATACCAACTCAAAAACAAATGACACGGGTGTTCCAGGTAGCCAACATGAAAAAGCTAATACAGCTATTATTAATTAATCTATTGCACTAGATATGAATATAAAACATAATGCGCCGCCTTGCTCTCTTTGACATAGTCAAAATGTGTATTAAACAGCAAATATTATAAATACCCTAAAGTTTGAATCACTTCCGGTTGACCCGGAGGTTTCACTGACATTTAAACAGAACAGTCGCAGCACACATTCTTTTATACAAACAAGACGAGACAAGACAAAACACCGGTAAGACAAACATACCGCTGTGATAACACATGTATCTATTAAGCTAAATAAACGGAAGCGTTAAGACAAAGACATTTGTGTTGCGTGGTTATTTCAACAGAATATGTGACGTGAATAGTAAATGATTGTAAACAGTAAGCGATGTAATGATAGTGGTTGGTAGCATGCAATAAATCACCGTAGTGTTTGATGGTATGTCGACTAGTTAAACAGCTACGGGATTACGGCAGAGGTGTATGATGAATGACAATGTTAACTAATGATTTTAAAACAGTATGGAAGTGAACTGAACACATAGACACGTCAGACAAACACACACAGGTAACAATTACACTCAGTCCGTCTGTATACTAAAGGTAGCGCTTCACTA
Source organism: Alosa alosa (assembly GCF_017589495.1). NCBI lineage: Eukaryota > Metazoa > Chordata > Actinopteri > Clupeiformes > Clupeidae > Alosa > Alosa alosa. The sequence goes on along the minus strand of NC_063209.1, from coordinate 29,735,740 downwards.
CCGTGACGGTGGGTATGCACCGGTCACAGTGAAATTGCAGAATGTTTCCGACATACACATTGGGAAATTTCGGAAAACATTCTGCAATTTCCCCATGGGTATTTGGGAAACATTCTGCAACCTGTTGGACTTAGTCTCTGCAAGGCTCCAGCTCTCCAACATGGTAGGACTTAGTCTCTGGAAGGCTCCAGCCCTCCAGCTCTCCAACATGGTAGGGAGACTCTGAAAGGCTCTCCCCTCCAATCTCCTCTTCTCCTGGGAAGTCTCTTGTAGGCTCTGGATCTGGGAGACTCTAGACCTCCAGGCCTTGTCTCTGCAAGGCTCTCCCCCTCCACCCCTTCCCCTCCACCCTCTTCCCCTCATTTATACAAACAACCGGCAGTTAAGTGCTGAACAATCAAAGTGCTGAACAATTAAAGTGCTGCAGTGCAGTGAACAAGGGGTGTGGGTGGTGTGGGGGCTGAACAGGGGGATTGGGGCTAGATGAACTTGGGTGTTGGGAGGGAGGGTTCTGAACAGGGGGATTGGGGCTTAATGAACTTGGGTGTTGGGAGGGAGGGTTCTGAACAGGGGGATTGGGGCTAGATGAACTTGGGTGTTGGGAGGGAGGATTCTGAACAGGGGGATTGGGGCTAGATGAACTTGGGTGTTGGGAGGGAGAGTTCTGAACAGGGGGATTGGGGCTTGGTGCCCTCGGTCCTCTGAGTCCTCTATGCCTGGTGTCCTGGGTCCTCAGAGTCCTCTGCCTGACATGGTGGTACATCCACGCCATCGTCGTCATCCGTGGGACCTGTGGGCTTGGCAGGTGTAGCTTTAGCTGGGGTGTCTGCCTTCTTAATGGGCGGGGCTTCTTCTTCAGAATCATCATCTTCATCTTCATCATACTCCTGATTTTGGTACTTTAGTAAATACTGCTACGTCTACGGCTGCTTTCTTAGGAGACACCTCTTCCTCTTCCTCTTCCTCTTTCACTAACTTCAACAGCCCTCAAACAGGAGTTCAGATGGACTGAAGCCTAATGACTCCTGTACCTCTTCACACACAGCAAACAAGGCAAAGGGAATCCCTTCATCCCAGTCACACTCCAATCTGTTCCATGAAGGCATGTTGTTTTCCATGGTTTCCCATATTGGCAATGGATATTGTAATAGATAATGGCAATCGATACTCTAATAACATGAATTCAGCTCTGGCATCCAGGTATTCCTTCTCCAGACAGGAATTCTCTTGAATTGCTTTCAGCAAAGAGGATACCAGACTTTTGAATGTCTCTCAGAAATGGGTTAAATCAATGATTTTGCACAAAGTGAATATTGACACAAAGTGAATATTACTACTACACATTAATATACTGACAATTAATTAGCCTGACATATGGGTATCCATATATTTCTCTACAAGACATGCCCATTCAAGCTCTTTCTTCATATGATAACCTCTGCTAAATGGATGCTCATCAGCTGAACCACAAAGATATTTTTTCAACGTTGCAGTTGGAAAAACGTATCGGTCTACAAGCCAGTTCAGTTAACAAGTAAGATGAAGTGCAATATGATGCATTCAATCAGATTATGTCTGCAAACGACCATTAGCTACGGTCACCACCATAAGTTACTCAACCGATCACAGCTGTCTGGCTACGTTATCCTGCCGTCCTAGCCAGGCTACCTTAACTGTTGATATTCCCTCCTAAGTTCTTGAAATTAGCCTACATGTCAGCAATCAGGAAAAGAAATTACGCTGCCTGTGCCCACCTACCTCCTTAAAGTTTGGTTTTAACCAGGCTAGAAAGAAAAAGGCCAAGGCTACTCACATGAATATGCTATCCAACTCCCTTTGAAATCGCCATCTCTTGAAAAGTAATGCGACAGTTGTGTTATTGCTTGTTAGCCGGTGGGTGAACAAATTATATAAAATTGGAGATGGACGAGGCAGGCAAAGGCTATATGGGCCTGTACCCTCCTATCACATTTTTGACTAGTCTTATAATAAATTAATATTGAGTTTGACAGATGCCGCAATTAATTAATTGACAACGTTTCCTTTGCACTGTAGCCTGAATGTTGTTCTTAGGATAAGTGTCCTCTAAATGTGTCCGCTAAATCGATGTAAACATGCTAAATGATAGGGAAAAAAAAAATGTAATCCTTTTAGTTTGGAAGGACTTGCAAAATTGTATATATTTTTAATAATTTGAATGGATTGATGATTGCTCTCACTCAGTTAGCCTACATCATATTATTGCAGCCTATATATTAAATGTAATACGTTGATCTGAAAGGATGCTTGAGTTAGAAAGATCAGTAGGCCTACTTGGGCTCATGACGTAACAGGGCGTTCTTTTGGGCTAGACCGTCCCATTTAAAAAAACGTTGGTCCAGCCAGGTCCGGTCTATGCGGTCACAGAAGACCAGTGCTAGGTAGCACAAATGCTCTGAAGCATCTTGCCCCTGAAATGAGACACGCTCCATGTGACCCTACTGTAGTTCTACAGACCTTTGTAAAAGTGGTGTGGCTCCTTTAAGAGTTTAGAGCGAGCGGCCTCCTAGCAAAAGAGAGAAGATGCTTCTGCCGTCTACTGATTGCTGCCAAAACAGAGTTAGTGATGCATTGTCTATTGGCCATTGAATAAAGTGGTGATTTTTCGCACATGTCTTGCATCTGCCTGTTGCTCATGACTTCGGATACAGTAGAAGTGAATTGGGCGCTGACTTTTGTCTTGGAGCATATAATTATAAATGATCCGACTAACGTGTGTGATAACAAAACACTATGCAAACAAATCACATTTATCTACTCAAACGGAAACCCTACGAACACAGAGTTTGTTTTGTATGCTAGGCTACTTATCCATAACTAGCGCCAAGTACAGAGCTACACTACACCAGCGACGCACAACAACTAGGCTACACTCACGCATACTTAAAACAGAACACCATACGTGCGAGGGTTTTAGCTGCAGTCATGTTCTTTTTATTTCAAGTACAAGACTGAAATAAGCGTCGCGTAGGCTTCATGACAATGTAGAGGCTACAATAATTTAGGGGTAACTAAGTATCGGTGGGTGGTATTGGGGAATCTTTATGAGTACGAGTATATGGGCCTAGTATCGGCCCGATCCCCGATGCCAGTATCGTATCGGGCCATCGCTAATCTGCCCACAGCTTGAAGTGAGCTGGATCCGTGCATATACCCACACCATACACACCAGACACAGAGACACACACACACACAGAGACACACACACACACACACACACACACAGACACACACACACACACACACACACACACACACACACACACACACACAGATACACACAGACACAGATACACACACACAGACACAGATACACACACAGACACTTACCCTGGCCTTCTGTTGGTCAAGTCTGAGCCCCACAGTTCTCAGAATCTGACACACACACAAAAACACACACACACACACACACAACAGGTAACATGATCATTAAATGCCATTAAGCTACTGATCTCAGTCTTCCAGATAAAGACATGTTGCCTGATATCAGAGTGAATGTTGTCACTGCCCAGGAACAGGGCTCAAATGGAGAGACTAAATCATCACTTCAGGCTTCAGCACCACAACACAACCTTGTTCACACATGATATTGGTACCTGATGCTGATTGGATCACTTATGAAGGACTCGTGCATGAGGTCCAGTTTGCTCTCCGCTAAACTCCATGTTGCACAGCATCTTGATCTTAGCAACGGCACATTGCTCTGGGAGAGACAGCAGCCAATCACAATCATTACACTCACCTACAAACACACACACACACATTGTTAATGTGCTAAGTGGATGATGGCGACATGATCATGAAGTCAGCAACTGATGGTTCAAGATAACAATTAAATGTTGTTGCCTACTATCAGATATGCATGGCTGATGTCACTGCCCAGCAAAAGGGCTCAGACGGCCTGGTTACATCATCATGTGTAGGCATAACCACAACTCTGTTACATCATCATGTGTAGGTATAACCACAACTCTGTTACAGGCATGTTGCAGGGGCTGCTAAAAACACAGAGAAACGCACTGAAAACTCGGCCAATCACAGCATTTTTGACGATGGGTCCTGTCTCGACTTTCTGACTCGTTTTGAATTCTTGAATTTCCCCTTGGGGATCAATAAAGTATCTATCTATCTATCTATCTATCTATCTATCTGAATTGCCTTTGACTTGCTGGCTATGGGCATGCACAAACATGTCCTTAAAACAACCCTTAACGTTCGTTTTTAAAACTGTGCAACTCACTGAGTGGTTAGTGGTGGTGTTCATTGATTATTAAAAGAAATATATCAGTGCAATGTATGATTTCAATCCGTGTTATTTTCAGATACCTCACAACCGTGTATAAACTTCCGCTCAATATTTGAGTCTGAAGCATAGGCAGTAAAAGAAGGTCTCGCGGGGGAAAGACTACAACCGTAAACAGACCCCCTTTCCATTTCCGGTAGCACAGTGATATCAAGGAGCAATGAGTCTTCCAGCAGAAATCAATGGGATTTTACAAAATGACAAATAAAAAACGACAGAAACTGTATTTCGCTACGCTACTTGTTTTGGAAGATCAACAAACATCACTAACCAAACAGTGAGTTGCACAGTTTTAAAAATGAACGCTTAAGGGTTGTTTTAAAGGACATGTTTGTGCATGTCTATAGCAGCCAGCCAAAGGCGATTCAAAACGAGTCAAAAAGTCGAGACAGGACCCATCGTCAAAATTTCGGTGTCCACTACTCTAGTTCATCCAAAACAAACCAGAAAAGGGACTCAAAGTGCTAAATACCAGAATTTTCCTTTAAGTTAAGTGTTAATGATTCAAATTACAAGATAAAACTGTCAAATTAGAAGACAAAAACTGTCAAATTACAAGATTAAATTGTTGCCTAATATCAGATGCATGTGACTGATGTCGCTGCAAACTGTGTGAGTATCTGAGAGTCTCTGTTTGTGAGTGTGTGAGTAATATGTGAGTGTGGGGTGGGGGTAATGTGTGTGTGTGTGTGTGTGTGTGTGTGTGTACACTTACCCTGGCATTCTGTTGGTGGAGTCTGGGCCCCACAGTTCTCAGAATCTGACACACACACACAACAAGCAACATGATCATTAAATGTCATTAAGCTACTGATCTAAGTCCTCCAGGTAAAGAAATGTTGCCTGATGTCAGAGTGAAAGGTTACTGTCAATGCCCAGGAACAGGGCTCAAAGAGTGGTTGTCCAAATCATCACTTCAGGCTTCAGCACCACAACACAACCTTGTTCACACATGATATTGGTACCTGATGCTGATTGGATCACTTATGAAGGACTCGTGCATGACGTCCAGTTTGCTCTCCGCTAAACTCCATGTTGCACAGCATCTTGATCTTAGCAACAGCACATTGCTCAGCAGCCAATCACAATCATGACACTCACCTGCAAACACACACACACACATACAGAGACACACACACACATTGTTACTGTACTAAGTGGATGATGGCGGCTTGATCATTAGGTTGTCAACTGATGGTTCAAGTTAACAATTAAATGTTGTTGCCTAATCAGATATTCATGGCTGATGTCACTGCCCAGCAAAAGGGCTCAGAAGGGGTATTACATCATCATGTGTAGGCACAACCACAACTCTGTTACATCATCATGTGTAGGCATAACCACAACTCTGTTACATTATCATGTGTAGGCATAACCACAACTCTGTTACATCAGTGTTTCCCCTAGAAATTTATAATACTAGAAAGTAATAATACATTATTGGTTAAAAAATGAAATGGCACAACCCAGAAAAAGATTATTTACAATTTATTTAAAATTGTCTTAATGGCAAAGACCACACCCAATCTGCGAGCACTTAATTTTTCTGGGCTTTTCAAAGAACATCTCTAAGGCTCTTTGGTAATTGAATTGAATTGTGGGGGGGCCATTAATGCTGACACGCATGCACGTAGCCAGATGCTCTCCTTGTAGTCTATTTCTCAGTCCCAAAACAACAAACCCACGTATAAAAAAGT
>NC_063209.1:29677201-29724701 GCF_017589495.1 Alosa alosa | reverse complement strand
AAGTTATGGACAGACAGCTTAAAGCAGACCCATGGGGGCATCAAAACGGAAACTGAAAGTAACTCCCCACTGCCCCATGAGTCTGCTTTAAGCTGCCTGTCCATAACTTGGTCTACGTTGTCCCAAAAAAAAGTCACATTCTTTTTCCAATGGGCTGCATGCTTGAACAACAGGACTATGGGTCAATTTACACTGAACACTTTAATTAAAGACATTATTTACTAGATTATTTTGCACTGTCTCTCTCAGTACCATCTGACAGGGCAACAAAACATGATCCCATGTGACCCTACTGTAGTACTGTTGTAGAGACCTTTGTAAAATTGGTGTGGCTAGTTAAGAGTTTAGTGCGAGCGGCCACCTAGCAAAAGAGGGAAAGAGAGAAGATGCTTCTGCCGTCTACTGGTTGCTGCCAAAACAGAGTTAGTGAACGACACTTATGCATTGTCTATTGGCCATTGAATAAAGCGGTGATTTTTCGCACGTCTTGCATCTGCCTGTTGGTCATGACTTCGGATACAGTAGAAGTGAATTGGGCGCTGACTTTGATCTTGGAGCATATAATTATAAATGATCCAACTAACGTGACGATCTGGACTGAAATACAGGCCGGGAAGGTAACATTTCTCGTATAAACTACCAAAGTGTGTGATAACAAAACACTATGCAAACAAATCACATTTATCTACTCAAACGGAAACCCTAAGGACACGGAGTTTGTTTTGTATGCTAGGCTACTTATTCCCAACTAGCGCCAAGTACAGCGCTAAACTACACCAGCAACGCACAACAACTAGGCTACACTCACGCATAGTTAAAACAGAAAACCATACTTGCGAGGGTATTAGCTGCAGTCATGTTCTTCAACGGCAAGACTGAAATAAGCGTTGCGAGTAGGCTTCATGACAATGTAGAGGCTACAATAATTTAGGGGAAACTAAGTATCGGTGGGTGGTATTGGGGAATTTTTATGAGTACGAGTATGAGTGTATGGGCCTAGTATTGGCCCGATCCCCGATGCCAGTATCGTATCGGGCAATCACTAATCTGCCCACAGCTTGAAATGAGCTGGATCTGTGCATATACCCACACCATACACACACACACAGACACAGATACACACCCACACAGACACAGAGAAACACACACACACTTACCCTGGCCTTCTGTTGGTCGAGTCTGGGCCCCACAGTTCTCAGAATCTGACACACACACACACAAACACACACACACAACAAGTAACATGATCATTAAATGTCATTAAGCTACTGATCTCAGTCTTCCAGATAAAGAAATGTTGCCTGATGTCAGAGTGAAAGGTTACTGTCACTGCCCAGGAAAGGACACTGTCACTGCCCAGGAAAGGACACAGATAAATCATCACTTCAGGCTTCACCACCACAACTAGGGTTGGGTATCGTTTGGGTTTTATCCGATACCGGTGCTAAATCGATACTTTTAAAACGGTGCCGGTGCCGAAACGGTGCCTGAACCGGTACTTTGTTTTTACAATGTTTTAAATTAAAATGGTCTAAAGCATGAATTGCTTTTTTTATTATTGATAAGACAAATTTGAACATGAAATTGAACTGTTATATTCAATTTACTATCAATATCTCATTGCTCCTACGAATAATACATTTAAATGTTAAAACAGCTTGCCATGCATGCACACACAATGGTAAGCTCTGCTTTCAAGTTTCCCCAGTGTAGGCGGTTTGCCATAAGGTATGTTAAAACCGCTTGCCATAGAACTGCCAGGTCATGGACAACGGCATTTGCAAGCAAGCTAATCTAACAGGGACTCTACTTTCCAGTTAATTCAGTGTGTTCCCAAATGCTTCAAGAAATTTCATGTCTTAACCCATAACACGCAATAGTTTTGAACATGTTAGGCTACATGTCGTTGTTGAAGTGTTTAGATTCCCAGCGCTAGCCTAGTAGGCATTTTAACAGTATCTATGGCAATGCGCTTACACCAGTCAGCTGAGTTCAATTAGCAATAACATACAGAGATTGTTTCGTAGCCTCTTTGACAGCTCAGTGACATCAGGTATGTAACCTACATATTTATGTTTTTGCCAGCTAACTTTTAACATGATCTTCATATTCATTGTGATGCTATATGGGCCTCATGCACATGCAAGATTAATATCATGCCATTATGTTGTTTAGAACACAGCGTGAAATAAAGTTTTCACCTTACAACTTTGCTGATAACATTTCAAATAAATGCCAGTTAGCACATTAGCAAGGATAATGTGTAACGTATAGGCTACTGTTGATGTTGTTTCATAGCCTTTTGCTTGTGTGTAGTTAGGCACGCTCGCGCTCGCGATATCGTTTAAAGTAAGCTACTTGGGCTCACGCAAGCTGTCAAACACTGTCCACTCGCCAATGTGGTGCACCCTCATACATCCAGTGTTTATGTTAGCAAACTGTATCTGGATGTGTTGCTATCAGAGCAAGACGTTAGAGATGGCGCATGACATGCAGTGATGCCTCTTATAAAAAAAGTAAATAAAAAAACGCTATTTAAGCACCGAAATGAGGCACCGAAATCCACGTTGTTATTCGATGCAGTTCCTACCGTTTGCGTCGGCACCAATGCCATATTAGAACCGTGTTTCGGTGCCCAACCATAAGGCCATCCTTAAAAATATTTTTGTTTGCAGTAACAGCCAAAAAAAATTAAAAATGGGTCGGTAGGTAGGTCAATATTTTTTTTTCAAGATTCAAAGTAAAAAAAAAAAAAGTAAAATTTGGTCATGGTGATTAATGTAGGAATGAATTTACACAAATGTGCATATCGTGGCCGTAACTGACTGGGTCTTCAACCCAGCCTTCAAGGGCACCATTGCAAACCTCATTCTGATGCAGGTTATATAGACCAGCCTTTCTCAAACTTCTTTGACCTGAGGCCCGGTCATGGCAGACTTTTGGGTCATAGGGCTCATCTACATATCCCCAGAAAGAAGGCTACAATAGCTCTTGGCCACGTTATATTGAAATTTGACTATGCAATACTCAATGCTATACAGTGTTTTATACAGTCTCTGCTCTGTTTCTAAGGAAGTTCCAAAAAAACAACGTCGTTCTATTAAGTTTCGTTAAATAAATAAATAGCCTTCCAACAGGTTGAAGCGGAGCTTTGATACCAACGTTATCGATTAGTTTCAGTTTCTCTCGGCGCAGAGACGCCGCATTGAATGAATGCTCATACCACCACTTAATTGTAGGGCTCCATGTTTAATGACATCGATAGCAGAAACGTTTGTTTTCTTTTTTTTTTCCGTCGATCCAGCGGTTTCTTGATCAACTGCGCAGCAAATTATCAGATGAAGCACCGGGCTAATTTCCTCCACGACTCCATGGACCAGCAGTCTCCATGTTCTGGAACCATATTTTGAGAGAATGCTGAATAGACCACAACCTATTTCAATACTCCGACACGGTCACCGTTAGACTAGGGGGAGGAGGGATGAAAAAGATCTGGCCACAGTTCTTCCAGAACTTCGTGCCAAGTAAAAGCGTTATCAGTTTGTGTGAATGAAAACGGGGTAGGCCATAGTGTGACATCGCGAAAACCAATGGTGTAGAGATGGCGCCACAGGTTTTTTTTTTAAGTGAGCCACGTTTGCATGTAGGCAATTTATATTCACAATACTTGGGCCTACTAAAAGAAATATTATTTTATTGCATTTGTATTGGTTGTTTAGAGTAAAAAAAAAAAACAATCGATTACGGTATTAGCATAAAGTTTACAACCCGGCAAGTCGGTTTGACTAAAAGGGGAAAAAATAAATATTTGGGTTCGGTTCTAAATTGACAGGGTCGGTCGGGTTACGGCAAACGAAAATATTTTTAAGGATGGCCTAACCACAACACAACCTTGTTGACACATGATATTGGTACCTGATGCTGATTGGATCACTTATGAAGAACTCGTGCATTAGGTCCAGTTTGCTCTCCGCTAAACTCCATGTTGCACAGCATCTTGATCTTAGCAACAGCACATTGCTCAGCAGCCAATCAAAATCATGACACTCACCTACAAACACAGACACACACACACACACACACACATACACACACACACACATTGTGGATGATGGCGACAAGATCATGAAGTCGAAACTGATGGTTCAAGTTAACAATTAAATAATGTTGCCTAATATCAGATATTCATGGTTGATTTCACTGCCCAGCAAAAGGGAATTGCGGACTACTACTAAGCCTACTAGGCTATCACCGCGAGTGCATAAAAAATGTTTTTGACCAAGTTTTGCCATTTACCTTCGTTACTACTGTTACATTTTTACTGCGTCGATTCGCGCTTGAGTGCGCATCTAATGTAACAGCGGTGTCTTCGCGGAGACATCCACTCTCCAGTTTCATTATTGCTGTTGTTGCGAGCGAGCTAATAGGCCACGATATGGGAAATACTTTCAATACGATCAGCTTCAGAAATAAATGGGTTTACTTTAGCCTGTGCTACACCTTTCCACCAAGTTGTGCGAAAATTTTAGTTTTTGCGATGTTGACAAACATGCGTAGCACATGGAAACTCTTGATAGCGCATGCCACTAACGTCTATAAAAAACAATATATTTATGGAATAAAACTAGACAGGTACTCGGATTAGAATTGCTGTTTATTGTTAATAAAGGCCTACTACTACTAAACTGCAATTTTCAGCAGCCAGCGGAGGGAATTTAGCCTACTATTCTTCCAGACAATATTTTGCGTCTCCCCTACTTCTGATGCAGTGGCACCGCTAAATGAAGAGGAAACACTGAGAAGAAAGTTAATGCTTTAAATAGGCTACATCAATACAATATATAATATGTGAAGTGAAACTGACGGCCATACCTAACCTCTGACTAGTTTTGGCTACTTATTGTTAAATTGCAATGTGAGCGGCAGCCAGCAGGGGAGGATCCGTTGCAGGTTTATTTAAAAAGGCAAATGTGCGTCGGCCCTGATTCTGATACTGTGGCGGTATTAATTAAACTGTGGCGGGCCGCCATTATGAAATAAACGTAGAGGAAACACTGCCATGTTCATATCTTGCACCCTCTTCTTCTCCTTCTTAACACACACACACACACACACACACACACACACACACACACACACACACACACACACACAAACATACACACACACACATGCACACACGCACAAACACACACACACACACACACACACACACAAAACACATTGTTTGCTGTTTATTTAGGTTCCCAGATAAAACTTTGTTGCCAAAATCAGATAGAAGTTACTGTCACTGCCCAGAAACAGGGATCAAATGTCAAGTACCAAATCATCACGTTTAGGCTCAATCACAACTGCAGCCTTGTTCACACATTACAGTCTCTCTCTCACACCCTTTTCTCCTCCACAACACACACACACACACACACACACACACACACACTTACAAATATCTTCTGGTGGTCGAGTCCTCATGATCTGACACACACACTCACTCAAGGTCCTCTCCCATGTCCTTCTTAACCTGCACCCTCTACATTCCACCTGCACACACACACACACACACACACACGCACACACACACACACACACACACACACACACACATACGACACACACGCACACACACACACACACACACACACACAAGCAAAGACACACACACAACAAGCAACATGATCATTAAGTGTCCTGCTACTGATCTCAGTCTTCCAGATAAAGACATGTTGCCTGATATCAGAGTGAATGTTGTCACTGCCCAGGAACAGGGCTCAAATGGAGAGACTAAATCATCACTTCAGGCTTCAGCACCACAACACAACCTTGTTCACATGATATTGGTACTGATGCTGATTGATCACTTATGAAGGACTTCGCATGACGCCCAGTTTGCTCTCTGCTAAACTCATGTTGCACAGCATCTTGATCTTAGTAACGCACATTGCTCAGCAGCCAATCACAATCATGACACTCACCTACAAACACACAGACAGACAGACAGACAGAAAAGACAGACACACACACACACACACACACACACACACACACACACACACACACACACACACACACAGTAACAGGGCTCAACATACAGGCTTCTACCATCACTAATAGACACACACACATACACATACATACACATGCATACAGCTGGAAACACTCGTGTATAACGCGCCAGCGGCGTCACACATCCTGCAACCTGCTGATCCAGCCAGAGTCGGGCAGAGAGTTATCCTCATGAGTGAGATCAGTGAAGTGTGTTCATGGTGATTTGGTCACTTAGACATACATTGCTTGAATAACGAATTAAAAGAACATCCCCATCAATTCTCTTAACTCAAATAAGCATGACAAAAATTCGTGAAAACAATGTCCAGTTTTGCTGCTGGTAAAATAAGCAGAGAGTGAAGGGAATTAGCTAGTAATTACGTTACGTTGTTACAGTGTAGTTGACTGTCCTTTAACTTTTGGACAATGTGACTGGATAGTTTGAATAACGCCGTTTAAAAGAACGGCGTTAGGTAACAAACGTTATTTTTCAGTAACGGGTAATCTAACTAATTATTTTCCCATCGTTATAACGCCGTTAACGCATTGACGCAAATACGGTGCGTTACTATGCATTGATTGAATAGCCTAAACTGTGTAATCCGAACGCCCCTGGCTCACAGCTAGCGGAGGTGGGTTAATAACGACGTAGCCATTAGAATTGGCTAAGGCAGAGTCATGTTTCATGATAGCCAATCAGAGCCAGTGTTTTACAGACTTGTCAGCACACGCCATAACCACGCATACACCAAATACAGCCAAAACAAGATTCGACTTTAAACAGCAGAGGTCAGGGAGCAATCCGACTATGAAAAAGTTGGTATTTTCAAGGTAGAGATATAAGCACTACTTCAAATTCATTGTGGTCAAAGGCAAGGACGTGCATGTAATGTGTACATTATGTCAAGCCGAAGACTTGTCGACATCCGCTTAAGCAACTGTAATTTAAATGAAGCATCTCACACATTCCATCTAAAGCTAGTGGCCAAAAACACCGATTCCACCACAGATGATAGCTTTCCATCCACTAGCAAAGAAGGCTCAGAACAAAGTCCTCCAAAGCAGCAAAAAAGCTAGATCTTTCTGCCTCACAACAAAACCTATGACACAGGCTGAAGTCAACCGTAGGTCTGTGGATGTGCAATATCTTTGAATTTCCACTTGGGGATCAATAAAGCATCTATCTATCTATCTATCTATCCATCTAATAAATATCGAAAGTTATGTAGCCTACAAACACCCGTCTGTTGTACCAATTTCAACTGGTTGCTCAAAACTGCTCAAAAATCCAAATTCTTTGACATACAGTAACGTAAATAGTTACTTTCCGCAACGAGTTACTCTTATCATAGAGTAATTCAGTTACTAACTCAGTTACTTTTGGAACAAGTAGTGAGTAACTATAACTAATTACTTTTTTAAAGTAACGTTCCCAACACTGGTGACTGAAGATGTATTTCTTTAATAGTGTGACAGTTATAGCAGTGAGATGGTATCATCAATCCGCCTGTTATTTTGAAAGCCGTATGTTTTGCTACAATTTGCAGTATGACATTATCCATTGCTAAATTATGACTCATCATAGACTAGCTAACCACAAAGCTAGCTAATGCCATGAATATCAGTGGAAGACCGCTAACGTTAACATTAATGAGCTTGGAAACCACAATGAACTTATTCTGCCTAAATAAAGTAATGATTACTGTATTTATAACTAGTATATCTGTAGTTACAGTCCCTGCATTGTAAAATGTAAGTTAGACGTATGAGGAGTGAACATTTAGACATAGAGAAAAAAAGTATCAAACGTAGCTTGTGCAAACGTAGCTTATGCATGGGGCTAGCTTTTCTTTTACACGCAAATCCAATGACGCCAAGTGTGTGTTTCAGGCTGTCATTCACCGCCCGATAACTGAAGTTACATAATGGATTTAGATCACTAAATAGTAGGTTTTAGAAGGCAGGCAGCAACTTATGAATGAAAATGGTTTGATGTAGCTTGATGGAAATAATTTTAAAAGTGCAGGTAAAGGGATAAGCAAGCTGACACTGTAATTATAAGGTAGCAATTACACACGCACACTCAAACATTTAGGAGTGACCTTTATCTTGTTTAATGATAATACAAATGATGATGATAGTAATAATGTCATCATTATTTTTTGTAATTATTAAGTCTTAGTTCAAAGTTATATTTATGAAGCTTACCAAGTCTTTTAATACTGGTAACTTTGATTTGGTTGTTCTTGTTATTGTGTTTTTGTTCAAAAGACTAAGTTTCATATCTTAAGTTTCTATTTTTATACATTTTATGTATCAGAACTTTAATTTATTTCGATGTTCCTCTATTCCACTGTGACAATAATATTTAAAAATAAACAAGTTTGTTTTTAAAATGCAATATCATATTATTTCAGTCAATACTCATAAATAACTACAAATAACTAATGTTAGGGAAATCTGTTAATGTTTTGTTGCATGTTTCAGAAAAAAATATATATATCGGCCGATATATCGGAATATCGGATTTTTAAATCAACAAATATTTGTATCGGTATCGGCCTTCAAAATTCTTTATCGGTCAGGCTCTAGATCCCAGTCTTCCAGAAAAAAAAAACATGTTGCCTGATATCAGACTTAAAAAGTTGTCACTGCCCAGGAACAGGGCTCAAAACCCCCATAAATCATCACTTCAGGCTTCAGCACCACAACACAACCTTGTTCACACATGATATTGGTACCTGATGCTGATTGGATCACTTATGAAGGACTTCGTGCATGAGGTCCAGTTTGCTCCGGCTAAACTCCATGTTGCACAGCATCTTGATCTTAGCAACGGCACATTGCTCAGCAGCCAATCACAATCATGACACTCACCTACAAACACACACACACAGACAGAGAGAAAACACACACACACACACACACACATTGTTAATGTGCTAAGTGGATGATGGCGAGCAAAAGTCAGCAACTGATGGTTCAAGTTAACAATTAAATGTTGTTGCCTAATATCACATATTCATGGCTGATGTCACTGCCCAGCAAAAGGGCTCAGACCACCTGGTTACATCTTCATGTGTAAGCATAACCACAACTCTGTTACATCATCATGTGTAGTAATAACCACAACCCTTACATCATCATGTGTAGTCATAACCACAACTCTGTTACATCATCATGTGTAGTCATAACCACAACTCTTACATGATCATGTGTAGTCATAACCACAACTCTGTTACATCATCATAAGTAGTCATAACCACAACTCTTACATCATCATGTGTAGTCATAACCACAACTCTGTTACATCATCATGTGTAGTCATAACCACAACTCTGTTACATCATCGCCGTAGTCATAACCACAACTCTACATCATCATGTAGTAGTCATAACCACAACTCTGTTACATCATCATGTGTAGTCATAACCACAACTCTGTTACATCATCATGTGTAGGCATAACCACAACTATGTTACATCGTCATGTGTAGTCATAACCACAACTCTGTTACATCATCATGTGTAGGCATAACCACAACTATGTTACATCATCATGTGTAGTCATAACCACAACTCTTACATCATCATGTGTAGTCATAACCACAACTCTGCCGCCTGGTTACAACATGATTATCAAGCTCAGACACTCACACACCTTTTGTATGCCCAGATGTTCTCCTGCAGCTCCAGAGTGTCAGAATCGGATCAGAGACCGCCCAGCTTCTGGTTAATCGACAGGATTTGCACACACACACACTCTCCCATCTGCTCAACCTGTAACCTTTTTCTTCTCCAAAAATAACAGACACACACACAGACACACACACACACATAAGACAGGTAACATGTTTTTTAAATTGCTTGATGTTGATTTAGGTTCCCAGATAAAACTTTGTTGGCCAAAATCAGATAGAAGTTACTGTCACCTCCCAGAAACAGGGATCAAAGGGATGCATAAATCATCACTTTTAGGCTCAATCACAACCGGCAGCCTTGTTCACACATTACAGTCTCTCTCACACACACACACTCACATTCACACACATGTGTTGACTAATATCAGAGTTAATGTCATCTTACCCTGACTTTCTGTTGGCGACTTCAAGTCCCATCCCATGTCCTTAACTTGCACCCTCTTCTTTTCCTTAACACACACACACACACACACACACACACACACACACACACACACACACACACACACACAAGCAACAAGCAACATGATCATTATGTCCTGCTACTGATCTCAGTCTTCCAGATAAAAGACATGTTGCCTGACATCAAGTGAATGTTGTCACTGCCCAGAACAGGGCTCAAATGGAGAGACTAAATCATCACTTCAGGCTTCAGCACCCAACACAACCTTGTTCACACATGATATTGGTACCTGATGCTGATTGATCACTTATGAAGGACTCGTGCATGAGGTCCAGTTTGCTCTCCGCTAAACTCCATGTTGCACAGCATCTTGATCTTTAGCAACAGCACATTGCTCAAAGGCCAATCACAATCATGACACTCACCTACAAACACACACATTGTTAATGTTGCTAAGTGGATGATGGCGACAAAATAATGAAGTAGGTATAACTGATGGTTCAAGTTAACAATTAAATGTTGTTGCCTAATATCAGATCAGACATCATGGCTGATGTCACTGCCAGCAAAGGGCTCAGATCAAACTCTTATCATCATGAGTAGGCATAACCACAACTCTGCCCGCCTGGATTTACAACATGATTATCGTTCGCAGATACACCCACACACCTTTTGTGGCGCCAGATGTTCTCACGCAGCTCCATAGTGTCCAGAACCCGGATCAGAGACCGCGCTCCTGATTGCTCAACAGGATTTTACACACACACACACACACAACAGGTGATTTTAAAATGTCTTTGATGTTGATTAAGGTCTCCAGATAAAACTTTGTTGCCCAAAACTAAGTGGAATTTACTGTCCGCCCAAACCAGAGATCAAATTGATGTTGAAATCATCGGCTTTTCAGCTCAATCACAACTGCAGCCTTGTACACATATGACCCATTACGGTGTCAGACACACACAAAAACACAGACACACACTCACAGAACACAAAAACACACTCACTCACTCTCTCTCTCTCTTTTTCTCTCACATACACACAGTGCAGTGAGATTTTCAAATGCACGCTTGGTGCGGCTCGTCGAAGTTGGGCCATTACATTATTATTGGCCAGACCCATAGTATTTCGGTTTGGGTCTGGAATCTCCATGCTAGCGTGCAGGGCCATTACTGATGTTGTTGAATATAACTGTCTAGGGCGAGCCTATGACATTGTAATATGATTTACATTGTGATGGAATCCTGAGGCAGTAAATATGTGAATTTCCAGCTTTTATTATTACTGTACTATCCCGGCCCAATTCCCATGATGAACGTGGGAAAAATGGGCCAGAGGAACCTCATTACACTTCCCAGTTTCACTTTAAATACATTTGAAAGACATGTGTCTTGGCAGCAAACAAACATTTATTTTTGTATATTTTAATCGCTGGTCGATAGGGTTGCATCACGTTAAACTTAGAAGCGCCAGCCCAGTTGACTCATATTAGCAAAAGTAGGCCTACGTTTGTGGGCTGTAGGCTAATGCTCTGGTTCTCTGGGCGTGTTTTGTGAATGTCTAATTTTAGGTGTAGTTTGCAGCACAATGATAAACGTTTGCAAATCATTAATGACAGATCTACCGACTTATTGCCGGTTCCACGTCAACCACAGAACAGTGGGGGCATCTTTTTTACTATTAAATACCGCTATACCGTTGCATCCCTAGTTCACACATGATATTCATACCTGTCGATTTGACTTATGAAGGATGTGGTTGAGGTCTTCTTCTCTTCTTCAAAAGCAAAGAACACACACACACACACTCACACACTCTTCTTCTTCTCCAAAGGCTACACACACACACAATCACACACACAAACACACACACAAACAAACACATTATTTATGTGCTAAGTATCGTTGATCATTAAGGTCATAACTGATGGTTGAAACTAACAATAAATGTTGTTGCCTAATATCAGATCAGACATCATGGCTGATGTCACTGCCCAGCAAAGGGCTCAGATCCAAACTCTTATCATCATCATTTCTAACCACAACTCTGCCGCCTGGTTACAACATGATTATCGATTCGCATTACACTCACACACCTTTTGTGGCGTCCAGATGTTCTCCTGCAGCTCCATAGGGTCCAGAACCAGATCAGAGACCACTGCTCCTGATTGGTCAACAGGATTTGGCACACACACAAACACACACACACACAACAGGTGATTTTAAATTGCTTGATGTTTATTTAGGTTCTCCAGATAAAACTTTGTTGCCCAAAACTAAGTGGAATTTACTGTCACCTCCCAAAACCAGGGATCAAATTGATGTTGAAATCATCACTTTTCAGCTCAATCACAACTGCAGCCTTGTACACATATGACCCATTACAGTGTCAGACACACACAAAAACACACACACACACACACAGAACACAAAAAAACACTCACTCACTCTCTCTTTCTTTTTTTCTCTCACATACACACAGTGCAGTGAGATTTTCAAATGCACACTTGGTGTCAAATCGAAGTTGGGCCATTACATTATTCGTGGCCAGACCCATAGTATTTCTCGGTTTGGGTCTGAATCTCCATGCTAGCGAAGCAGGGCCATTACTGATGTTGTTGAATATAACTGTCCTGGGCGTAGCCTATGACATTGTAATATGATTTTACATTGTGATGGAATCCTGAGGCAGTAACATGTGAATCTCCAGCTTTTATTATTACTGTACTATCCCCTCGCCCATTCCCATGAACGTGGGAAAAAATGGGCCAGAGGAACCCATTACACTTCCCAGTTTCACTTTTAAATACATTTGAAAGACATGTGTCTTGGCAGCAAACAAACATTTATTTTGTATATTTTAATCGCTGGTCGATAGGCTGCATCACGTTAAACTTAGAAGCGCCCGCTCCAGTTGACTGCGTTAGCAAAGTAGGCCTAATGTTTGTGGGCTGTAGGCCTAATGCTCTGGTTCTCTGGACGTGTTTTGTGAATGTCTAACTTTCGTGTAGTTTGCAGCACAATGATAAACGTTTGCAAATCATTAATGACAGATCTACCGACTTATTGCGGTTCACGTCAGCCACAGAACAGTGGGGGGCATCTTTTGGTACGATAATATACCGCATACCGTTGCATCCCTAGTTCACACATGATATTCATACCTGTCGATTTGACTTATGAAGGATGTGGTTGAGGTCTTCTTCTCTTCTTCAAAAGCAAAGACACACACACACACACTCACACACTCTTCTTCTTCTCCAAAGGCTACACACACACACAATCACACACACAAACACACACACACACAAACACATTATTTATGTGCTAAGTAGTCATTGATCATTAGGTCAGCAACTGATGGTTGAAATTGAAGAATAAATGTTGTTGCCTAATATCAGATATTCATGGCTGATGTCACTGCCCAGCAAAAGGGCTCAGAGTGATGGTTACATCATCATTTCTAGGCACAACTCTGCCGCCTGGTTACAACATGATTATCGTTACGTACACTCACACACCTTTTGTGGCGTCCAGATGTTCTCCTGCAGCTCCAGAGGGTCCAGAACCAGATCAGAGACCACTGCTCCTGATTGGTCAACAGGATTTGCACACACACACAAACACACACACACACACACGACAGGTAACATGATTTTGAAATTGCTTGCTGTTTATTTAGGTTCTCAGATAAAACTTTGTTGCCCAAAATCAGATAGAAGTTACTGTCACCTCCCAGAAACAGGGATCAAATAAACCCGTAAATCATCACTTTCAGGCTCAATCACAACTGCAGCCTTGTTCACACACGACACATTACAGTCTCTCTCACACACACAATACACACACACACACACACACACACACACAAACAAACAAGCACCCTTTTCTTCTCCACAAACACACACACACACACACTTACAAATACCTTCTGGTGGTCGAGTCCTCATGATCTGACACGCACACTCACTCTATGTCGTCTCCAATGTCCTTAACCTGCCCCCTCTACATTCCACCTGCACACACACACACACACACACACACACACAGACAAAAGCAAACACACACACACACACACACACAACAAGCAACATGATCATTAAATGTCCTGCTACTGATCTCAGTCTTCCAGATAAAGACATGTTGCCTGATATCAGAGTGAATGTTGTCACTGCCCAGGAACAGGGCTCAAATGGAGAGACTAAATCATCACTTCAGGCTTCACAACACAACCTTGTTCACACATGATATTGGTACCTGATGCTGATTGGATCACTTATGAAGGACTCGTGCATGAGGTCCAGTTTGCTCTCCGCTAAACTTCATGTTGCACAGCATCTTGATCTTAGCAACGGCACATTGCTCAGCAGCCAATCACAATCATGACACTCACCTACAAACACACACACACATTGTTAATGTGCTAAGTGGATGATGGCGACAAAATAATGAAGTAGGTATAACTGATGGTTCAAGTTAACAATTAAATGTTGTTGCCTAATATCAGATCAGACATCATGGCTGATGTCACTGCCCAGCAAAAGGGCTCAGATCCAAACTCTTATCATCATGAGTAGGCATAACCACAACTCTGTTACATCATCATGTGTAGGCATAACCACAACTCTGCCGCCTGGTTACAACATGATTATCGTTACGTACACTCACACACCTTTTGTGGCGTCCAGATGTTCTCCTGCAGCTCCATAGTGTCCAGAACCGGATCAGAGACCGCAGCTCCTGATTGGTCAACAGGATTTGCACACAAACAAACACACACACACACACACACACACACACACACACGACAGGTAACATGATTTTGAAATTGCTTGCTGTTTATTTAGGTTCTCAGATAAAACTTTGTTGCCCAAAATCAGATAGAAGTTACTGTCATTACCCAGAAACAGGGATCAAATGGCCCCGTAAATCATCACTTTCAGGCTCAATCACAACTGCAGCCTTGTTCACACACGACACATTACAGTCTCTCTCACACACACACACTCACATTCAAACATGTGTTGCCTAATATCAGTGTTAATGTCATCTTACTGACTTTTGTTGGCGATTTCTTTTTTTAGGTCCCATCCCATGTCCTTAACTTGCACCCTCTTCTTTTCCTTAACACACACACACACACACACACAACAAGCAACATGATCATTAAGTGTCCTGCTACTGATCTCAGTCTTCCAGATAAAGACATGTTGCCTGATATCAGAGTGAATGTTGTTACTGCCCAGGAACAGGGCTCAAATGGAGAGACTAAATCATCACTTCAGGCTTCAGCACCACAACACAACCTTGTTCACACATGATATTGGTACCTGATGCTGATTGGATCACTTATGAAGGACTCGTGCATGAGGTCCAGTTTGCTCTCCGCTAAACTCCATGTTGCACAGCATCTTGATCTTAGCAACGGCACATTGCTCAGCAGCCAATCACAATCATGACACTCACCTACAAACACACACACAGACAGACAGACACAGACACACACACACACACACACACACACATACACACACAGACGTGAACCACACAACACACTGAAACTACACGAAAGTTAGACATTCACAAAACACGTCCAGAGAACCAGAGCAGGGGCCCTCTCACCTCTGCTGCAGCCTATCAGAACCAGAGCATGGGCCCTCTCACCTCTGCAGCCTATCAGAACCAGAGCATGGGCCCTCTCACCTCTGCAGCCTATCAGAACCAGAGCATGGGCCCTCTCACCTCTGCAGCCTATCAGAACCAGAGCACGGGCCCTCTCACCTCTGCAGCCTATCAGAACCAGAGCATGGGCCCTCTCACCTCTGCAGCCTATCAGAACCAGAGCACGGGCCCTCTCACCTCTGCAGCCTATCAGAACCAGAGCACGGGCCCTCTCACCTCTGCAGCCTATTAGTGCTTCCCTGCTAGCAGAGCTCCGATAGTTAAACAAAGCGGCGCTTGCTAGTTGTCTAAGTTGTAACGTGATGTAGGCTATCGCCCAGCTGGATTCGTTGCTAGTTGTCCAAGTTGTAACGTGATGTAGGCTAGCCCAGCCGGATTCGTTGCTAGTTGTCTAAGTTGTAACGTGATGTAGGCTATCGCCCAGCCGGATTCGTTGCTAGTTGTCTAAGTTGTAACATGATGTAGCCTATCGCCCAGCCGGATTCGTTGCTAGTTGTCTAAGTTGTAACATGATGTAGGCTATCGCCCATCCGGATTCGTTGCTAGTTGTCCAAGTTGTAACGTGAGATTCACATGTTACTGCCTCAGGATTCCATCACAATGTAAATCATATTACAATGTCATAGGCTACGCCTAGACAATTATATTCAACGACATCAGTAATGTCCCTGCATGCACATTTAGGCAGCAACGCAATTTTTAAATTCTATGAAACTCGGGACCAGAATATTATTTCTCTTTCGCCACTGACTACAGTTCATAATTTTTCCGAATATAGGTCCCATGGCAAACAGAAGGGGTGGGACTGAGTGAAATGTAAAATAGTTTGACACAGGGGCGCTCCAGCTCTCTCCACTGATAGTTTGAACAGAGCAGTTGAAAACGACCCTATAGTTAGGCTAAAAGCTAAGCCACGTCAGTCAGTCACACTACCACTTTTCCTCTATAGGCAAAATAGAGTTCATTGTTTATATCAATGGGCTTTTTGGGGTCAGTGGGGCCCACAAACCGTGATCAAATAGACCAGGTTAACCTATTTCACTTCTGTGTCCCCGTTTCCCAAACCACATTTGCTGAACTTCTGCTGACAGAAAATGAGGCTGCATTTCGTGTGGACATCTTAATGCAGTTTAAGGCTGATTTATGCTTCTTACTTGTGAGCCTATGTGAGTCAGCGGTCATTCTCGCGTTCTCCTTTACAGCAACAAGACACAATTCCTCATAGCCTCGCCCTTTACTCATTGTCTTCATCTTTTTCCCCCCTTTTCAAAAAGTATGATATTCATACTCAAGTCATTCGCGTTCTGTCTCCCTGTACTTTGGAGACTCCTCTGCAACTCCAGCTGAGGGACATTGGTTGTCATTAGCCTGTTAGTCATTAGTAAAAGATAGATAGATAGATAGATAGATAAATACTTTATTGATCCCCAAGGGGAAATTCAAGCACATTAAAATGTCAACGATTATCGATGATATGATAATACTGCTATGATGATACTGCTTTTATTGCACAACTGAGAAATAGGCGATTGGG
Organism: Alosa alosa; assembly: GCF_017589495.1. Taxonomy (NCBI): domain Eukaryota; kingdom Metazoa; phylum Chordata; class Actinopteri; order Clupeiformes; family Clupeidae; genus Alosa; species Alosa alosa. The sequence continues at coordinate 29,707,338 of NC_063209.1, read as the reverse complement.
CTATAAATCGGTTACAAGGTGCTGCAATCTATCCAAAACATCTACCAAGCCTTCTCTGGGTTTGTTGGGTGGGTATTGCAATGTTCAAATAAAGCATGTTAACCTATTTCATTTTTCACTTCTGTGCGCCTAATTCCCAAACCACGTTTGTTGATGCTGACTTTAGACAGAAAATGACATGTTTGTGGACATCATGCCATTTACACTGAAAAAAACTGCTTATCTAACAAAATCTAATCAAGTGTTATTAATCTTATATCAAGATAAAAAAAAATAGTTGAAAAAAAATTGTTTTTCGTATAAAGACACTAACCTAGCGCTTTCTCATGAAATCATTTGACTAAAAATAAGTCAAACTTCTCTTAAATTAAGACATCTCATCCTGAAAACAAGCAAATTTGTCTGCCAGTGTGTTAAGCAAATTTGTCCTAAAAACAGGCAAATTTGTCTGCCAGTGCGTTGAGTAAATTTATCTTGATAAGACTCCTTAAAATAAGTCAAAGTCTTCTTAAATTAAGTCAAAATGATCTTTCGAGAGAGCGCTAGGTAAGTCTTTTCATACTAAAAACAATACCAAATAGATTTTTTGATCTTAATATAAGATTATTAACACTTGGTTGGATTTCATTTTTTGCAGTGTACCTGAGCCTATTATGTCAGTCAGTGGCACTCTCACGTCCTTTACAGCAACAGGACACAAGATCCCTCCAACTCTGGCCTCGCCCGCCACTTGTTGCCTTCATATTTTCTCTTTCAAATTTGTGATATCACTCAAGTCTTGCTGTAGTTAATTAGCAAGTTACTAACAGAAGCCAAAAATCTGACTTTCTCACTAGCTCAAAAATGCCGTCATGTAGGCTACTTTCTAAATATTCAACATAATCGGAAGCAGCTGTAATTGTAACAGGACATTTTGAAAGAGACCTGCTGCGTCTACTTTGATAAGCAGCGTCATGAACCGTACTCAAATACAGTATGTTTTGTTTAGCCTCAAACAGGCTTTGTCTGTCTACTTTTGAAATTACATGCAGGGCTGAAGCCCTAGCAAATGCGTGTGTAGCCCTATCTAAAATTATTAGCGTCTGTAGCCATTGGTGCCTGCAGGTGTATCACTACTCAGTGTTGGGGTCGTTGGGGTCAGTGTTGGGGTCGTACTACAAAAAAGTAACGTATTAGGCGTATTAACATATTTTTACACATTACTCAGTAATGTAAACAAATGTAATCTATTGCATTACTTCTTCACTCTCTATGGGGATTAACACCTTACATTACGTTTGCGTTTAAAATGTTTCTATGGACATTGTTATCAATATCGTCCCCTTTTATTTATTATTTAATCAATGACAGTTGTGAAACATTAGCCAAGGTTGCGCTGTAGGCCTACCAGGCATTTTTACAGATAGCTGATCAATGCTTTGTCTTGGGGTTACTGAAAGCTGCATTCAAAAGTTAATGAACACGGCACTTCCTAGTGCTTTTAAAAATTGTGGAAATTCGAATTGCTTTATGGAAGCACTGCTGCTGCCCAGCTCGCACACACTCCTTCATAAAGTTGAATGGTGACACGCACACATCTTGCAAAACATTGAACTGCTTTGAGTGAAGTGCGCTTGCGAGTTGCGTTCCTTCTGTCATTAATACTAGAGGCTCTTTGCACTGAAAACAGTGGCAGTCCTAGCTTGTAGAACACCCTGATGTATTTGGAATCAATTTGTGGTGTGATTAACGTCAGACTAGTCATTAGTTAGTTGTGCACTATTTCCCGCTTAATAGTAAGGTAACAAAATGATGAGTTTTGTTTTTGGCCAATATTCTTGTCGCCCTCCCAGAATTCTGTATATCTTTGCTCACACACTGTAGGAACTGTAATGTGATTACTGACGTGTTACACCCAACTCTGCTCAGCTATGAGTAGAGACTAGAGAAAGAATCTCCCTAAATTCACTCCAAGTTGGCCTACCCCATACTGCATGACACAAAGCTATTTCTATTTATCCGTAAAATAACCGCATGCATTTGTTTAACTTTATGAAGCAGAACTAGGCAGGCTATTTGGAACGCACACATTTTGTTTGAGCAAGAGAGAGAAAACACAGCGGGCGCGATGGGGGGAGGGGGGGTCGTTATCTGGCCCCTGCATTTTGAAACTCGTTCCAGCGCCTCTGGCAATAACCCCTGACACTGTCAAGCCCGGTGTACTATGAATGCACATATAAAACAAGACGCAGGAGCCACTTAACGGACATGCAATCCACAAGCCACGTCGGCGGTCTGAATAATATAAAGCCCTGAGATGTTTGCTGTCCATCACCATTTTCCACTCGCGCAGCCTGTCCAGCTGTGCGCTGTGGCAAGAAGCACGCGCTGCATCTTCTCACGATTGACAGCCAATTATGTTTTAGATAATAGTTGCCCTATTACTTTGATTTAAGCCTTTAAGTGATAATATGTTGAAACGTTACATTTCCATTTGTAACTGGACTCGTCTACAAACGATCCAAATATCGTTGAAAATATTTTTCGTAAACTCGTGACCGCGGGTCACCGCTGCACCTACTTATTTCGATCAGCCGGCACGTCCCTGAAACCAGTCAATTTTACTGTATATCACCATAATATCAATATAAAATCATATGACTGTTTATATACAACATAAGTTGTCGCATAATTAGAAGTATAGGTTGATTTTCAAATGGTGAATGTTATTTTATATCAACTAACGATCAATAAGTCCCTGCGCGTAATCTTTCTATCACGATTCAGCCAAAATGTGCACTTTTGCTGCCCCTAAAGTCATTTCGTTATATTCTCAAAATGGCAATGAAATTCAATAGAAAGGAACAGAAAGTTCAGTCACGCAGAAAAACAGTTGGGCTTCAAAAATAAAGAGTTATAACATTAGAAGGGTACTCACGAATTCAGAATTCACCATGTGTAATGATCAGGATGAAGTCCCGCTATCCAACGCCCTGTAGTCCATGCAGAGTGCATGAACCTCTCACGTGGGCACCGTTGGTCTGAGTTCATTTTCACTCTGTCTGACAAAGAAAGTTCGAAACACGACAATTTTCTTGCATTTACAGTCATATTCATCATCTTGATCAATCACTTGGTGTTAGTCTACTTTGCAAATGACAGACATGGAACAGGAAGGAGATTAGCTTGCTAGCAGACTTAACATTAATGTTAAAAGATTTCAGACAAAAAAAAACTCTGGAGCTTTCCTTTCAGAAGTGTTAACATTTGGTCCAGTAGCCTAACGTTAGGTTGTTAAACTAAACCTCCAATAATGAGTTCAATAACTTCAGTAGTTCCCTGTTCTTCAACCCGTTACCATCGCCTGTCCACGCGCCATCTGCTCTTCTGTCCTGCCCAGCAGGGGCAACAGATAGTCAAATGAATCCCGAATTCTAATTGGCCTGGTACACGGCTCTACTTCTAAACTCACACAGGATTGGTTGCAATCTGTGCATAAATGCATTATGGTAAATTTATTTGTTTTTCAACATGCATAGTTTTAGACAAAGTCTAAAATGTATTACAGTATTGCTGTGAAAACTTTTGACTGCAAAAAGTGCACTAGTATAATCAATGTAAACAGTTCATTTAGACCCCAAGTTTTGATTATATGATTATATTTGTATAATATTTTTTATATTTGCTGCCATGTTATATGTAGGGATCAGTGTTGGGGGGTAACAGAATACATGTACCGGCGTTGCGTATTCAGAATACAAATTATGAGTAACTGTATCCTGTTACAGTTACAATTTAAATAGTTGGTATTTAGAATACAGTTACATTGTTGAAATCAATGGATTACATGACGATACATACATTACATTTAGCAGACACTTACATTTAGCAGACACTTACTTGTCTGTTTCATACATTTATTCACTCTCTAAATAAATTAAGGCAACTCCATGCATTTCCCAGAAGCTCCTGAAAGCAATCTATGATGAAATTGTTTCCATGTTTAAATCCAAACCCCGGCTTCTTGCACTAGCCTCACATTGCACCCGTCAAAACGCAGCCAGCGCGCCTGCTGTAGGTTTACTGGTCACCTTGCTATTTTATAGTTGTATCAGGTAGCTTAGTTGACTTTACATTTCCTATGTGGGCCTAACACATTCAGCCATTTGGAACAGAACAACATACCAGAAAAGGCATGTTTAGTAAGCAGGATTTGATGGCCGCATTCCTACACTTATAAAATGCAATTCAATGCGGAAGTAATCCAAGTATTCAGAATACTCAGATTAAGTAACGTAACGGAATATGTTACAAATTACATTTGTGCGAATGTATTCTGTATTCTGTAACGGAATACATTTTAAAAGTATCCTTCCCAACACTGGTAAGGATGTAACTGTATGAAATTTTAACCTCATGGTTATAGTGACCAAAATTATCACGGTTTTCGATATTTAACGCGGTATTTTTAAAAGTGTGTTCAAAATGTTCAGTAAGCACTGATAGGCCTGCACAAGCTGAAATAGTTTCAAAAATTCTATGTTACAAAAATATAGCCAAACCCTTATCAAAAGTTAACCTCATTTTTACCTGGGGGTGCTCATAGAGGAGATGCTGAGGGAGAGTAAAACAAAATGTTGATGTGTTGATGTGATCCTTTTATTCTGGTGCATTTGAAGGTGGCCTATTGCTACTGGAGAGGGGCATATTTTCGTTCACATTCATAGGCCTACATCCTGACTGCCAAAACGAACCTGGCTGAGCTGAGCATTCTTAACTCATAGGCATGTTACTGTGGCATGGCATTGTGTGTTGTCCCGTTCACTTTCTCCATGGTTATGTTTAATTGGCTATGTGCTTATAGCTTAACTTACCCAACCATGGTACTATTCTCTATTTCTGTTATTTGGATCCAGTGAATGAGACCAAAGTAAGTGTTCAAAATAAAACTTTGTGGGTACATGACAGTGCACGTTTTACGGTAAAAATGTTCTGCCTTTTAAAAGCAGGTGTAGCCTAATCCGAATCTCAGTTAAATCCATCAATTAGACAACAGAATCAGTAGGGTACCAGTTTTGTTTCATTGTACCAGGCCTACTGTATGTCAAAAGCAGGCTTGGGTGAAGCTGGAAAGGATTAAACACACGATTTCCACACTGTGGTAATCAACCATGATAATTATGATATTTGAAATGAAAACGGTAATTGTTATCGTCACCATCGGTTTACCATTATACCGGTAGTGCACATTGATCAACATTTCTGTAAATGTGCCAGTGTTTAATTTTCAACTGTAGTCCATTGGCAAGATGTTATACTAGGCACATGGTGGCTAACAAAAAGAACATAAATCACAGACAATTGATATACAGCAATAAAACATAATGCCATAGGACTGGCTCCATTAAAACATTTAGAACATAATACATAACCATACAGCCATACAACCCTTAAGGAATCAATAAAGTAACCATCTATTTATCATACATACACCATGGGTTACAGGACAGCTAAACTATAGAGGCAGACCTACATTAATGTATTATGAGAGGTGCTCACATTTTTGTATGCTCAAAAGCCATCTTGAGCAGATCTAGACCTCCATGCCCAAGCATACTACCTTTAAAGTAGATCTAAGCCTCCATGCCCAAGCATACTACCTTTAAAGTAGATTGGGCCTTTATGCCTTTAATGATAGGACAGTGGAGAGTGACAGGAAGTGAGTGGGAGAGAGAGCAGGGGTGGAATCCGGAAAGGACCACGGGGCAGGAATCAAACCCGGTCACTGGCGTACAGTGCAGGTGTCCCAGCCAGTTGCGCCACAGCTGGGGCCCAAGCATAATACCTTGTACTTACATCAATTAATGCTTTCTCTTGATTCCTTCTGTGAGTTCTTGTGTGAAGTGCTATTCTCGGTGCGGCCACCTGGTTGTCCAGGGAGGAACACTGCACAAACTGCTCAGCAATATGGACAACACTTCACATCCCCTGCCCACTTAAAACATCCCTTAATATGGCCATACTGTGAACAAGGATAATCCCAACATCACATGCAATGTCACTTTTACAGTTTTATTTGTACTGACAGGTGGTTGTAATGTATTATTTCTGAGGTTGAACAGTTCTGCAATCCTCCATCATAACTGGGTTAAAAGCTCCAAGATGTTTCTGCAATCCTCCATCATAACTGGGTTAAAAGCTCCAAGATGTTTCTGCAATCCTCCATCATAACTGGGTTAAAACCTTTAAGATGTTTCTGCAAGTTCTCAGCTTCTCACAAACAAGGCAGGAGACGGATGTGAAATTATTGAGGTTTATTGAAAGATAAGCAGCAGTGGTACAGGACAGACACAGACACTCATTCTCTCTCTCACACACACACACACAGGGGGAAGACTGGGAACAGGAGCATACAGTAACAGGCAAGTACACGCATGATCAGAACACAGCCACACAAAACTGCCCCAGGTCACTCTAGAACTTCTCCAGGGAGTGTAGAACCACCCCAGGTCACTCTAGAAGCGCTCCAGGGAGTCTAGAACCACCCCAGGTCACTCTAGAAGCGCTGCAGAGGCAGTGTGTTCTCCCCCTGGTTCATGATTGGCCGAGTATAAATAGGACTGCGGATGCCACCTGTGCGGAGGCGTCGGAACCACATCGAGATTCAGAACCATTTCTTAAAAAACACTGAGGGACAGAGCCTCAGGCAAACGTAAAAAAAGGAAAAACAAAAACACCTCCCCTCCTACACACACACACACACACTCCAGACATGTTCAACTCCTCTGTTAAAATTATCAATTATCAATGTCATCCTCTTGTAAGTGGTCGAGCAATTAAAATCCCAACACACATCAGAGAGTCTGCAACACACCCCGTGCTCACCTCCTCCCCACACACACATACGAGGCAGCGCAGCATACTGACAAAGGATGGGGATAAAATCTGCTTGGCCTCAGGACATCAGGTGTGTTGCATTCTCTCTGGTTACTCTTCATCATCTTCAGACTCCTCTTCCTCGGCAGTCTCCAGCCATGTCAGCCATTGGTTCACCTGTAACAGTTTTCAGAATCAGACGGAGAGCGTGTGACATGTAGCAAAGCACTTCTACCATCCACCACATCACATCACATCTAACACCATCCACCACATCACATCACATCTAACACCATTCACCACATCACATCACATCACATCTAACACCATTCACCACATCACATCACATCTAACACCATTCACCACATCACATCACATCTAACACCATCCACACATCACATCACATCACATCTAACACCATTCACCACATCACATCACATCTAACACCATTCACCACATCACATCACATCAACATCTAACACCATTCACATCACATCACATCACATCTAACACCATTCACCACATCACATCACATCTAACACCATTCACCACATCACATCACATCTAACACCATTCACCACATCACATCACATCACATCATCACATCTAACGCCATTCACCACAGCACATCACATCTAACACCATTCACCACATCACATCACATCTAACAATCACCATCACATCACATCTCACATCTAACACCATTCACCACATCACATCACATCTAACACCATTCACCACAGCACATCACATCTAACACCATTCACCACATCACATCACATCACACCACATCACATCACATCTAACACCACATCACATCACATCTAACACCATTCACCACATCACATCACATCTAACAGTGTTTCACTACATTACATCACATCTAATTTACCATTCACCACATCACATCTAACATTTTCACCACATCATACATTACATTCATGAACACCATTCACCACATTACATCACATCTAACACTATTCACTACATTACATCACATTTAACACCATTTTACTACATTACATCACATTTAACACCATTTTACTTACATTACATTACATCACATTTACATAGTATTTTATTCACCACATCACATCTAAATACCATTCACCACATCATTACATTTAACACCATTCACCACATCACATCTAACACCATTCACCACATCTAACACCATTCACCACATCTAACACCATTCACCACATCACATCACATCTAATCTAACACATTCACTACAGCACATCACATCACATCTTTACACCATTCACCACTATATCACATCACATTTAAGCATTTACCACATTACATCACATTTAACACTTATTTTACCACATTTAATATTTACATTACATTACATTTTAATTTAATATTTGTTTATCTTACCACAGCACATCACATATCTATGCACATTTACATTTAACATTTTAACATTCACCACATCACATCTAACACCATTTCACAATATTATATTTACACATTAACACCATTACTTTTCATTTTACATCACATCACATCATCACATCTAACACCATTCACCACATCACATCACATCACATCTAACACCATTCACCACATCACATCACATCTAACACCATTCACCACATCACATCTAACACCATTCACCACATCACATCTAACACCATTCACCACATCACATCTAACACCATTCACCACATCACATCTAACACCATTCCACCACATCTAACACCATTCATCACATCACATCACATCACAACACCATTCACCATCACCACACATTTCCAAATACTACATCACAAAGCAACACCATTCACCTTATTTACATCACATCTAACACCATTCACTACATCACATCACATATCTAACACTATTCACCACATCACATCACATCTAACACTATTCACTACATCACATCACATTTCCAACAGCATTCACATTCACATCACATTTAATAGCATTTAACACCATTCACCACATCACATCTAACACCATTCACCACATCACATCTAACACCATTCACCACATCACATCACATCACATCACATCACATCACATCACATCACATCACATCTACCACCACATCACATCATCACATCTAACACCATTCACCACATCACATCACATCTAACACCATTCATCACAACACCATTCACCACATCACATCACATCACATCACATCACCACATTCACCACATCACATCTAACACCATTCACCACATCACATCTAACACCATTCACCACATCACATCACATCACATCATAACACCATTCACCACATCACATCACATCTAACACCATTCACCACATCACATCACATCACATCTAACACCATTCACCACATCACATCACATCTAACACCATCCACCACAACACCATTCACCACATCATCACATCACATCTAACACCATTCACCACATCACATCACATCACATCTAACACCATTCACCACCACATCACATCACATCTAACACCATTCACCACATCACATCACATCACATCTAACACCATTCACCACATCACATCATATTTCTAAATACTATATTCACCACATCACATCACATCACATCACCATTCATCACCATTCATCACATCACATCTAACTATTTTCACCACATCACATCACATCACATCTAACACCATTCACCACATCACATCACATCAACACCATTCACCACATCACCATTCAACACATTCACATCATCACATCTAACACCATTCACCACATCACATCACATCTAACACCATTCACCACATCACATCACATCATAACACCATTCACCACATCACATCACATCATATCTAACACCATTCACCACATCACATACTAACACCATTCACCACATCAACATCTAACACCATTCACCACATCACATCACATCTAACACCATTCACCACATCACATCTAACACCATTCACCACATCTAACATCTAACACCATTCACCACATCACATCACATCACATCTAACAGCATTCACCACATCACATCTAACACCATTATTCACCAAGTATCACATCAAAATACCATATCTACCACATCACATCCAACACCATTCACCACATCAATAACTCTAACACCATTCACCAAACACTATTCTACCACATCTAACACCATTCACTACATCAATACATCACATCTAACATTATTCACTACATCACATCACCAATATTCAACACCATTCACCACTATCACATCACATTTTAATATCATATTCACCATTCACCACATCACATCACATCTAATACCATTCACTATATACATCATACATTTCTAACACCATTTTTGTCATATCACATCACATCTAACACCATTTTTACTTCACATCATCTATTCATTTACCACATCATTAATTCACCACATCACATCACATCACATCTAACAGCATTCACCACATCACATCTAACACCATTCACCACATCACATCTAACACCATTCACCACACCACACCACATCACATCACATCAAACACCATTCACCACATCACATCTAACACCATCCACCACATCACATCTAACAGCATTCACCACATCACATCACATCACATCACATCTAACAGCATTCACCACACTGTTGTAGGAGACACAGGGACACACAGACAGCTCACCTGGAAGAGGGCCTTGCCCTTCCCGGGAAACTCCTGAGCCAGATCCTCCTTCCAGGCCAGGAAGGCCTCCTCCTCAATGATCTCCATGTCATACAGGTTCACAAAGTACCGCAGCAGCATACCTGAACACACACACACACATTAAATCCAGATGCAAGCAGTGCTGTAGGCAAGTGTGTGCGTGCGTGCACACCGTACCTTTGGGGAAGCCGAGCGTGTGGCAGTGCACCTGCAGAGCGTGGAGTGCGCTGACCTGCAGGTCCGTGTGCTCGTGGAGGAACTTCTGCATGACCGGCTTGAAGGAGAGCAGCAGCTGCTTCTCCTGCTCCTGCAGCTCTCTAGATGGTGCCAGAGAGCCGTCGTCCCACTCCTCCGCCACCACATCGCCCAGCTCCCGCACACGACTGCAAGTGGCTGCACACACACACAGGCTGGCAAACAGGCTACACACACCGGAAATTAACACACATGCTGTACACACACACACACACGCATTGCAGTTGGACACACAAATTTAATACACACACACAACACACGCACCGAAGCAGTGCTGCGGCGGGAAATTAATACACACACAAATATAATACACACACAAAGGCTGGACTGCACGGAAATTAACAAACTGCACCACACGGAAATTAATACACACAAACTGCAGCAGGCTGACTGCACACGGAAATTCAATACACACACAAATACACCGCAAGTTTACATGCAGTACACACACGGCAAATGGACACACCCACAAATACAACACACTGCTGCAACAGGCTGGACACACACAAATACACACGTACTGCAACAGGCTGGACACACACAAATACACACACTGCAACAGGCTGGACACACACGGAAATTAATACACACACAAATACACACGTACTGCAACAGGCTACACACACACACACACGTACTGCAACAGGCTGGACACACCCACAAATACACACGTACTGCAACAGGCTGGACACACACAAATACACACGTACTGCAACAGGCTGGACACACACAAATACACACGTACTGCAACAGGCTGGACACACACGGAAATTAATACACACACACTGCAACAGGCTACACACACACACACACACACACACACACAGCAACAGGCTGGACACACACACAGAAATCAATACACACAAATACACACGTACTGCAACAGGCTACACACACACACAGAATCAATACAAATACACCGTAAACAGGCTGGACACACACAAATACCGGAGTTCACAACACGCACGCAACAGGCTGGACCAATAAATAATACAATACACACACTGCAACAGGCTACACACCGGACACACACACACACACACACACACACACAGCAACAGGCTGGACACACACAAACCTCGCGATTACCACACACACTGGAACAGGCTACACAATACACATGGCTGGAAATCAATACACACAAATACACACGTACTGCAACAGGCTGGACACACACACACGGAAATTCACACACACGTACTGCAACAGGCTGGACACACAGAAATACACACACACACACTGCAAACAGGGCTGGACACACACAAAATACACACGCATTGCAACAGGCTGGACACACAGGAAATTAACACACCGCATTAACGAATCAGGCTTACACACACACGGAAACACAACACACACACACACACACACACACACACACACACACGTACTGCAACAGGCTACACACACGGAAATTAAACACAGCTAAAATGCAAAATGCGTACAGATCAAATTTAATACCTGCCTTATACAATCCCAGACATTTTAAGGTTTTAAATATCAGAAATGAAATACAAGACGTTAAGACTTTAAAGGGATCACAGGGACCCTGGTGTGTGTGTAAATGGTGATGAGGATGTTGATGAAGCCCTTGTCGGTGTGTGGTGTGGAGTGCGAGTACCTGGTAATGAGGATGTTGATGAAGCCCTTGTCCGTGTGTAGGGTGGGCGAGACGTTGTCCTTGACCCAGCGGTAGACGTGCGTGGCCGAGGGGTCCTCTCTGACCCGACGCAGCAGCTCCTTCTCCAGACGCAGCAGAGGGAACAGGAAGCCCAGCCCCTTCCCCTCCAGTAGCTCCAGCATGCGCTCCTTAGACTGGTCAATCTCTGCACACACACACACACACACAGTTTAGTGCTGCCCTCCAGCATGCGCTCCTTAGACTGGTCAATCTCTGCACACACACACACAGTTTAGTGTGTGTGTATACCTGGCAGCATGGCGATCATGTTGACGCGGCTCTGCTGGAAGGTGTGTGTGTGTACCTGGCAGCAGGGCGATCATGTTGACGCGGCTCTGCTGGAAGGTGTGTGTGTGTACTGGCAGCAGAATCGCGACGCGGCCTGTTGGAAGGTGGCTCCTGGCAGCTGGAAGGTGTGATCGCCGGCTCCGGCTGAAGGCGGTAGACACCCGGGCGGCTCTGCTGGAAGTTGTGTGTGGCCTGCTTCAAGCTGCGTGTGTGTCAATGTGGTGCGTGTGTGTGTACACCTAACCGGCGCATGGCGACTGCGTTGACAACGGCTCTGCTGGAAGGTGTAACCAGCGGGCGTTATCTTTTGATCGCCGACGCCGGCCCAGCTGGAAGGTGCGGCACCCGGCAGCATGGCGACCATGTTGACACGGCTCTGCTGGAAGGTGTGTGCAGGCACCTATTAGCAGGCGATCATGTTGATCGGCTCTGCTGGAAGGTGTGTGTGCTGGCCATGATTACCCGGCAGCACTTAATGACCATGGCGATCTAATGTTGCGTGCGCGGCGCTACTTTACTTTGGAAAGGTGTGTGTGTGTGGCATGATCGCCCTGTCTTAGGCAGCATTTACGACCGCGCGTATCCTGGCTGAAGCTGCGTGTGTGGTAATCTGGCGTTATCACCATGTTGACGCCGGGTTCCGCTGGAAGGTGTGTGTCTTGGACATCTGCTGGAAGTTGTCTGCTGGAAGGTGTGTGTGTGTGTGTGTGTGTGTGTGTGTGTGTGTGTGTGTGTGGCGGCATACCTGGCAGCAGGGGCGACCATGTTGATCGCTGCTGGAAAGGCTGCGTATTGTGTGTGTGTGCGTAAATTACCTGGCAGCAGGGCGATCATGTTGACGCGGCTCTGCTGGAAGGTGTGTGTGTGTGTGTGTGTCGCATACCTGGCAGCATGGCGATCATGTTGACGCGGCTCTGCTGGAAGGTGTGTGTGTGCACATACCTGGCAGCATGGCGATCATGTTGACGCGGCTCTGCTGGAAGGTGTGTGTGAGCCAGTCCTGGTCCTTGAGGCGAGCCGCTTGCTGCAGACACAGCAGGAAGAGGGGGAAGTGGGCTCCGCCCTCCAGGGGCGTGGCCAAGTCAGCCACACCCAGCAGACCCCCAATCACCGCCCTCGCTGCAAACTGGGCCAAGAAGGACTTGAGCAGCGGAACAGAGCCCTCCAACTCCGCAGAACACTCGAGCACACTAAGGAACGCCTGCACACACACACAGAGAAACAGACGGAGAGAGGGGGGTGAGTGAGTGTGTGCGGGTCAACAGCGGCACTCTGGCCTGCCCGTCTAATCGGGTCAGTCATGGAGCTAAAACAGCTGAGATGTGTTCAGTCACACACATTGGAACATTTGCTAGCAGTTTTCTGTTTGCCTGAACACTCAAACAGTTTGAGGAGGTAATTCTCCACGCAAACATGTAGTGGAACTGGACAAAATCGTTTAAAATCTATTCAGAGAAGACGTTCCACCACCGTTTGCCGAATCTGTACGCACGCCTGGCAGTAACAACTGAATATGTATATATTTAGCAGTTGCTAAGATAATATTCTAGCATCTGTTTACAAGGAAATTTGTCTTGCATTACAAGCTCAGCAATCAGCACAGAAAGACCTTAAAAACATTCAAGATCATAAAGCCATTCAGGCCACATGTAACAGGTGTAGCCTACACACAGGTAATGTCTGTTCGACTAGGAGTGAGGGTCTACTTTACCCTCCTGCTCTGTTGATTAGTCTAGGAGTGAGGGGTCTACTTCACCCTCCTCTGTTGATTAGTCTAGGAGTGAGGGGTCTACTTCACCCTCCTCTGTTGATTAGTCTAGGAGTGAGGGGTCTACTTCACCCCTCATTAGTCTAGGTGGGGGTCTACTTCACCCTCCTCTGTTGATTAGTCTAGGAGTGAGGGGTCTACTTCACCCGGAGTGAGGGATCTACTTCACCCTCCTCTGTTGATTAGGAGTGAGGGATCTACTTTAGCCTCTTCTGACTGCGTAATGACAGAGGGAGGGAGGAAAGTGTCTACAGCTGGGCATCTTAAAGAATCTTCTGGATAGCAGGAGTTGGTACTCCTTACGTAGGGCTGGGCACCAAACGTTGATGCTTTTATGGCACCGACCGAAACGCTTCGATCCTATCGTATATCGAAAAATGTATTTTATTTCGGTGCCAAATTCCGATACCCAAAGAAATAAACCTTGGCGTCTGTTAGCCAGTTAACACTTGTGTGAAGAGATGTAAAGTGGCTGGTGATTAGCTGCCTCACGTAATGTTACACAGGTCACACAGAATGAGGGATCTTTGAACATCACTTCAGAAACAGAAAGGTAGTATGCCATCTGTGGTGCTAGCATGACTTGCTCTTCGTCTGCTCTCTGGGTGCAGATCAGTTAGACCCACATCTCTTAAAGATTGCAGCCCCGACATTGCTGAACCTTTGACACATTTTTTAATTTAACATTCTGCCCTGGTTCTCTTCCAGAAGTCTGGAAATCAGCCCTAGTGACCCCTGTACATAAAGGAGGAGACCCAAGTGATTTGAATAACTATAGGCCAATCTCCAAGCTTCCATGTTTAGCTAAGATGTTAGAATCTTTTGTAAATTAACAGCTTTGTTCCTTTTTGTCATCATATTCTATATTAAGTCCATATCAATCTGGGTTCAGAACTGGCAATCACAATTACAGCAGCAACTGCTGTAGTAAATCATATAGCTACTGTTGACAGTAAGAAACATTGTGCAGCTTTTTTTTACTGATTCATCAAAGACTTTTAACTGTTAACCACGGGTTACTTCTAGTAAAACTGACCTCTTGGTCTTGAAGTTTCCTTTTAATGGTTTCAAGACTCAAATCAAATCTCTAATAGAACACAGTGGGTAGATGTGACCGGATCAGCCTCAGAGCCATCGAGACTAAATAATGGTGTTCCACAGGGCTCAATTTTGGGGCCACTGTTGTTTACATTGTATATCAATGATATCTGTACTTCAGTAGAAAATTGTAAAGTGCATTTCTATGCAGATGACACAACCCTTTATGTCTATATATATAATTTTTTGAGGGAAATTTGGTCTCTGCATTTATCCCAATCTGTGAATTAGTGAAACACACTCAGCACAGTTTTTTTTTTTTATATTTTTTTTATCTGTAGCCTGGGCCCAGATAGCACCTGATCGCTAATGGGCGACTGTGTTATTCACAGGGGAAGCTGGAGTGTCAAGGCAGCTTAGTTAGTCCCGACCTACATGAGATTTTGAGCGTTGTTGTGAGTGGTGAATTTCATCAAAAGCGTGTCTATTCTCCGCACTTCTTGAAAGAGATGGTAGCTGACCAAAGGCTGTACTGTTTCACAGCGAGGCAAGGTGGCTTTCCCAAGGTAAAGTGCTGCCAGCGTGTTTGAGCTCTGAGTAAGCCTCTTCTTGGAGGAAGAGCATGTTTGAATCTGCAAACACGTTCACTAATGAACATTTCTTGTGAAGCTGGCCTATCTTAGCGATATATTTGATATATCTTAGCGATACATTTGAGTTAAATGTCCAGTTACAAGGCAAAGACAAGCACCTACCTCACCTAGCAAATAAGATAACTGCATTCACCAAAAAAAAAAAAACTTTTGGTGAATGCAGTAATGGCAATGGGACAGGCGCCTCGATCCGACAGTATTATGCCTTTGAAGTTTCTGGCTGAAATCGCTGAAGCGTCTGCTTAGGGAGCCACTCTTGTGATCCCATGTATTAAACCGTAGGCCTACATCACATTCCTGCAAAGTTTATTTCAAAAATATTTGCCAACCAGCAGTGCTCAGTATGACTGGATTATGGATCCATTTAATGCAGCATGTTGGTATTTCATTGAATATATTGTACAATGCTGTAAAATGGCCTATGCTTCCTAATATGTTGCTGGAAAACAGAATTATGTGTGGTATGTATTATTATTATTATTATTTTATTATTATTATTATTATTATTATTATTATTATTATTATTATTATTATTATTATTATATCTGCAGCACCAGCTGATTTTAACTCTGTTGAAGAGGATTTATTTAGAACTTGTCATTATTTCAATAAATTTGACAATTTTAAGCTTGACCTACCACTTTCTTAGAGCGATGAGGGACAGGTGGGGCTCGAGAATGATCAAGGGGGCAAAGTGGGGAATGAAAGAAAAAGTTTGAGAACCACTGATCTAGTTTGTTAACTACCACAAAGGGTCGCGATAGTCTGTCATTTTTAAAAAGTGGGTCCCCAGAAAAAAAGGTTGAGAAACACTGCACTAGACCAATTCAAGGGTATGGCTGTCGTGAGAGAGCGAGAGATAGAGAGACAGCGAGAGAAAGAGATAGCGTGAATCTTACCTGCATGAAGTGTTCGGCAGTGACCAGTCCATCAGCGTGGAGTGTGTGTATGAGCGTGCTGATGCCCTCCCGGTCGGCGTCCGAACCCTCCAGAGACACTAGCATCATCTTGGCCAGAAGCTCCCACACACAGGAGCGCGGCGCACGCATCTCCTTAACCGCACACACCGCCTCACACAGCTCACCGCCATTCAGGTACGCACGCACCAGCGTCTCCTGGGAACACACACACACATTCAGAATGACCAACAACGCTCACGTCCTGACAGTACAGTCACAGACAGTCCCCGCCTTACACCCCCCCCCCACACACACTGAACTGACCGTCATCTTGAGGAGCTCCTCCTTGGAGGGTGGCGGTTTCTTGACACTCTTCTGGGGCTTCTCATGGATCAGAGGGGGACTGCTCTTCAACCCCAGCTGGGGAGGCTGCAGGGGAACAGACAGAGAGACAGGGTTAGATGAGAGGGAGAGGGAGAGATACAGGGTTAGAATAGATTGTCTGTGTCTGTCTCACCTGTCCCAGGGGCGGGGTGTGTGTGCGTGGGGGCTGAGCACTGGGAGGGATCATGTTGGGAGTCTGAGGCTGCAGCTTGGGCTGGTTCTTATTGAGCAGGAAGGACTGAGCCGGACGCAGACTGACCTACACACACACAGAAAGAGAGAAAGGACACAGATCAGAGACATGTTCCTGTGAATATTGCATCTGTAGGTGACAGGGTAACAGGCTTGATTGACAGCTACCTCCTCAGCACTGAGAGGGCCCTTCTTGGAGAAGCGTGGGGTCAGGTCCTTGGACAGGCCATTCTGCTGGGACTGGTTGTGGAACAACGGGCTCTGAGCCTGGACACACACACACACACACACACAGATTAGAACCACACAGACATGTATTCAAATGCTCTGAACAATGCATCTCTAAACACACACACACACACTCACCCGCTGCACCTGGTTGGGCTTGGTGAAAGCCTTGCCCCCCCTCTCCAAAGGAGTGTGTGCGGGGGGGTTGATGTATGCCCCGAGCGTGTGTGTCGGGGGGTTGTAGGGCCCGTGGCCATTGAACAGGCCGTTGCTACGGTGACGGCCGAGCGTGGGGGAGTAGTGCTCCTCCTGGATGACCCCGGGGCCCGTGCCGATGCCCCCGCCGGGCATCTGCCCAAACATGTCCGCCAGGCCACCCAGCGCGTCCCCGCGCATGCCCACACGGGCCAGCGACGCCAGGAAGGAACTGTCCGGAAAGAAGTCCGAGCGGCCGCCGCCAGAATTCGGGGGCGGGATGAACACGCCCAGATCCTGTGAGGGACAGCAGAGAAGTACAGCTTTAGAGCATCATTACATTACCCACTACTAGCAGCAGCAGAGAATTACAGCTTTAGAGCATTATATTACCCATTACTAGCAGCAGAGAAGTACAGCTTTAGAGCATCATTATATTACCCATTACTAGCAGCAGCAGAGAAGTACAGCTTTAGAGCATTATATTACCCATTACTAGCAGCAGAGAAGTACAGCTTTAGAGCATCATTACATTACCCACTACTAGCAGCAGGAGAGTAGCCCAAGCACGCATAGCTAACATAATTAGCATGATCACGTCAGTGTAATAATAGCAAGGATATCAGAGATGAGGCCATGCTTGCTTAGCTACTGAGCAGCATTCATAACGCTGATGTATTGTCCCCAACACTGATAAAAGAAAATCGCCTCTGACATTTCTAAAATAGATCCTATTTTCTCAGTGGTTCGGTTGGTAATGGAAACAGAAATAGTTTGGTACCAGTTCAAGCCCAGAGCTTGTTTGTTTGCAATTGATGAGTGAAGGCCCTACACTAGCCACAAATAAGCCCTAAAACCGTGTGTGTTGTAGGACCATCCTGAGCAGGGTGTCGGTGTCTCTTAATGGCTTCCTGGCGGATCTGGATGATGGTCTTGGGGCCGTTGTCAGTGAAGGCCTTGCCTAACGTGTGTGTGTGTGCCATAATGGCTTCCTGGCGGATCTGGATGATGGCCTTGGGGCGTTGTCAGTGAAGGCCTTGCTTAATGCGTGTGTGTGTGTGTGTGTGTACCTTAATGGCTTCCTGGCGGATCTGGATGATGGTCTTGGGGCCGTTGTCAGTGAAGGCCTTGCGGGGCTTCCAGTTGTTGTCCCGCAGCTCCAGAGTGTCCTGCAGCAGGAAGCGGATCCGAGAGGGCAGCTCCAGGCAGGTCATCAGGTTTCGCATTCGTCCAAAGTACTGGTCCATCAGAGACTAACACACACACACACACACACACACACGTCAGTACTGGTCCATCAGAGACTAAAACACACACACACACCGTCAGTACTGGTCCATCAGAGACTAAAACACACACACACACACACACACACACACACACGTCAGTACTGGTCCATCAGAGACTAAAACACACACACACACACAGTACTGGTCCATCAGAGACTAAAACACACACACACACACACACACCACGTCAGTACTGGTCCATCAGAGACTAAAACACACACACACACACACACACACGTCAGTACTGGTCCATCAGAGACTAAAACACACACAGGTCAGTACTGGTCCATCAGAGACTAAAACACACACAGGTCAGTACTGGTCCATCAGAGACTAAAACACACACAGGTCAGTACTGGTCCATCAGAGACTAAAACACACACAGGTCAGTACTGGTCCATCAGAGACTAAAACACACACAGGTCAGTACTGGTCCATCAAAGACTAAAACACACACAGGTCAGTACTGGTCCATCAAAGACTAAAACACACACAGGTCAGTACTGGTCCATCAAAGACTAAAACACACACACACACACACACGTCAGTACTGGTCCATCAGAGACTAAAACAGTTAAGAGGGTTGAACACTGATGCGCGCACACACACACACACACACTTACCCTGGCCTTCTGGTGGTCAAGTCTAGGCCCCACAGTCCTCATGATCTGACACAGACACTCCAGGTCCTCTCCCATGTCCTTAAGCTGCACCCTCTTCTTCTTCTCCAGAAGCTAAGACACAGACACACCATTGTGATCATCGTCAAGTTGCCTGCTGAGTGCTTCCCCAATATCAAAAGGAAAACTGTTGAAACATTGGTCACGACGGAGCAACAATGGCTTCATGACAACACAGTAACTTGTCTCCCACCCACAGGTGAACCCTCTGCTAAACTTACTGTTTTGATGCACTTATGAAGGATAGATTCGTGGATGAGGTCCAGCTTGCCAAGCTCGCCGATAAACTTGATGTTGCCGAGCATCTTGATCTTAGCAACAGCCCGTTGCTCCTCCTCCTCCGCTGAGAGGGGCGTGTCCTGCTTGTCGTAGACTGGAGGGGGAGGAGCAAAACATGTCAATCATACAGTCAGAGGCCGCAGCCAATCAGACAATCAGAAGCATATCAGACTACTCACCTTCAACATTTTTTGCTCTGTTTTCAAACTCATCCTGAAGCTTAGCAATCAACACTCTCCTGAAAGTCTGAGAGAGAGAGAGGGAGAGGGAATTTAGTAGATCACTTCATTTAGCCAGCATGAACTTGTGTGATTCTGCAGAAGTCTCTGGAAGAGTGTGTGTGTGGATATTTACATCCCCGTTTCTGATTTGAAGGGTGTGTGGGGTGGGTTGGATATTTACATGCCCATTTCTGATTTGAAGGGTGTGTGTGATGAGTGCTGTGGATTTCTAAAGCAATATAGATTCTAGGGAGGTGTGTGTGTATGTGGTGTGTGCTGAAGCATGACTCAGTGCTACGCTTCTGGGAAGGCTGTGTGTGTGTGACTGACTTACGGTGCGCTGTTTCTGGGGAGGTTGTGTGTGTGTGACTTACGGTGCTCTGTTTCTGGGGATGCTGGTTGTCAGGGGTGGGGCCATCAAAGCTGGGAGCGTCCTCAGCCAATCGGAGACAGAGTTGAGCGTAGAGAGAACTGTACTTGGACTCCTCCAAAGCCTTATCCACTATCTGCGCACACACAGTTTTAACATTAAATCCATCAATACATAGCGGCAGATGAACATTAAGGCGGCACTTAAGCTCCACTTAGGCTACGGAAAAACGCATGCACAGAGCACACACACGCCTTACCAGTAAGATGACTCCTTTAAGGACTAATTTGGAGTCGATGCCAACGTTCAGCAGCTCAAGACATAGTTTATCAAACTTCTCCGGGGTCAGTTTGTTTAGTATGCTGCAGAGACAAACAACCCAGTGAGAATTACAAACACACAGACACACACACACAAATGAACAGTGTCACACACACCCTCTCAAATGAACACAGTGAGAATCACAATCACACACACTCTCAAATGAACAGTGTCTCACACACATCCTCTCAAATGAACACAGTGAGAATCACAATCACACACACTCTCAAATGAACAGTGACGGCACGCGGCAGATGAAACTTACCCTCGGACTTTCCTGAAGATGGCGTCGTGGCGTTCTTTCTCACTGCCGGAGCTGCCATCTCGTCTAGTGCTTCGGGAAGGAACCCATTTCTGGCCGCCAGAACCGGTCTTGGGATAGTGCTGAGAGGCTCCCCTCCCGCCTCCTCCGCCCGAAGACGCACTGAGACAGGCCAATCAGATCACAGTACAATGAAATTCAACCAATCAAAGTAACAGAGGATTGAGATATGGTAAAGGATTCACATTGTGAAACATCCACCATGTAGCAGTGGACTTGTACACACCGACTTTACTGTATGCATGGGTTTCATCCAGTACCTTGCCACAGGTGCATAAAATCAAGCACCATGCATTCATAAACTAGGTGCTTGATTTTATACACCTGCGGCAAGGGACCTAATGAAACCCATGAATAATGACGACTCCTGATGTCCCAGACACCACAGATCTCACATAAGTGTTTATTTACTGGCAGTTACAGACAATTCTCCACTGTGTTTCTACCTCGGTCTTGTGGATTATATGTAAGTGCTCTAACTGTATTGTACGTCATGTGGATTATATGTAAGTGCGCTAACTGTATTGGCTTTTTAATGCATGTTGTACGTCATGTCTGTCTTCTGAATGGACCTTGAGTCTGGCAATAAAAAGTTAATGTAGACGCTGGAACACCAATTTCCCTTTGGGGATGAATAAAGTAGATCTATCTATCTATCTATCTATCTATCTATCTATCTATCTATCTTAGGGCTACTTAGAAAGCACAGCCGCACTCCAGAGGCCAAGGTCATGCACACACTCACCTGAAACGAGAAGCACCCCCTTCTGCGATCACACTCTCCACTTTGGCGGCTGGACTGACAGGAACTCAGGAAGAATCAGTAAGATCAGAAAGGACAGGAGAACACGTCTGCGGGCCAGAGAGAGAGGGGGTGTTAGAGCAGGTAAGCTAGAAAAGACCACTTACAAACACCAGTGGTTAGCCTAGCAATTTGCTTGGAAATACCCCTTAAACACATATGCCTGATGAAGGCCCAGTAGTGAACCATTCAGGAAATCAGTTCAGCCAGCTCAAGAACCTGAAGGAGAATCCACCAACTGTGTAGGCAACTTTTTCTCAAACAATACAGTCCAGCCAAGGACAGCTGACGGAACATACAGTGATAATGACACCCCATCAGGAAGTGGCAAATAAAGATTTCCTTACAATATGCTGTTGGCTGACCTCGCCCAAGAGAGCTAGCCAGCTATCCTGTGCCGAGGAAGGAATGTTTGCCCAGAACAAAGGGCGGATCATAGCTCGTCATTTACCACGAGCTAATTGGGGCTAGCGGGTCGGCCATCGCATATAGTAAACGTTAGCTCAAAGAGAAAGAATTAGTCAAACCAGTTATAATTTCAAGGCAAAGGTTTTCGTTTAGCCATTTAAATGGAACACGACAGACAGTTTTTCGGGGCTAATTGCATTCGCCGACGTAACTTGTTTGACACCTCCTATAATTTGAGGCTCTGTTCATCTTTAACGGTGTAGCAGCTACCGTTACAATACAAGGTTCTTGTTCGCTTAGCCATAATATGTCTGGTCCAGCTCATCTTAAGTCAACATCTCTGCGAGAGGCCGATGGTCTGCCTCAATCCAGACAGCTGGTAAATATGGCCCAGGTGCTAACTGGCTAAACGAACGGGCTAACGTTAGCTGGCTAAAGCCAGATGGCCTACATTTGAACCTTTATACAATGCGGTGACAACGAAAATAGGTTAACGTTACATCGGAAGAGTACGGATGCCTGAACATTTAACGTTATGAGCGGAATACACATACATGCGACATTTGAGGCTTACAACATAAGATAGAAACGTATGGCCAGCAACCAAGCTAACAAGGCCGGCTAGGAAGATTATATCACGTTTGCTAAGTTAATTAGCTAGCTAGCATAGCTAACTATTCTAGGATGGTCGTCGTCGACTGGTTGATTCACCTAAGGATGTAACCATCCATCGGTTGTTTTCGTACAATAATGATTGCTTTTTGATGCCGTGTTAATCAGAATGAATAGTTTAGGTGTAATCGCTATATAGCATCCACTTAATCCCCGTAATCAAAATATCATGCCGGCCGGCCCCGGTGCTGGTGGCAGATGTTGGCCATCCAAGACGCCATTTTCTTCCAGCCAGGATAGTTGGCCAGTTTACCCATCGAGAATATAGCAAAGCTACGACGCTGACTGTGAAAGTGTACGACAAACATACATGTAATCCACCTCCTGCCACAAACGACCTTTTGATATGAACACTAACACGATTTAATAACGAACATTAAAACGATTTCGCAATCAGTGAGAGTGACGAATAAACATCAGCGTCTTACCTTTACCAAAAGAAGGTCAGCTTCAATATGATTGTTTCCACTACTTCAGAAAATAGTTAATATAAAAAGCGAGCAGTGACTGAAATCACTGACCAGCTTCTCTTAGCGTAGCCTTACAAACGTATCCCTCTATTGTCTGTAAAGATTGCTGCTTTGCCGGTGTTGCAATCAGATGGGGATAATCATGGGACTGCTGACTCTCTGACCTGACGTCAGCCGTAACGCAGGTTATATATTTTGAACGTGGCTCTACGTCATCACGCCGTGACGACATATTTCCTGCCCTACTTCTGAGAGATCAACCTGTGAAATTCCAAAGAAATGCTTAGGCCTATCAGAACAAGTAGGCTACAGTTTTTTTAAAACAAAAAAGAACAAGTACAGGCAGCAGCTCATACTGTAACTGAACTAAGCCTGTGACCATTTCAAGTCCTAGCAGTGATTAAATTGGCTTTTGTAGGGAGGGGGAGCCCTTATTAACGGTCAATGGTTATCATTTAAAATCGCACCGTAAAATGATTTAATGTGTTTTAAAGGGGCTCTTTTTCCAGTATTAATGTATGAGGTAGGGTTGAGTAGTTATTCAAACAAAGAGAAATACTTTACAATTGACTTACTTTGTTATATTGTTTACCTTTGATGTAAACAGGCAGGCTGTGCCTATTTCTTTAGGGCTTTCCTACTAATGCACACTGTAGTTCCATATGTCAGAATGACATCTTCCAGGGTCCGCGTCATCGTTATAGATCTAGAGCTGGACTGGGGCACAAGCCTAGGGGGGTCTGGGGGCATGCTCCCCCGTAAGACAATGTTGATATTTTAATGTTTAAATGCATCAATCTGGTGCACTTTGAAAAGAAATTCGAAAAGTTAGACTTAATTCTTTTTATATATGGATAGAAATATTCATGCTGTAGCCTAAACTATTTTGCACTTCAGAATTTTAACCATGCACACACAGGTGGAATAGTTATGATGATACTGCAATAAGTTCACAACCACAAGGCATATTTACTGAGTTTCACAATTCTGAAATGGTCAAAAATAGTGTATTTCAGCACTCCATTAAAATTATGCAGTAGCCCGGTGGTCACCTGTGTTGTTCAGCTAACTAAGATAAGATAGTCATATTAGTCATTGAGTCATATTGGTCATTGAGTCATATTGGTCATTGTAATGGGCATCTACAGTACGCTCCAGAATTATTGGGACCTCTGCTAAAGTTGACTAAAAAGAGGAATATAAAATCATCTTTTAGAAATTGATCTTAATGCCTTAAGTAAAATAATGTATCATAAATAAATAAATGTTCTTCCTTAAAATACAGGGGTCATAATGTTACATTCCCGTAGAGGCAGGCAGATTTATCTTTTTAAAGGCCAGTTATTTCATGGATCCAGGACACTATGCATCCTGATAAAGTTCCCTTGGCCTTTGGAATTAAAAGCCCCACGTCATCACATACCCTTCACCATACAGAGATTGGCATGGTTTTATTTCAGTTACTACTAGCTGGTTTGATGCTCATTGAGCTCAATGCAAATCAAACTAGCTAATAGCCCCCCCACACACACACTTAAGAACATTGGGGCGGCCGTGGCCTACTGGTTAGCACTCTGGACTTGTAAACGGAGGGTTGCCGGTTCGAGCCCCAACCAGTGGGCCACGGCTGAAGTGCCCTTGAGCAAGGCACCTAACCCCTTACTGCTCCCCGAGCGCCGCTGTTGTAGCAGATAGCTCACTGCGCCGGGATTAGTGTGTGCTTCACCTCACTGTGTGCTGAGTGTGTTTCACTAATTCACGGATTGGGTTAAAAGCAGAGACCTTTTGGATGAGGCAATGGCTCTCTGTTTAATGGCGGTTCATCACAACTTACAACAACCTTCCACAACGAAACCTCAAAGAGTGTTACTTCTATACTCTTTGCCTCAACACCCCAAACTTTTCATTACCATGGGAACTGATAAACAATTGTCCATTCTCAATGCTACAATATCGATACTCTACAGTTATTTTCAAACACAAAACTAATAATCCTGCATGTTATATTCCATAAAAATCCAAAGGCATTTTACTTGTAAGGACACTTCTGATGTAAGACAGGCCAAATAGAGTGCACATGGTGTGGACTGCTAGGTTTCCTGACTGCTAGGTCTCCTGATACAGCCAGCAGCAGCAGGAGTTGTTTTTCAGACATGTTGGTTTCAGCTCAGGCCTCAGGGTTCCCCTTTAATTTCGCAACACTCTCTGCCCGTAAAGGAAGTAAGAAAGAGGTGTGACGTATGCCGTTGACGAAATCTTGACTCCTTCTTTACAGACCGCGAGGCAATGGCCACACCCTGTTTCCACAACACACACACACACACACACACACACACACACACACACACACACACACACACACACACACACACACACACACACACACACACACACACACACACACACACACACACACACACACACACACACACACACACACACACACACACACACACACACACACACACACACACACACACACACACACACACACACACACACACACGTGGCAGCCGTGGCCCACTGGTTAGCACTCCTGACCTGTAACCGGAGGGTTGCCGGTTTGAGCCCCGACCAGTTGGAACGGCTGAAGTGCCCTTGAGCAAGGCACCTAACCCCTCACTGCTCCCCCGAAAGCTGTTGTAGCAGGCAGCTCACTGCGCCCGATTAGTGTGTGCTTCACCTCACTGTGTGCTGAGTGTGTAATCACTAATTCACGGTTTGGGATAAATGCAGAGACCAAATTTCCCCTCACGGGATCAAAAGAGTTCTATACATTATCCCACTTATTACACGGCTACTTGCCAAAACGAAACAATAAACTCCCCACGATGTGACTCTTTAGCCTACATAGCCTAGGCTGTTGCCTATTTGTTACCGTTTCATCGTGGCTTTTGGTGAGAAACAAATAGTTTGCAACAGCACACGCTGAACTTGAATCAAACATTCTTTAGAACACAGCTGATCAACCGTCTGCTTTCACTTTTGAATGAAGTTCCAGTCCTTGTGCAGTAATATGAAAGACGTAAATTAGAAGCAAAAAAGCCCATTTTCCTTGACAGCGGTCTGTTATACTTAGCAACGGTCTGTTATTGAGAATTAGCAGACCACCGAACGTTGGGAAGGCCCATTCAAGTGAATGGAGCATTCTGCAGCATTATGAAGAGCCGTGTAATAAAGCCTAATAATGTGGGTCCACCTGAGAACTGAGTGTCAATAATATGAACACCTTTACAAGGGTTAAACCCTAACATTACCATGGCCATTTCCTCAGAAGGGTTAAAGGGTTAAACCCTAACATTACCATGGCCATTTCCTCAGAAGGTATAAAGGGTTAAACCCTAACATTACCATGGTCATTCCTCAGAAGGGTTAAAGGGTTAAACCCTAACATTACCATGGTCATTCCCTCAGAAGGTATAAAGGGTTAAACCCTAACATTACCATGGTCATTTCCTCAGAAGGTATAAAGGGTTAAACCCTAACATTACCATGGTCATTTCCTCATTAAAGGGTTAAACCCTAACATTACATGATTCCCTCAGAAGGTATAAAGGGTTAAACCCTAACATTACCATGGTCATTTCCTCAGAAGGTATAAAGGGTTAAACCCTAACATTACCATGGTCATTTCCTCAGAAGGTATAAAGGGTTAAACCCTAACATTACATGGTCATTCCCTCAGAAGGTATAAAGGGTTAAACCCTAACATTACCATGGTCATTTCCTCAGAAGGTATGTTGTGCACAGAATTAATAGTCCCCTGCCAAACAGTATTTCTCGTCTCTTGGGGATATGTTTTCAATAATATGCCTGTAGTTTCTTTTAAAAGTTGGTATACAAAGATTATTGTGTGGCCATATGTGGGTGTGGGTATGTTTGTATTTTAAAATAAATAATTACTTGTATTTTAATTAAAGACATTTAAATATTTTTCCTCATTAGTATTTTGCATTTTATTTTGTTACATTTCATGAGCCAGTAGTTGTAGTTTGTAACAAAAATAGTTTTTGACATATGTATGTGCACCTCTGCACACACATACTGTAGGATAGACACAAGAACTGTTCGTAAACAGCAAGTCATGCCTTAATAGCTCCCCCATCTGGTCATTATATAAACTACTGATTTTAGACAACTAGTGGCTTTAGTGCCATGCTTATAGAAAGTATGTGAGCATATGTCAAATAAACCACATTTAGTCTTTTTAAAGTACCTTTATTGTATTGACACATTTTTACTTAAATGTATGTACCCACATGGATATGCACTCGTATCTTATTGATTCCCATGTACACGTTGTTTCATAAAGGCTCAAGCATTTGAAAAGTTTACATTCACATTCAGTATTGTGCTTTTGAAACTGGTTTGATTCCATGTCATGAACACATATAAAATGCTCCATGTCATGAACACATATAAAATGCCCCATGTCATTACATATAAAATGCTCCATGTCATTAACACATATTACAAGCAACAAACGGTCACGGTCTAGGACCACCGAGCTGATAAACAGCAGGGTCGCCCATCACGACTTCAGACTGTTTTGTTCTTCTAGTGCTCTCCAGACTGCCAGTGAATTCTCCGGGTTGGTCAATTATAAAGAACTTTGTTGCCGCCGCATTGGTTGTGAAGACACAGCTGTGCACAGTTTTCACGAGGGTCATCATTGCCTTTGGACATTGTCAGCTGGTTTGGAAATTGGACTAATTTAACATGATTTTTTTTTCTTTTGAAATTGATTTTCTTTTTACTTTTTATTTGTTCATTTGTTTTTCGTCTGTCTTGTATGTCTTGGTGTCACGGGTACGCTGGCAACTACACCGCTCCGTCCGGCATCTATTGTGTTATTTTTTAAATGTAGGCTATTTGTCATGTCTTGATGTCACAGGCACGCTGGCGACTACGCCGCTTCATCCGGCATCTTTTATCTTGTTGTTATGTGTCTTGTTTGTGGGTTGCACTCTGTGCATGTTAAATGCGCTTTAAAAATAAAACTTGACTTGACATATAAAAGTGCCCATCATCCATCTCATCTGCCAGAACATCGCTGTCATATCCACCTTCCACAATAATCTGAAAAACATCAGCCACAGCATTCTTTTTCATTTTCTGCAAAGAGCAAAAAATTATACATAACATTCAAATTAACATTAAAAAAAATAATTATTCTACAACCCCAAAACAGAAAAAGTTGGGACGTTGTGTAAAATGCAAATAAAAACAGAATGTGATAATATACAAGTCTTGTAAACCCATATTTAGCAGCAAAAAGGACATAGACAACATATCAAATGTTGGAAATGAAAATTTGGACTATTTCATGGGAAATATATGTTAATTTTGATATTGATGCCAGCAACACGTTTCAAAAAAAGTTGGGACGGGGGCATGTTTACTACTGTGATGCCTCACCTCTTCATTTTAACACAGTTCTGTAAATGTTTAGGAACTGAGGAGACCAGTTGCTACAGTTTAGAGAATGACATGCTGCCCCATTACTCCCCGATACAGGATTCCAGTTTCTCAACAGTAGTCATGACTCATGTTTATCATTCCATTATGCACCAAATTTGACAATTCTGGACTGCAGACAGGTCATCTTAGCACCTGGACTCTTCCTCTATGGAGAAATACTATTTAAATATGTGCAGAATTAATTTTGCCATTGTTTTCCTGAAATATTCAAGGTCTTCCCTGGAAAAGACATTGCCTGGATGGCAGTATATGTTGCTCAAAACCTGTATACATCATTCAGAATTGATTGTGCTTTGCCAAATGTGCAAGATGCCCATGCTGTAGGCATTAATGCTCCTCCACACCGTCATAGATGTTGAGCACTAAAACAAGTTGGATAGGTTGGATACTTGGATAAGCCCTCTCCTCTTTAGCCCAGATGAATCCATTATTTACAAAAAGAATGGCAAATTTTGATTGGTCTAACCACAGGACCTTTTTCCATGTTACCTCTGTGCATTTTAAACAAGCTCAGGCCCAGATAAGACGGTGGTATTTTCTGTATCATGTCATACAATTTTAGCTGTTACAATTTTGGCTGCAGTTTTTGAATCAGTATCAAACTGTGCACATAGACAATGGTTATCAGAGGTTTTCCTGAGCCCATACAATGACAGGTCTGGAAACAGGTCTGCAGTGCCATCTGAGGTCCAAAAGACCACGGCCATCCAATTTGTTTTTCAGCTATTTCCCTTGTTTGCAAAGATTTCTCTGGATTCTCTGAATGTTTTAATAATATTATGT
>NC_063209.1:29657201-29667201 GCF_017589495.1 Alosa alosa | reverse complement strand
TGGTTGTGGGGTGTGTGTGTAGTCATTAGGGTGGGTGTGTGGTCGTGGGGTGTGTGGTTGGGGTGTGTGTGTGGTGTGTGTGTGTTGTGGGGTGTGGTCGTGGGGTGTGTGTAGTCGTGGGGTGTGTGTAGTCGTGGGGTGTGTGTAGTTGTGGGGTGTGTGGGTGTGGGGTGTGTGTAGTCGTGGGGTGTGTGTGAGTCGTGGGGTGTGTGTAGTTGTGGGGTGTGTGTAGTCGTGGGGTGTGTGTAGTTGTGGGGTGTGTGTGGTCGTGGGGTGTGTGTAGTCGTGGGGTGTGTGTGGTCGTGGGGTATCTGCACTGTGTAAGTATCTGCACTCAGAGGAGGTGGGTCCAGTGGTGTCCAGTCAGATATAAAGGTGCTCCAGTGATATTCAGCCTGCCACCTTGTCCAGTGTCCTGCCCTGTGATTGGTGGGCTGGAGGCTCATATCCAGTGTCCTGCCCTGTGATTGGTGGGCTGGAGGCTCATATCCAGTGTCCTGCCCTGTGATTGGTGGGCTGGCGGTCAGGTGAGGCCGCTGTTCAGCAGGTTGGTGATGGTCCATTTCTGTCCAGTGCAGCGTTGCAGAACCAGCTGGAACCCGAACTCACTGGTGCCGCTCTCCACCAGCTCCAGACAGCGCTTGGACCGTCGGTTCTGGATAGAGCCTCCCTGAAACACACACACACACACACACACACACACACAAGGATGTAGTTATGGAACTGGTAACGATTGTATTGTGATACAACAGAGCAGTGGGTTATGGGTAATGTAGTTGTGTAACTGCTGATGTTTTTTTAGACTTTTTTAGATAGATAGATAGATACTTTATTGATCCCCAAGGGGAAATTCAAGAATAAAGGGAGACGGCAGCGAGTAATACAGGCAGCCGAAGCTTCGAGCTGGATTCAAACCGGGGATGCTACTGGCATAATTCCTCATGTGCTCGGCAGAGCATCGCCCTCTCAATAATGCTACGGCAACGACAATAAGACACAGCACTCAAAATAGAAATGTATGTGGTTAATTCATAACGCCAATATGGCAATTTGTCTACACATATCTCACCTATCAATCACATTTTTATCCTTTATAGCCTAATTTTAGCCATTTGGTGGGAGACACTTACATCATTCAATTCCCATGTAAACACAGATTCACCTTGATATCTGGCCCTGCTGCTGCTAATAGATATCTGGCCCTGCTGCTGCTAATAGATATCTGGAGCAGGAGGATGGACAGCTGCTTCAGGGCCTGCTGCCCCCAGCGGTCAGTCATCAGCCGCACTCACACACACACACACACACACACACACACACACACACACACACAGACTGTGGAGCAACAGGGCCTATAAGCTCAGGAGTCTGAAGGTCTCTGTTTATACACCGACCACGGAACCCACACACACACACACACACACACACACACACACCCTGATAGAGTAGGGCCTGTCTATAATAGATAAAATCTTTCTATGAGGAGACTGTGTTATATTGAGCTGTGCAGTAGGGACATTGTGTTGTGTTGTGTTGTGTTGTGCAGTAGTCAGACTGTGTTGTGTTGTGTTGTGCAGTAGTGAGACTGTGTTGTGTTGTGTTGTGCAGTATTAGTCAGACTATGTTGGCCATGTTATTACAGTAGTGAACTGTATTTATGTTGTGTAAATGTTATGTTGTGCAGTAAGTGAGACTGTGTTGTGTTGTGTAAATGTTGTGTTGTGCAGTAAGTAGAGACCTATGTTGTATTTGTGCAATGAGTAGAGACTATGTTATGTTATGTTATGTTGTGCAGTAGTAGTGTTATGTTATGTTATGTTGTATATTTGTGTTATGAAGTAGAGACTATGTTGTGTTATGTTGTGTTGTACTGTAGTAGGAACTATGTTATGTTGATGTTATGTTATATTGTAAAGTAAAGACTATGTTATGTTATGTTATATAGTAGAACTATGTTATGTTGTATTATGAAGTAGAACTGTATTGTGTTATGTTATTACAGTAAGTAAAGAGACTATGTTATGTTAATGTTGTGTTATGAGTAGAGACTATGTTGTGTTATGTTATTACTGTGTGAGAACTATGTTGTGTTATGTTATGTTGTGTTATAGTAAAGACTATGTTGCGTTGTGTTGTAGTAGAGACTATGTTATGTTGTATGTAAGTAGAGACTATGTTAAATTGTATTTAATGTGTTATGAGTAGAGACTATGTGTGTTATGTATGCAATAGTAGAACTATGTTATGTTATGTTATGTTATGTTATGAGTAAAGACTATGTTATGTTATTACAATGATGAGACTATGTTATGTTGTATTATTTTGTGTTATATGTCTGACTATGTTATGTTATGCAATGCATGAACTAATATTATGTTAATGCAATATAAAGAACTATGTTATGTTAATAGATAGTAAAGACTGTATTTTGTTAAGGTATATTGTATTTGTGCAATGAAGTAGAACTATGTTGTATTTATGTTATGATACTTAATGAAGTAGAACTATGTTATGTTATGTGTATTTATGTTATTACAATAGTGAAGACTATGTTATGTTGTATTTGTGCAATGTAGTAAGAAATATGTTGTATGTATTTGTATTTATGAAGTAGAACTATGTTATGTTATGTTATGTTGTACAATAAGTAGAAAGCTATATTTATGTGTTGTGCAGTGAGTGAGACTGTGTTGTGTTGTGCAGTAGTGGGGCTGTGTTGTGTTGTGTTGTGTTGTGCAGTAGTGAGACTATGTTGTGTTAATGCAATGGTAAGGAACTATGTTATGTTGTGCAGTAGTGAGACTGTGTTGTGTTGTGTTGTGTTGTGCAGTAGTCAGACTGTGTTGTGTTGTGTTGTGCAGTAGTCAGACTGTGTTGTGTTGTGTCGTGTTGTGTTGTGCAGTAGTGAGACTGTGTTGTGTTGTGTTGTAGTGAGACTGTGTTGTGTTGTGTTGTGCAGTTGTGTTGTGTTGTGTTGTAGTGAGACTGTGTTGTGTTGTGTTGTGTTGTGTTGTAGTGAGACTGTATTTGTGTTGTGCAGTAGTGAGACTGTGTTGTATTTGTGTTTGTGAGCATGAGTGGACTGTGTTGTGTTGTGTTGTGCAGTGGTGAGACTGTGTTGTTCGTGCAGTAGTGAGACGCTGTGTTGTGTTGTGCAGGCAGTCAGACTGTGTTGTGTTGTGTTGTGCAGCAGTCAGACTGTGCTGTGCTGTGTTGTGCAGCAGTCAGACTGTGGCTGTGTTGTGGCTGTGCAGCAGTCAGACTGCATGTTGTGTTGTGTTGTGCAGTAGTCAGACTGTGTTGTGTTGTGCAGTAGTCAGACTGTGTTGTGTTGTGTTGTGTTGTGTTGTGTTGTAGTGAGACTGTGTTGTGTTGTGCAGTTGTGTTGTGTTGTGTTGTGTTGTGGTGTAGTGAGACTGTGTTGTGTTGTGTTGTGTTGTGTTGTGGTGAGACTGTGTTGTGTTGTGTTGCAGTAGTGAGACTGTGTTGTGTTGTGTTGTGTTGTGCAGTAGTAAGACTGTGTTGTGTTGTGTTGTAGTGAGACTGTGTTGTGTTGTGTTGTGTTGTGCAGTAGTGAGACTGTGTTGTGTTGTGCAGTAGTGAGACTGTGTTGTGTTGTGTTGTGCAGTAGTGAGACTGTGTTGTGTTGTGTTGTGCAGTAGTCAGACTGTGTTGTGTTGTGTTGTGCAGTAGTCAGACTGTGTTGTGTTGTGCAGTAGTGAGACTGTGTTGTGTTGTGTTGTAGTGAGACTGTGTTGTGTTGTGTTGTGTTGTGCAGTAGTGAGACTGTGTGTTGTGTTGTGCAGTAGTGAGACTGTGTTGTGTTGTGTTATTAGTGAGACTGTGTTGTGTTGTGTTGTGTTGTGCAGTAGTGAGACTGTGTTGTGTTGTGTTGTGCAGTAGTGAGACTGTGTTGTGTTGTGCAGTAGTGAGACTGTGTTGTGTTGTGTTGTGTTCAGTGGTGGAGGAAGTACTGAATCTCAGTACTTAAGTAAAAGTACAAATACACAGAGAAATATTTACTTTAGTAAAAGTGAAAGTACCACAATAATGACGAACCCTACTTAAGTTAAAAGTAAAAAGTACCTGCTTTTAAATGTACTTTAAGTGATACATTATTTGCATGGTTATTCTCTTAATATCTATATTCTAAAAGAAAGATTAGTATGGGCTGTGGCATTTTAATTAACAAAGCTAGTTTTTGGAACACCTCGACTAGATTTAAGCTAATGCAGTGCAGCACATCTGTGGCCCAGTTTGCATTCTGACCTAAAATTCTAGAGACTGTAATTCTGGTTAGCATCTACTAGGGTGATCTGCTGAGTAATATCATTCCAGCAAAACACGAGAGCCTGAAGTTAGCAGGGTAGACCAGGGAAGCGTCAGATTGGATCGTAATGCCAATTCTGCTGATTGAACAGAAAGTTGCTGAGAAAAGTGTTACTGATTGAGTTCAGTTTCACTTGCGCCCAGGCAGCACATAGGCATTGAATGGCGCTCACATTTCTACCCCCAATTGTAGGCTGGCCTCTTTATTTGATCACACACAGTAAAATACCTAATCTGGAAAATGCTTTTCGTTTTTATTGGCGGTTCTATAATAGTCTACCATTCATTTGTGCATAAAATGATCAGGCGTGTGACAGAAGCATGGACATGTAGCCTGTAACTTCGGCTGATCAGCGGATGGCAATCTCGCGCCATGAGGAGGCCCTAGCAGCCTCAGATAACAGATAGAGAAAGGTAACAGAACACAGTTGTACGTCCAGTGTAGCCATGGGTCTGGTGAATATAGCTCACCGAATGCAGATGGCTACAAGCCTCACGCTTTGCCTGGTCTAGATTAGAAGCTTATGTTTCTAAGATTTAGAAGCTGGGCACGTGAAGCCCAGAATCTGTGGTAGCAACCCCGCCGCCTGGTAAAACAAACGCAGGTTTGTCAGGAGAGGCAAATCTGATCATAAAATGTATCGTAAAAGGAACTTATGGTGTTGTAGAAATGTAGCGGAGTAAAAAGTACAGATAATTGCTGTAAAATGTAACGAAGTAAAAGCCGCATGCATCTATAAATTCCCACTTCTAAGTAAAGTACAAATAATGGAAAATTTTACTTAAGTACAGTAACGGCATTTGTACTTCATTCCATCCCACCACTGGTTGTGTTGTGCAGTGAGACTGTGTTGTGTTGTGCAGTAGTGAGACTGTGTGGTGTTGTGTTGTGCAGTAGGGACATTCTGTTGTGTTGTGCTCTCAGTAGAGGGAGAGGCAGATGGTTGTGTTAGTCAGCATGTCCTAATGACCAGACGTAATGGAGGGAATCTGGAGTTTCTATAAACTTCCACCAATCAATTCACTTTACGGCATCTAACAATAAAAATCAGGAACAGTGCCTCTGTGTATATGTGTGTGTGTGTGTGTGTGTTGCAGCAGAGCCTTGAGGGCATTGAGAATAAACAACCTTGTGAGTAAATAATGGCAAATGAACAGAGCCCATCATGTGTGATATCCTCTAATCATTTATTTATATAATGTGTGTGTGTGTGTGTGTGTGTGTGTGTGTGTCATGTGTGTATGGCTGTGGTATCCTTTAATCCTTTATTTATATCATATACAATCTGTAAGTGTGTGTGTGTGTGTGTGAGAGAGTAAAAGGTGTGTGAGAGTGTGTGTGTGCAGCGCAGGTGTGTGAGTGGAGAGAGTGGGTGTGTGTGTGTGTGTGTGTGTGTGTGTGATATCCTCTAATCATTTATTTATTTCCTGTAACACCACTGTGTATTTATACTCCTGCTAACAATTCCTTTTTCCTCTGTAATTATAATCTGAGACAGGCATATGTTTGTGTGTGTGTGTGTGTGGTGTGTGTGTGTGTGTGTGTGTGTGTGTGTTAAATGGCTCGGATGTGCTGACACTAATTAGAGATTACTTCAACAGGCTGCGGATCTGATTGCCTCTGACAGGACAGAATCACAAACATGCTCACATCATCTGAACAATGCTACGCTATCCACTACACCAGTGTGTGTGTGTGTGTGTGTGTGTGTGTTTCTCCACAATGCCACTTTGACAATAACACAATGTGTGTGTGTGTGTGTCTGTGTGTGTGTATTTCCACAAGCTGTTGTTTTCAAGACTTCAGCGTGAGGACACACACACACCACCTCCAGATGCTGTGAATATTAAGGA
The DNA here is from genome assembly GCF_017589495.1 of Alosa alosa. Lineage (NCBI taxonomy): Eukaryota > Metazoa > Chordata > Actinopteri > Clupeiformes > Clupeidae > Alosa > Alosa alosa. Next base: position 29,661,018 of record NC_063209.1, on the reverse strand, counting down.
GGCCTAATGAAAAGGTTTAAATGTGGTTGTATTGCTGTTTGCCGCGGGCGATGTGTCAAATATTTATGCCTCATCGGAAAAGAATTTAATTTGCTGAAAATATTCATCAATTCAACCTGAAAACGCTTTGATTCATACAGAGCCTACAGCCGCACGCACACACACACAAACACACACACATACACAAACACAAGCACACACACACACACAGCCACCCACCCACACACTCATACACACACCCATACACACACACACAAGCACACACACACACAGACACACACACACAACCACTCACCCACACACACACACACACACACAAACACCCACACACAGCCATCCACACACACATACACTCATACGCACATACAAACACACACATACACACACACACACACACACACACACACACACACACACACACACAGCCACCCACCCACACACTCATACATACATACACATAAACACACACACCAGCACACACACACCCACAAACACATGCCCACAAACACATACCCACCCAAACACACACACACACGCGCACACACTAATCCACCCACCCCCCTACACACACCCACAATGCTGAAACTAGTGCACTGCACCCTGGCCCTAGCCTCATGAGACCAGATGACATGTGGGCCCTAGCCTCATGAGACCAGATGACAAGTGACTAGTGGGGCCTGTGTCCACCCATCACGATTTCTGCACCAATAGGGCCCTCAACCTCGTTTACGAGTGCTTTGGTCAAATGTTTATTGTTGCTAGGTCACCAAAACTGTCTGCCAGCACAAATGTTGCCTAATGCTAACTAACTAGCAAACTAGCTAACTGAAATGCTAACTAACTAGCAAACTAGCTAATTGAAATGCTAACTAACTAGCTAACTGAAATGCTAGCTAACTAGCTAACTGAAATGCTAACTAACTAGCTAACTGAAATGGCAGTAGTCGTTCAGGACTACCCCGGGAATTTAAACAGCTGACCATTATATCATTGTGTGTACGGGGGCCTAGCAACAAAGAAGTAGCCAGACGCATATCAGACTGTTTGAATAGCGCGCTTGCACGATCAGCTGACCAGCCAGGGTTTATACTGGGAGACATATAGATCAGCTGACCAGCCAGGGTTTATACTGGGGGACATCAGCACCCTCTCCCTGCCAGCACCTCACAACTCTGCAGCAACACGTCGTAGACTGGCCACCTTGCTCTTCACACATTCTACATCTCACCACCAGCCACACACATCTCTAGATCTCACCACCCTCGGGCTTAAAACAAAGTTGAGAACCAATTCTGCACAGGAAATCCCAAACAAGCATGAGAGGGACTCAATATGATGATGGGTAGACTGCCTTAAAGACAAGAGGACACATCTATGGTAATGATAGTGTGTGTGAGGTTATGATAGTGTGTTTGTGTGAGGCTAGGGCCCACATGTCATCTGGTCTCATGAGGCTAGGGCCCACATGTCATCTGGTCTCATGAGGCTAGGGCCCACATGTCATCTGGTCTCATGAGGCCAGGGCCCACATGTCATCTGGTCTCATGAGGCTAGGGCCCACTTGTCCCAGCAGCGAAGGTTACTAAAACTGTCTACCAGCCAAAGACTGTATAAAACGCAGCCTTTTGGAACATTGCTTAATGCTAACTAATGGAGTAGAGTAGCATTTGTGTGTGAGTATAGTAATGCATGTGAGATTTAATAGTGTGGATGATTATGATTATGATATATATATATATATATATATATATATATATAAGATGGGGCAGCTCAGAAGAATGTGAGAGAGCAGAGGCACTGATGATTTTCAACATGCATAAATAAGCAACGCTAATTCATTATTTTTAACAGATGGCCGATCTGTGCAGAACCATAATATTAATGACCATTATACCAACCACAAGAATACGAACCATTATATCACCAACCACAATGGAAGAGAAGAGAGGAGAGAGGGAGGAGAGGAGAGGAGAAGAGAAGAGAGGAGAAGAGAGGAGGGGAGTGGAGGGGGGAGAAGAGAAGAGAGGAGAAGAGAGGAGAGGAGAAGAGAAGAGAGGAGAAGAGAAGAGGAGAGGAGAGGAAATGAGAGGAGAGGAGAAGAGAAGAGAGGAGAAAATAGGAGATGAGAAGAGGGAGGGGTGGAGGGGAGATGAGAAGAGGAGAAGAGAAGAGAAGAGAGGAGAGGAGAGGAGAAGAGAAGAGAAGAGAAGAGAAGAGAAGAGAAGAGAAGAGAAGAGAAGAGAAGAGAGAAGGTGCATTTGTCTGAAGTGCACACATACACACATATACACACACACAATTACATCTCAGATCAGTGAGAATCTCCGTCTCTCTGCTCTCCCTCTCTCTCAATTTCTCACATCCCCCACAAACAGCATCACACAAACACATCCACATCCACCAGCCCTGCCTCCCCCAGCCCCTCCCTCCCTCCATCTTCCTCCATCTCTCTCCTACCCTGCCATCTATACATGGTCCCTGTTCTCTTTATCAGTGGGTGGATGTCAGCCCCATCTGCTTGTCTCTGCCTCTGTGGCTATTCAGGTGGTGTGGCAGGTGTAGAGGAGGTGTGGTGGTAGTGTGTGCAGTGTGTGTGTGCAGGTGTGCCAGTGTGTGTGTGTGTGTGTGTGTGTTCAGCAGCATGTAAATGGCTCCTTGTTCACTCTGTTATCACTTAATGAACTCTGATAAGTGCAGCTTTGCAGACTGCTGCCAAACACTCCCCTCTAACACACACACACACACGCAGGCACACACACACACACACACCCACACCCCACACACACACACACACACACACACCCCACTTACACACACACACCCCCACTTAACACACACACACACACACACCCCACTTACACACACACACACAAACACCCCACTTACTCACACACACACACACACACACTCCCACACACCCCACTTACACCCCTCTAACACACACACACACACACGCGCACACACACACACACACACACACACACACACACACACCCCACTTACACACACACACACACACCACGCACGCAGGCACACACACACACACACACCCCACTTACACACACAAACACACACGCACACACACACACACACACACACACACACACACACACACACACACACTTACACACACACGACGCAGGCACACACACACACACACCCCACTTACACAAACACACACACAGACACGCACACACACACACACACACACACACTGTAATGGAACAGAGCGGAAATTACCATTAACAAATGTGGGTGTGGGCTAAAGAGAGTAGCAAGATGGACATAATTTATTATTAGCTTGGCTCAACAATAGAAATTTTTTTCCATAGAAAAAATCCATAAAAAAATTAATAATAATCTTTCAAAATTGCGATATTGAACCAGTATGAAAATCTGCTTTTAGCTTCTAATCAAAAATACAGCGCATTGAAAACAGTCATAGTAGGCCTACCTACAGTACCCTACACATCACATAGGCCAGATAAACAGACTAACATCAAACTAGACAAGAGGGGGAACATATACCTGGCGGCCCAGCACCATTTAACATGACATAAACACTAAAACAATCAATTAAAACACAATAGACAAGACAGACCCTGGGCCACAAGCATAAATATACATCTCATAGGTCACCAGCAAAATACATAGTTAAATAACAGACTTGGTTACATGTGGTAAGACTGAACATCGATCGGCTTGATCAGGACCGCCTCGGAATCCCCACAACCAATTGACATAATGGAGCGGTCCAATACCGCCTGAAACAATAAACAGTCCATGGGGATCCAGTCGGCCCTCCCTTTGCCACGGA
>NC_063209.1:29649701-29652201 GCF_017589495.1 Alosa alosa | reverse complement strand
TTATTGTAATACACAGACGCATGCAGACACACACACACACACACACACACACACACACACACACACACACACACACACACACATCCTGCTAAATGGTGTGTGACTAATGTGAATGTCAGTTTGAGCTTCAGTTTAATTGCATTTTAAGGACATTATGACTCACACAGACATACAACTACAAGCATATGCATATGTCTACACACACAGGCATGAACACACACTCTCTCACACACACACACACACACACCTGCGGGGTCATCCCATGACACAGGTAGAGTATGGGCACGTTGTCCTGGTCTGGTCCTTGGTCCAAACACACCTCTGGCTTCAGTGAGTTCTTCAGCTGGGGGAGAGAAGGGGAGTCATCACACTCCTCACTAAGAACACACACACACACGCAGGCACGCAAGCACGCACACACACACACACACACACACACACAACACACACACACACACACACACACACACACACACACACACACACACACACACACACACACACACACACACATACACACACACTCTCACACATACACACACACACACACACACACACATACACATTCTCATACAATGCACCCACCCACACACACACACACACACACACACACACACACACACACACACATACACACACACACACACACACACACACACACACTCTCACACATACACACACACACACACACACTCTGTCTGTTTCTCTCTCACACACAGACACACACACACACACACACACAGACATACTCTCACACATATACCCACACACTCTGGGCTCTATCTTGCACTCCAGCGTGAATTGACTTTGTATACTTTTTTGTCTTTCCTATTTTGCAGTCAGCGATATTGAATTTTCCCTCCACAGGTGCGTGCCTGTAAATTAGGGAATTCGATTGCGCCCACTGGGGCAGTTCAGCGAAAAGACGGGAGTGTTCCGCATGGCGTTCACTGTTGATATTTTGCAGTTTCAGAAAACAATTCTGCCACTGACCAGGAACTCCCTGGTCTAAAGTCTGTGGGCAAATGCAGATGCTATTTTAAGGGTGATGCATGGCCTTGAATGCGTTGCACACCAATCTACAGACACCCTGTGCACAGACGGAAACATTCAAAGCCTTGATAATATTTGTCCATTTCCGGTTTTGTTCGGTGGCATTGGTGACCTAAAAATTTAGTAGCCTATATAGTACAACATCTACATGCAATATATTTACAACAACAACGCCCTAATTCACGACCTATTATTTTGGACAAATTTATACAGCCCTATAAAGGCTAAAGTTACCTTTAGTTTCGTTCCAATTTACCGTTGTGTATGGCTTTTAAACATTGGGTGCGCTTTAACATCAGCCTAAGCATTATTCCAGCTGCGCTAAGGTTTTAAGCATCATAATTTTGCCTACCTTGTTGTAGCCCATCTGAAATAACTCCAAACTTTGCTATGTACCCTCCATCCTTTCGTTATTTTCAAAAAACGTTTTATATCCATGATGACCTTAAAGTCTTGAGTTAGTGAATTAGCTTAAATCAGCTTATTATGTGCTGTTAACCAGATAGACAAAAAAGAAAGCAGCATGTAGCCTTGGCTACAATTTCTGTAGTTGCTGCGTCCATTCATTCATTATTCTCTCTTCTGCTCAGACAAAAGTTGTCGTTGCGTTTAAGTTGATGATAATGTGTTTGCAAACTCTACTTTACAGAAAATATTGTAAATAGCCTACTGTCATGCAGTTAATGGGATACTGTGCAGAGTTGAAAAGTTAGGTCAACTTAGAAAAATGGGATACTGTGCAGAGTTTCTCGTTGTTGAGTTTGCGAAGGTTAAGGAGGAGCCCTTGCTGGCCACCTGTGCTGCACAACGCACACTTCGCGGCTCTCATCTTATACAACGTGGTTCCCATTTCTGTAAACCATACATAATTTCAAAGAAAAAATATTACCACTCGAGGGAAATCATTGTGGTGTCCATTAAGATGTGAAAAAATAGGCATAAATCTGGCGTGCACATTTTCACAAATCCACTTGCGGATGTGTTGATGACATGAATTAGGAAATATTAGAGGGACAATATTTAGTCCCCATGTTGATGTTGCATGCCAATGCCGGTTAACCTAAATGCCCCAACAGGCAGGAGAGAAGAGATTAATTGACAGAAGATATGCATTGTCTATAGAGAGGTAATGTTAGATTACATTGTACATTGCAAAATATCACCATGCATTCATAACCTGCGTGATTCAGTGAGAGTGATCCCAAAACATCGAAAGTATGTCTTTTTGTGACAATTCTGTATTACATTTTGTCAAGAGGAAAAATCAATAGCTAACTGTTCCCAACTGAACCCGTGATTATAGCGCTGTGAACACTCCTGGCTGTGTCTGGCAAATCGGCACCATAATAGCAATCAGCTATGGAACAAAAGTGCCTGTTGTTAAAGGAGATGTGAGATGGCAGCTCTGATTGGTTTATTGCATGTTGCGCCCAAACCACACCCATGA
>NC_063209.1:29634701-29637201 GCF_017589495.1 Alosa alosa | reverse complement strand
GTGTGTGATTTACGGAAATAAATGGCATTTTTTATTTAGTGATGAAAAATTACCTTTCTGCGCTTCATATCTGTGACACGAACTGATCTGACCTGACTTGACCCGAGGTTGCGTGTTAGCCTGCGTGCATATGGTGTATGCACTTGAACAAAGTAAAGGCAAAAAAGGTGTCTCTTTGTTGAACAAATTGGGATGCAATGTGAGCCTTGAATTGGATGCCATGCAGGAATTTGCTAGGATCTCAAAACCAGATTATGAACATGCTTTGCCATAGAGAAACACACAATAGCGTTGGATTATAAACATGCTTTGCCACAAAAACAGAAAAAATGTGGGGTAAGTCCAGCTATATGAAGTTATTATTTTGCTGTCACTTGTCTATTTTATAACCCAGAAGGATGTACTTGGTATCAAATGATAGCTCTGAGTCTCCTCTTTCACCTGACATGCGTGGCATATCTATCAGATCACGGGTCAGCAATGGGTGTGCAGTGTTGGTTTGTGTACATGACGTTATTATTTTGCAGTCACTTCGTCTGTTTTCATAAGCCAGAAGGATCGATATACATGGTACCCATGGATAGCCACGTGCAGGGCTCGAAATTAACTTTTTTTCTCAGTGTCCCGCAGCTGTCCCGAATTCTACTTGGCACTGTCCCGGACTTAAACACCAGTGTCCCAAATTCAAGTTCTTGTTTTTTCCCATTCTACATAATAAACAGCATAATAATCAGTAACTTGCATCACTTAATTAACTCGCTCTGGTCCACCATGTCAGTTCTGAACAATTTATTAAACACCATTTCATTAATCATCTGCTGTTTCACACAACACTCATTTTCAGAGATTGCGCTTTTGGCTCTTTTTTGAGGTTGCACTAGACATTCATTGTCCATCGTTTTGACGGACAGGGTTGTAAAACATTCCGTCAATAATCTATTTTCACGTGTCTTTAATTTCAATGTCAGTTTGGTGTGTCATGGCCACAGATCTCAGTGAAAACAATAAGTAGCCTAGCGTGGGAAATTACCACAAAGCTGTCAGATAGGCTAGCCTACTCTCCTGCCACACTCTCACCCTCAAATGCGTTCCCAATTAAATGAATTAGCAAACGTGGTTAGAATCTGTATCTCGATGTAACAAGCTGTTTTGACATTGTAAACGCTTCTCTAAGAAGAGTGTAAAGCAGTTTGCAGTAGCCTAAAGTTAACCACAACGCCGTTTATTGCTGGAAAAAAATAGCGAGCCCTATTTTAATAATTTGATAAACTAATAAATGCTCGGCGGGCCGGATTAAAGTGCATGGCGGGCCGCAGTTTAGAACTGCCACAGCGAAATGTCAAATGCTGACTTCAATAACTGTTTTCATTGTTATAGGCTACTTTACAACACTATCGTTTTGTCAAATCGCAGTTGCAGTAGGCTATTTAGCTCAGCATGATATTGGTGACGCTTTGTCTGTCAATGACAGAAAACACGCACCGCTTTAGTCAGAGAGGACTGTCATCTCGTTTTTTTTTAGAACACCAGTGTAACCTTAGGCCTACACCATCAGTCAAAAATGTTCACAATGTCATGAAAACAAATGCCATTTGTTAACCTCTATATCGAAAGTGACCCATTAGGCCTACCGCCTTTGCCCTATTTTTGTGTGTCGGCCTATAAGTCACAATATTCATTTAACCAATACGCAGATTCCTAAGGAAACGCAAGCACCCAGGCCATTTGGGTATCTTACTATATTTGTACCAAAAATAACATTGTAGCCTACAGTGATTTGAAGAGCAGTAGCCTAAACAGTGTTGTAAGGCTGCATGTACAAAACCGCTTCTTTACAGATCAGCTGGCTAACGCTGCTTTTGCCAGCTGCCCGTCCACGCCAGGTCAAATTTTGTATAGGCCAGATTCTGTATTTTATTCAGACAAGAAAGATACGTTTAGATTCCCATGTGAACAGTTTAGGAAAAAAAGTACCTATTTTGAAATTTGCTTTGCCATTTTTTCTACTGTCCCAGAGTTGTCCCAGACAGCATTCTATTGCATTTTTATGGTCCCCGATAGACGTCGGATCGCCGGGGCGACATCATTCTATTGTGTCCATCTGATGCCATTTTTTCTTTATAAGCCAGAAGTCGACATACTTGGTACCAATGGATAGTCCCGTGTCTCCTCTTTCATCTGATGCCATATCTATGCCATCACGGGTTCGTGAGTAATTCAAACGAGAGTAATGGGTGCGCAGGTGAACGCAGAGAAGTATAGACTGTAAATATGATGCAATTTCATTTAATTTCATGATTTTTTTAAATTTTCATACTTGTGTGTAGTCTCGTTGAAAGTTCTACTTCTGCTCTGTCACGCAATAAAGGTTTCATCTCGCTGCGATGAACAGTTCCGGAGCAATGTAACAGAGAAGAAAGGGTATGTTTTTGACGCACTTTGCGTCAATCGGGTTCTAAGGGTTAAGAGCCGCTGGACTAAATGACTAGTTGACTAGATG
>NC_063209.1:29604701-29632201 GCF_017589495.1 Alosa alosa | reverse complement strand
ATATTTTTGTGAGTGTGCTGGTGTATTCTGAAGTGTGTGTGTGTGTGTGTGTGTGTGTGTGTGTGTAACCTGTATTGTGTGTAACCTGCACGATTCAGCCCTGCACATGCCTGGACTCGAACCGCGCAATAGTCAGCACAATAGTCAGCACAATAGTCGGATTGGGAGTCGAGCGTGAAGACCATCGGGCTACTAGCTTTCATGCCAACAGAACTCTTGAGGCGTCAGGGAGTGAGGTTTACCAATGTTCCACACACACAGCTAAGCTAGCTGGCATCAGTGTGTGTGTGTTTAGGTGTATATTCTGATGTGTGTGTTTAGGTGTGTATTCTGGTGTGTGTGTGTGTGTGTGTGTGTGTGTGTGTGTGTGTGTGTGTGTATGTATGTGAATTTGCACTCTCTCCCACCACTGCCCTCTGCTCCCACTGATGTGTTTCAGTATCACAGCAGACCTGCCAACTTGAAGCACCTCGGGCTGAGAAAAAACAAAATACTCATGTCGGCCTTTATGCGTACGTTAGGAGAGTTAGGGTCACATGGTAGGGCCAGCACTGACTTACAGGCGTGGCTTCAGTGATGTCACTACCTGTGGCTAATTAGGTTCAATTGAACACCTGTCCTGGGTCCTTGGCTCACAATTAGTTTGCAGGACTATGGGGAAGACTGGCGACCTGTGTTTCGACCTCATGTGCGTTTGCCTGTTGCCAGTCCGCCAAACTTGGACCTGTCTCATTTTCGTTCATTTGGATTTTAAACCACCACACAACAAACTGAACTCAGATTAGGAGCCAACGCTTGGGCTATTCAGGAGACATCGGGAGAGAGCTATACCGGGTCAGCGAGAGTGACCTCTCCCTGGAGCTCTGCTAAAGCTGACACACACACATTTGCACTCAGACACGGTAGGTTCTACTTCCACGTCTTTACATCATGTAGGTCCAGTGTGCAGGTTAGTTAGAGCAGGGGTTCCCAAACTTTTCCACGACAAGGCCCCCCAAATACCACTATGTTCTGGCCAAGGACCCCCTTAATGTGTTCTTAAACCCATCAACAATACTACGGCAAATTTAAAAATACATTAAGCTAATCCTAATAATTATTTTAGCCACAAGCACTTCGCGATGGAGCATACAGTGTGTAAAAATTGCATTTGGGGCTTTATGCTATATGAGAGTTATCACTCTACTATTATTCCCAGTCATTATCATGGAAAATATAATGTACAGATATTTGACTAATTATTATAATGGCATTGTAGAACAACCCTCATAGTAATAGTATATTTTAAATTCTTCAAATGTATTTGCTGCTTTTCTTTTTCCTACCAACTTGCTGGGGCCCCCCTGACACCCCCTCACGGCCCCCACTCTGAAAACTACCGAGTTAGAGCTTTGCTTTCAGCTTACATTGCGGAGCAAGGTCAGCTAAACATTATACCCTGGACAACATAGCTTTAGTTAGATGCTGTGCCTCGACCTCTTCGTAACAGCATGCAGCCAAAAACACACATAGCCATACACACTAGCTACATTTTGGATAGCGACCCATATTTAATGTCGGATATCTATCTAAATTTGATCCAATGTGTGCAAACTGAATCTTTTACAATAGCTCTATAATGTGGACAATCTGTTTTGGAGCCCAATAATCCTGACCTATGAAAAGACTTGTGTTGATAGAGACTGATGTGGATATGTTATCCATTATGTTGTGGATATATATCCATTTTCTTATATATGGTCTCTATTTAATCATGCCTGGTCTATATTACCTCTTTTTAATCCATTATTATTAGCTATTTCTGTTGTAAAGAAATACATCGATCCCTCATGTTATGCCAACATACAGTATTTCATTCACCTGGATGTAGGCTACAGTATATAGAGGCTTATGGACATCTGTTCTAGTCCGTGTGCAGTCGAACATAATCACAATAGCCTACAGTATATAGAGGCTTATGGACATCTGTTCTAGTCCGTGTGCAGTCGAACATAATCACAATAGCCTACAGTATATAGAGGCTTATGGACATCTGTTCTAGTTCAGTGTGCAGTCGAACATAATCACAATAGCCTACAGTATATAGAGGCTTATGGACATCTGTTATAGTCCGTGTGCAGTCGAACATAATCACAATAGCCTACAGTATATAGAGGCTTATGGACATCTGTTCTAGTCAGTGTGCAGTCGAACATAATCACAATAGCCTACAGTATATAGAGGCTTATGGACATCTGTTCTAGTCAGTGTGCAGTCGAACATAATCACAATAGCCTACAGTATATAGAGGCTTATGGACATCTGTTCTAGTCAGTGTGCAGTCGAACATAATCACAATAGCCCACATGTATATAGAGGCTTATGGACATCTGTTCTAGTCAGTGTGCAGTCGAACATAATCACAATAGCCTACAGTATATAGAGGCTTATGGACATCTGTTCTAGTCAGTGTGCAGTCGAACATAATCACAATAGCCTACAGTATATAGAGGCTTATGGACATCTGTTCTAGTCAGTGTGCAGTCGAACATAATCACAATAGCCTACATGTATATAGAGGCTTATGGACATCTGTTCTAGTAGTGTGCAGTCGAACATAATCACAATAGCCCACATGTATATAGAGGGCTTATGGACATCTGTTCTAGTCAGTGTGCAGTCGAACATAATCACAATAGCCCACATGTATATAGAGGCTTATGGACATCTGTTCTAGTCAGTGTGCAGCTCTAACATAATCACAATAGCCCACATGTATATAGAGGCTTATGGACATCTGTTCTAGTCAGTGTGCAGTCGAACATAATCACAATAGCCCACATGTATATAGAGGCTTATGGACATCTGTTCTAGTCAGTGTGCAGTCGAACATAATCACAATAGCCCACATGTATATAGAGGCTTATGGACATCTGTTCTAGTCAGTGTGCAGTCGAACATAATCACAATAGCCCACATGTATATAGAGGCTTATGGACATCTGTTCTATATGTGCAGTCGAACATAATCACAATAGCCCACATGTATATAGAGGCTTATGGACATCTGTTCTAGTCAGTGTGCAGTCGAACATAATCACAATAGCCTACATGTATATAGAGGCTTTGGGACATCTGTTCTAGTCAGTGTGCAGTCGAACATAATCACAATAGCCTGTATATAGACATGGACATCTGTTCTAGTCAGTGTGCAGTCGAACATAATCACAATAGCCCACATGTATATAGAGGCTTATGGACATCTGTTCTAGTCAGGTGTGCAGTCAACATAATCACAATAGCCCACATGTATATAGAGGCTTATGGACATCTGTTCTATATGTGCAGTCGAACATAATCACAATAGCCCACATGTATATAGAGGCTTATGGACATCTGTTCTAGTCAGTGTGCAGTCGAACTTAATCACAATAGCCTACAGTATATAGAGGCTTATGGACATCTGTTCTAGTCAGTGTGCAGTCGAACATAATCACAATAGCCCACATGTATATAGAGGCTTATGGACATCTGTTCTAGTCAGTGTGCAGTCGAACATAATCACAATAGCCCACATGTATATAGAGGCTTATGGACATCTGTTCTAGTCAGTGTGCAGTCGAACATAATCACAATAGCCCACATGTATATAGAGGCTTATGGACATCTGTTCTAGTCAGTGTGCAGTCGAACATAATCACAATAGCCTACAGTATATAGAGGCTTATGGACATCTGTTCTAGTCAGTGTGCAGTCGAACATAATCACAATAGCCCACATGTATATAGAGGCTTATGGACATCTGTTATATATGTGCAGTCGAACATAATCACAATAGCCCACATGTATATAGAGGCTTATGGACATCTGTTATAGTCCGTGTGCAGTCGAACATAATCACAATAGCCTACACATGTATATAGAGGCTTATGGACATCTGTTATATATGTGCAGTCGAACATAATCACAATAGCCCACATGTATATAGAGGCTTATGGACATCTGTTATATATGTGCAGTCGAACATAATCACACATGTTTGTTTTCTTTTTTCACTTTCTTTTTCTTTTTAAAAATACATTCAATGTTCAATTATTACCTGTTGACTAACGCAAATTACTGATTGCTTTTAAAGAATTTCACTTGCACATGCACTCAGTTTCTTTCAGATCGCAGTGTCTTTCTGCCATCTGTGAGGCTGCAGTGATTACATTACCCCCATAGGTGCAAGCAGGCCGTCTCTCACACACACACACACACACACACACACACGCGACGCGACGCATGACGCGACGCGACGCGACGCGACGCATCGCGCGACGCGCATCTCCATCTGGTTCTCGCTTGTTTTCACGCTAATAAACAAGGAAATTGATCTATATGCTCCAAAGAAAAAACAAACTGAACACTCATCAGTGAGAAACTCAAAATATTTGGCCTAGGTCCACTTAGAGACTCGTTGTTAAAGGTGCTCTAAGCGATGCTGGGTAACATCACTTCTGTTGACTTTCAAACAAAACAGAGAGCTAGCTCGCTACTTCCACCCCCTCCCTCCCGTGCTGCTCCCATGCAATTGAAACTCTCCTAAACGCGCATCTCATCTGTGATTTGCTGGAACAGTTTGTCATGTTTTTATGGGCTAGGTTTGCCCAGGTTATTTTTGTTGCCGTTCTTGGAGCCTGGGCTGTCCACAGAGATCGCATTTTTTTTACAGTGTATTCAGGACACAGACAGCTAGCGGTTGGTGAGGTGATGTTTGCAGTAAGTGACATAAAAAACGCATCACTTAGAGCACCTTTAATGGCTGCATTTGGCCTTGGAAAGGTTTGCTGAACGCCTTTTAGTTATGAAAACTTTAACCATCAGCAACACATGGAAAATATAATGCTAACTGAAACAACAGGTGAACAAGTAATAACTTTCCAAGATAACATCAAACTAAGCAAAATGGGCCTAAGCAAAATGCATACAGGTTAGCAGGTCTGTAACAGTCAGTGATTGGTCCGCCACACACACATGTACGCACACGCGCACGCACACGCACACACACACACACACTCACACAAGCAATGTTGCTTCCAGTCAGCTTTCAGCTCTCATAGTCGCATCATTTTCACACTTTTATTACAAACAATGTCTGACTAACACACACACACACACACACACACTCTTAACTGAGATGTATGAAAAGGACAGACACTAAAGCTCTTAATGAACTGCACTCTTATCCTAAACACAGCTTCTGGCATTCTTCCTCCACTTCAACACCAGCACACACACACACACACACACACACACACACACACACACACACCAGCACACACACACCAGCACACACACACCAGCACACACCAGCACACACACACACACACACAGCACACACACACACACACAGTGATGCAAAGTGAGCGCACACACACACACACACAGGGATGCAAAGTGAGCGCACACTCACACACACACACACACACACACATTGTTTCTTTCCCCCCTCAGCTCGAGAACACACACACACACACACTTTTCCCCTGAGCTCCAATCTCTCTCTCTCTCTCTCACTCACACACACACACACACACACACAGACACACACACACACACACACACACATACACGCGCACACCCACACACACACACACACTTTTGCTCACTAATTATCCTTCTTCACCTCGTCCCTAATCCTGGAGCACAGACACTAATTATGGGCATTAGGCAGGCAGATTAAAGAGAAACACACACACACACACACACACACACACACACACACACACACACACACACACACACACACACACACACACACACACACACACACCAGCAGCACACACACACACACACACACACACACACAGAGTTAATTATTCACATGCTGAGAATCCCACTGAAGCCCTCTGTGCGGAACACAAAACCCCGGCCTGTTCTCTTTTGTTCCATGTTAGTTCGCTAGAACAGCACATACAAGAACCCTGCAGGACGCCTAGAACCCTGCAGCTCCCTCTGACACGGCATCCTAATGAGGCCACGGAACAGCTCTGTGTGTGTGTGTGTGTGTGTGTGTGTGTGTGTGTGTATGTGTGAGGTGTGTATGTGTGTGTGTGTGTGTGTGTGTGTGTGTGTGTGTGTGTGTGTGTGTGTGTGTGTGTGTGTGTGTGTGTGTGTGTGTGTGTGTGTGTGAGAGTGTGTACCATTGCTGGAGTTGTCGTCCACCAGGATGATCTCCTTGAGCAGGTGTGTGGGCGTGGTGTGTATGGCGGAGTGGATGGAGCGCAGGATGACGGACAGCGCCTCGTTGACGAAGATGAAGACGATGCTCACCTGGGGCAGGTGGGGCGGGTAGGAGATGTTCTTACACCTGATAATACAATAGAGACAATAGACACACACACATTAGACACACACACACACACACACCTACGTACATTAGACACACACCACTCACACACACACACACACACACACACACACACACACACACACACACAATGCAATCTCCATCTGGTTCAGACACACACCACTCACACACACATTAGACAAACACACACACAAACACAGATACACACATATTAGACACAAACACACACACACACACACACATTAGACAAACACACACACACACATACACACACATACATTAGACAAACATACACACATATACACACACATTAGACACACACACACACACAACGTACATTAGACACACACCACTCACACACACATTAGACAAACACACACACACACATACACACACATTAGACACACACACACACACACATTACACAAACATACACACACACACACACAGACACACACACACACACACACAGCTTACCCGTCTGGCCTGAGGTCAGGGATGGGGCGGTCCAGTGAGATGCGGTCGCTAAGGTAACTGTTGTAGCCGTGCGCCTGGAACATCTTGAGCGCCACGCGCCGGCTCTCAGGGCCCAGGTCCCGCCCCCAGTGACTGAAGAGGGAGGAGTCAGAGAAGGACTGCTCTGCCTCCGCCTGCACACCCTCTCCTCTCAGAGGAATCTCTACAAACAAACAAACAAACAAACAAACACACATAAACAAACAAATGAACAAACAGCTGAGAGCTTCCCATCGTGCAGAATGAATGTAGTTGCAGAAACATCCTGATTTGTAGAAACAGTAAACATTACGCTAGCATGAAACAGCAACACAAAGCCTCCGCAGACGCTAGAATATCCTGCCCTGGGGGACACAACAACAGATGCAAATACACTCAAACACAAACAAGCACAAACAGAAGCATTCAAACACAAACACACAAGACTGCTAATGAGTAAAGTAATCAGCCAGACACAACAGGTCTGTTCACCACTACCCTGTCTCTCAGTACGCACACACACATCTGCACACACACACACCTGTACACACACACATCTGCACACACACACACCTGTACACACACACACCTGTACACACACACACACTTGTACACACACATACATCTGCACACACACACCTGTATACACACAAACCTGTACACACACACTCCTGTACACACACACCTACCTGTACACACACACACATCTGCATCCGTCTCTCAAACTGTACACTCACACCAGCGCTACAGTGTGATTAGCAGGAACACACACTGTGTGTGTGTGTGTACAGGTGTGTGTGTGTGTGTGTGTGTGTGTGTGTGTGTGTGTGTGTGTGTGTGTGTGTGTGTGTGTGTGTGAGACTCACAATAAGAAGATACTCTGGAACAGAGAGCCTGAGTTCCTGTGATCCTGTGTGTGTGTGTCAGGGTTCTTGCAGGTTTCAGTAAGTCAAATTTAAGACCTTTTTAAGACATTTTAAGACCATAAAGATTGAAATTTAAGACCTACACGACGCATTACCAAAAAATATTAAAAATCAAAGAAATTCTGAAAAATCATTGAAAAGTCGTTGAAAAAGCATTAATTTAATTTACAGATAAAGCAATCAAACTAGTGACCTTCCACACCCAACGTCTACAACCCAACTGATTTTTACATTGCTCACTTGTAGTATACTGAAGGAAAAATATCCTCACGTACCAAATGCCCTAAACCTTAAGCCCAAAATGAAAATAATCTAAAACAAACTAGCCCTCAAATAGAATAGATTTCATCAACAAAGTCAAAAATGAGACTGGAGTTGAAACTGGGTGTGAAAGTATGTTTTGGTTGGACACTGCACTTGTGTGCGTGTGTGTGTTTTTGCATTAGAATGTGTGTGGGTGGGGTATGTGTATGAGCCTTGTCAAAGACGTTGTTAGGCTTACAGTATTTTGGGGGAGCTGAAACCACCCAAAGATGATCAAAAGCCCTCCTAAAAATATATAGTATTAATATGCGTCCAAATTCACTTCCATTATTCTCTGTTGAATTGCTCACGGAGTACTTATCTCGCACAAGTCGCACAGATGTCACTTGAAAGAGCGAAACCGGAGCTTTAAAATGATGTTAGTGGCTTGTGCTGATAAACAGTTTGCATTTTGCGGCTAGCTTATGTTTCTCTGCATGCTCTGGCTTGTGACTCCAGCGCCTTCACACCCAGAGTCCCTAATTGAATAGTTTTTTTGCAAAGTTTGCAGCGAGCCTCGCACCTGGAGCTGGGTACCACTTGTAACCAACAGCAGACATCACTGTGATCTAGCCAGTGTTGCCACAGTTACCTTGGAAAAGTAATCTGATTACTCCTTTAAAAAGTAACTTAGTTACTTTTAAAATCAAGTAATCAGTAAAGTAACTAAGTTAGATTACAAGTTACTTTATTAGTTACTTTCAGCAGCTGCTGACAACACCCCCACCGCCTCAACATAAAAATGATAACTGGTTTTGCCAATACTCACTTTATTGGAAATGCATTTTAACAGTAATGTCAACAATGTATAGCAAACATCCCAACCTGAAAAAAAGTAATTTTTGGGAGGTAGCCCTTTAGCCTAATTAGATACTGAAATTCAGATGTTTGTGCAATAATGTCTAGTCAGTACACCAAATAAGGAAGGCCTATTGATAGAAATTGTGATGATAAAATATGTAGATTTTGGTAGTTTGGGCTTTTCATTTTCAAAAAGAGAACAAACGGGAGAGCGCGGTGTTTGCAAAGAAAAGGCTTTTCATGTAGCCTTGGCAACTAGCCATCTAGTATAGGCCTGAATAATAGCAAATTAAATGACACTTGTTAAACTCACTTCAACAAGTCTTTTGCAGCCATGGGCAATGCTACAATTGGCATGGGCAATCCTACAATTATGTTTTACTCTTATGAGACAAGGGTACACTTTCGTGTAGTCTGATGTGAAATGGGTCTTAAATGTTCCTTTTTGGGGGCCACTGACTCTGCTCTGTCTTGGATGCGCTTCAGGCACACACGCACCACCCCTTTCTCTCTCCCTCTCCATCGTGTGCGCGCTAAACTCAGATGCACACGCGATTAGAATTCCCGGTCTGGCTTGTGCGCTCTTGTTCATTCTAGATTCCGGGAGATTTTATCTAATTTGCGGGCGTCAGGAAGCCGCTATCGGGAGACTCCCAGAACTTCAGGAGACTTGGGATGTCTAGCTAGACAGCACTTTGTCACAGGCACAGAGTGTACAACGTACCTTAATGTTATCATGTTTAGTGGACACAAACTCAAAATAATGACTGTATAGCTAAAATGCTCTCTCCTCCCTCTATTGTTGTTTATGTTTGTGTTGCTGCGTGGTATTACACGTGAGTCATCATGCTGAAAACGTGAGTGTTAATCCCCAAGACAAGAAAAAAGCAAAGAATATATCTTTTACTAAGGTAAATGACAAAAATAGTAGGCCTAACGCACAGTGACTTGGATAAGTAACTTGAATCTGATTGCTAGAAATAGTAGCGTGTTAGACTCATTACCATTATATTAAAAAAAAAAATGATCAAAATAGAGTAACGCGTTACTGGCATCACTGGATCTAGCCATGTCTCGTTGAAAGTAGGCCTACACTTTCCCATTTTCCACATGTAGCCAAACTTTAACAAATTCTGAGGAGGCCTTGGTTTTTTGCGGGCAGGTATTGCATTTATCACGGGATTTGTAGATTTATCACTCGTGTGGCTAGGTACCAACACCAATATCCCCAGAAAGAACTACAACACACTGAACCAATGTTCTGAACATTCTGCTGGTTTTGTTACAATGGTAGCAAAGGCGCTAGAGCTCTGCTTTGCAAGCTACGACTCAATACTTTTTTGCTACTTTGTAATAACTTTCTGCGGCCAGCGTTTCTGGAAATGAACGATGGTAAAATATTTTTAGACCTGACTAAATGAATTTTAAGACCTCGGAATGAAAATCTGGCGGTTTTTAAGACGTTTTAAGGCCTTAAATTTAAAGTACTGAATTTTAGGCTTTTTAAGACTTTTTAAGACCCCGCGGGAACCCTGGTGTGTGTGTGTGTGTGTGTGTGTGTGTGTGCATGTGTGACTCACAATAAGAAGATACTCTGGAACAGAGAGCCTGAGTTCCTGTGATCCTGTGTGTGTGTGTGTGTGTGTGTGTGTGTGTGTGTGCATGTGTGTATCACAATTAGAAGATACTCTGGAACAGAGAGCCTGATTTCACCATGTGGAGAGGACTCTAGGTGTAGCAAAACATACAATGTGGTCCTGTATGTGTGTGTGTGTGTGTGTATGTGTGTGTGTTTCTGTTCTAATGTTTACAATAGTTGTTTACAGCAATGCCGTTAACCAATACTGCAGTCCCTTTCTCTCTCTCTCCCTCAATTCAATTCAATAAGCTTTATTGGCATGACTGAAGTAGTACCATATTCAATTCAATAAGCTTTATTGGCGTGACTGAAGTAGTACCATATTTTCCGGACTATTAGTCGCATCAGTCAAAAAATGTGCCATGAAGAGGGAAAAACATAATATAAGTCGCATTTATTTAGAAATGTATTTCACAAACTCCAAGACCAAGAACAGACAGAGACTATGTAACTGGACACATAGAGGCCAAAAAGATTAAGAATTCTACCGGAATGTTGAAGACGAAGGAGTGAAGGGCCCGACGGTAATCGTAAAGCAATTTACAAAAGATTCACTTGCTGATGTGGTACATGAAAATGTAGCTAGAAAGAGAATGCAATGCATGATCATATTACCTACAATGACATTCCATGACATTAGCAAAACTAACAAAAGAAATAGTTTTAATTATTGTTGTTAGTCATGTGGAGCCCTCTGTTAAAATGTAGCATTATTGTACATATTCAGAGATGTACTACCTACTGATCTATTTCTTCCAGGAGGAATGATAGTTCCCACCTCTCCTCGCCAAATAACTTTCTCTCTCTCTCTCTCTCTCTCACCCCCTGTTTCACTCACAAAAACACACAGTGTAAGCAGCCACACACACACACACTGGGACTTTCAGGCAGTGGGATCAGTGTGTTGGATAACTTCATGTGCGGTTACTGAAACAGAATTTAATCAGCCTCTCACAGACTGGGGAAACCTTACCTGGACATTTACTCCTGTGTGTGTGTGCGTGTGCGCGTGTTTGTTGAAGGGCGGGTGACTTGGTCAAGACTGAAAGACAGCTCTGTGAGACATGGGGAGGAGAGAGACCACACACACACACACACGCACACACAGAGCAATAAAGAGGTACAGTTCCCCCTTTCACACACACACACACACACCATCATAGTCACAAGCCACACACATGCATCAGTCAGTTCCTTCGATAAACACTCAAAAACTTGTAATAGAGAAAACAGAAATATGGAGAACAAGTGACGTAACACTTCCAATACAATAAACTGTCCATAAATAAATAAACAGATACATTAAAAACCATTTGCCCAAGCATTTCCAACAAACTTTTCCAACCAACTCAAGGCTTCCTTTGTGTTCCTATGTACCACTAATTGGCACAGGTGTGCAATTTAACCCTTTGTGTTCCTATGTACCACTAATTGGCACAGGTGTGCAATTTAACCCTTTGTGTTCCTATGTACCACTAACTGACTTCCCCTTGTTACTGACTGTGTTCAGGCCACAAGGCTATCATTCACCAGCAGGGGTCATTAAATTAACTTGTCATAAATGGCTCCTACAAAAACTGTAGAACTTGTTTAGTATTTACATACTACAGTATGTTACAACATAGGCTACTATAGAGATCGTATAGTAATACTTTACCCTAGTTCTTTTTTGTAAGGAACTGTTGCTCCAACGTTGTTGAAGGCCTATGTTGGAGTCCACGGATAGCTGCTTCATGACCGAAGTTCAACTCATGGAAGATTAGCCTGGCTAGTGGTGGATAATGACGTATTTTACTGGGCTATCTATCTATTTACTACAATGGACTCTCTTACACTACAAACTGAATGTTAGGCCCTGGGCCTCTGACAAAAATGATGAGTCTTTCAAAAGATCAAAAGTGCTGGCAACAAACTTGCCCATGCGCTATGGTTTTGGGAAACGCACCCCAGATGGTGTTGCCAACACCCGCTCTGCTCTGTTTGTCCAGTAACATTAGGCTAGTTAGAGTGAGAGCTAGTTCCTCTCATATCAGTAACAATAGGCTAGTTAGAGTGAGAGCTAGTTAGGCTAGTTACAGTGAGAGCTAGTTTCTCTCATATCAATAACATTAGGCTAGTTAGAGTGAGAGCTAGTTAGGCTAGTTAGAGTAAGAGCTAGTTCCTCTCATATCAGTAACAATAGGCTAGTTAGAGTGAGAGCTAGTTAGGCTAGTTACAGTGAGAGCTAGTTTCTCTCATATCAGTAACATTAGGCTAGTTAGAGTGAGAGCTAGTTAGGCTAGTTAGAGTGAGAGCTAGTTAGGCTAGTTAGAGTGAGAGCTAGTTAGGCTAATTAGAGTGAGAGCTAGTTCCTCTTTCTTTTTTCCATCACACTCATGCGCCGCACACTGCAGACCTGGCATGGTGCCGGAATATACACGCACACACACGCACACGCACACACACACACACACAGGACCCCTGAGGTGCACTCTGACACTCAGAGTCTAACCACTGACCTCAACATCATCATCACTATGGAAACCAGAATGAACAGAGGAGCGGAGGAATACATGAGGAAATAAACACAAATCATCTCCATGAGGGCAGTCAGATGGAGCTATTTCAACCACATCCTGGCATGCCGTGTGTGTGTGTGTCCATCAGCAGGAGAGTGTGTGAGTGGGAGCTGTTCTAATCTAGGCTGCTGACTGGCTGCATGATATTGGAGCTCTGTGGGATGCATGATATTGGATTTTTCTGACGATATTTAATACGCCAATAGAAACCTCTTGCTATATACATATAAACTTGAACAAGGAATAAGAAAAAGAGGAAATCATTGCAACATGGTGTAGATGCTATAGTATATATGGTATACCATCTACCACAATATAAACTCTAGCATCTACACCATCTACCACAATATAAACTCTAGCATCTACACCATCTACCACCATATAAACTCTAGCATCTACACCATCTACCACCATATAAACTCTAGCATCTACACCATCTACCACCATATAAACTCTAGCATCTACACCATCTACCACAATATAAACTCTAGCATCTACACCATCTACCACCATATAAACTCTAGCATCTACACCATCTACCACCATATTCGGTATACTATAGCATCTACACCATCTACCACCATATATACTATAGCATCTACACCATCTACCACCATATACGGTATGCTATAGCATCTACACCATCTACCACCATATATACTATAGCATCTACACCATCTACCACCATATATACTATAGCATCTACACAACCTTCCCACTAATCCTGTGCTAGAAGCCCGGTTTTACACTGTCTGCTGCTTTTTTGTGTGTGTGTGTGTGTGTGCGTGCTTTTTTTGAGACCTTTCTCCTGTATATTTAGCTTCATGAGAGTCTCAGTCTCAAACAGGCAAAAACAGTCTGCAATATACATAAACAAACCTATTCTGTCACATCAGCAAAAAACAGGCTGCACGATACTATATCTCAGACACACACAAACACACGCATAATAGAGAGAGAGAGAGAGAGATGATCTGGCAGACCCTCTATCAGCCCTTTCTGTCACTTCCTTTACACACTATGCAATGGCAGCCCCTCCCCAAAGCCCTGGTAATAACACACACACATACACACACACACACACACACAGAGAGAGAGAGAGAGAGAAATCTCCCGCTACAGACTACTGCTAAATCTCCCAACTACAGACTACTGCTAAATCATCTCCTGCTACAGACTACTGCTAAATCATCTCCTGCTACAGATTACTGCTAACAGATTACTGCTAAATCTCCCTGCTACAGATTACTGCTAAATCTCCTGCTACAGATTACTGCTAAATCTCCCAACTACAGATTACTGCTAAATCTCCCAGCTACAGATTACTGCTAAATCTCCCAGCTACAGATTACTGCTAAATCTCCTGCTACAGACTACTGCTAAATCTCCCAGCTACAGACTACTGCTAAATCTCCCAGCTACAGACTACTGCTAAATCTCCTGCTACAGACTACTGCTAAATCTCCCACTACAGATTACTGCTAAATCTCCCACTACAGACTACTGCTAAATCTCCCTGCTACAGACTACTGCTAAATCTCCCAACTACAGACTACTGCTAAATCTCCTGCTACAGACTACTGCTAAATCATCTCCTGCTACAGACTACTGCTAAATCTCCCGCTACAGATTACTGCTAAATCTCCTGCTACAGACTACTGCTAAATCATCTCCCGCTAATATTTAGTGCCCCACTCCACCCCTGCACACTGATACACACACACACACACACACTTATTCACACAGTGGGTCCCTATCAATAATTCAATTGAGCCTTATATTTCAGTGTCAGATCAGAGAGATACAGACAAGAGTATCATGAAAGAGAGACAGACCGAGAGAAAGAGAGAGAGGAAGAGAGAGACACACACACACACACACACACCACCTCCTCAGTGCTGATGACAGGCTGGAGGAGTGCGGGGTTCCAATAATCACCATATAAAACGAGTCAAGATGGCGCGCGGAGTCGGCCGCATCGCGAGGCTCTGTGTCTCTCCGCATTTTGCAAATCAGTGGTAAGCTGCTTGTTTATTTCAAGTATTTTCGCTAAACATAGTTTAGTGTACATATCGCACAGCCGACAGAAACTTTTGGACATCGGTTCCTGCAATCTTGACTTCTTTATCAGCGTAATCCCAGAGATGGCCAAACCAGGGGGACGAGCTAACTTTGTTACACCGACCGGAAGTAACCATTGGCCGGGCTAAAAACACAAACACAGGCGAGGCAGAGGGGCGGATTGCAAGCTAAGCTAAAGCTAACTCTGCATCGACTCTTGCTACTAAGCCTTTTCTGCCAATGTTCGTTCCCTGGACAACAACATGGATGGACTGCAGCTGCGGATCACCACACACAGATTGATTATGGACTGTGACACATCATGATTGATTATGGACTGTAACATCATCATTGATTATGGACTGTAACATCATGATTGATTATGGACTGTATAAATCTGGCTTGGTGCATGGACACTACCATCACCACACCCACAAGCTCCCAAGGCATGTGGCAAGGCATTCAGGCCATAACAGACTACAAAACTACTAACACCACCCCCACCACCACCTCCTCCTCCTCCTTGCCTGATGAGCTGAACCACTTGTATGGCCGCTTTGACAGGGATAACCAGGATGTGGCCATCAAGGCTGTGGTGTCTGCAGATAACCAGCCCCTCTCCACCATCGATGTGTGTGCGGCACTGAGCAGGACTTATGCACGTAAGGCTGCTGGTCCTGATGGCACTGAGCAGGACTAATGCACGTAAGGCTGCTGGTCCTGATGGCACTGAGCAGGACTAATGCACGTAAGGCTGCTGGTCCTGATGGCACTGAGCAGGACTAATGCACGTAAGGCTGCTGGTCCTGATGGTCTCCCCGGACGCGTACTCAGGGCCTGTGCAGTGCAGCTGACTGAGGTTTGGACTGACATACAGTACAGTGCCAACATTCACCCCCTTCAGATCAGGAGAGGAGGAGACTAAAGAAGGTCCATATGTCTCCTCAGATCAGGAGAGGAGACTAAAGGTCCATATGTCTCCTCAGATCAGGAGAGGAGACTAAAGGTCCATATGTCTCCTCTCAGATCAGGAGAGAGAAGCTAAAGGTCCATATGTCTGCTCAGATCCTGGAGAGGGAGACTAAAGGTCCATATGTCTGCTCAGATCAGGAGAGGAGGAGACTAAAGGTCCATATCTCTGCTCAGATCAGGAGAGGAGGAGACTAAAGGTCCATATGTCTCCTCAAAACAGGAGAGGAGACTAAAGAAGGTCCATATGTCTCCTCAGATCAGGAGAGGAGACTAAAGGTCCATATGTCTCCTCAGATCAGGAGAGGAGACTAAAGGTCCATATGTCTCCTCAGATCAGGAGAGGAGACTGAAGAAGGTCCATATGTCTCCTCAGATCAGTCTCCTCAGATCAGGAGAGGAGACTAAAGAAGGTCCATATGTTTGCTCAGATCAGGAGAGGAGGAGACTAAAGGTCCATATGTCTCCTCAGATCAGGAGAGGAGACTAAAGGTCCATATGTCTCCTCAGATCAGGAGAGGAGACTAAAGGCCCATATGTCTGCTCAGATCAGGAGAGGAGACTAAAGGTCCATATCTCTGCTCAGATCAGGAGAGGAGGAGACTAAAGGTCCACATGTCTCCTCAGATCCTGGAGATCTTCTACCGCTGCATCCTCACCAACTGTGTCACAGTGGTATGGCAACTGCTCTGCCTCTGACCGGAAAGCACTGCAGAGGGTGGTGAGGCGCACACGCAAATGCTAATTTATTCAAGGACGTAGAGAAAGCACCGGTTTTATAAAATGAGCCAGTGGTGTAGAAATAACTTTTAAGAAATAATCTGTAGCATAGGGTAGGCTACTGCAAAAAAACATTGGATACTAGTGACATGAATCAGCCAACCACTCAGTCTCAAACCGAACTACATGGCCAGTTGAATGTAATTCTCTAAAAGGCAAGCAGTTCAAGAGGGTGCTAAGAAATCATTCTGTTTTTGATACTGTACTTAAATTGGCAAGTGACAAAGTCCATTTCTTTAGAGACTGAAGCTGTAGCTGCAGTATGTTGATTGACATGTTTTAGTTATGTAAAGACATGTTCAAGGAGTTCAGATAGAGCCTGTATCAGGACCCCATTTAGTTCAATGTGTTATATGTACTATTTTTGGTAGCCTACTGTACTTAAATGGCCAGTATTTTTCTTTATTCATTGAAGCCTCTATGTTTACAGGCTTGTGGCAAGATGCACAGAGAATCGTGATATCAATTCTTATTTTCATGATTCATATTTTTCCCCAAATCGTGAAGGCCTACAACCAACCAACTAACCCACCCCCACACACACACACCACCACCACCACTGATGCCGCCTCCTTGCCGTGCCTGATGAGGCATTTCAGCCCCCCCCCCCAATCTAATCTAATGTGTATTGGTTTCCACAACCAGAGACTACGTCACATGGGACTGATGGAGAAACCAATGACTACTAGCTGTTGATGGAAATGTTTCTGTTTTTGCTCTTGTTATTGTTCATGTGATTGCCCACTGACACAGACACAGAGACACACACACAAAGCACACAACAACATAGCCATCATACTTACACACACGCACATGCACACACACAACATAGCCATCATACTCACACACGCACACACACACACACATGCACACCAAATCAGGTTAGGCCTTCATCCCAGTTTTTCAAACGTCCATGAAGATTAACCAGTGTGTGAAAGAGGGAGAGAGAAAGACAGAGAGAAAGAGAGAGAGCAAGAGATGGAGACAGAGGGAGAGATGGAGAGAGAGAGAGGGAGAGAAGGGAGATAGAGGGAGGGGTGGAGAAAGAGAGAGATGGAGAGAGAGAGTGATGAAGATAGAGAGAAAGAGAAAGAGAGAGATGGAGAGAGAGAGTGATGAAGATAGAGAGAAAGAGAAAGAGAGAGATGGAGAGAGAGAGTGATGAAGATAGAGAGAAAGAGAAAGAGAGAGATGGAGAGATGGAGAGAAAAGGAGATGGAAGGAGAGAGAGATAGAGAGAGATGGAGAGAAAAGGAGATGGAAGGAGAGAGAGGCAGAGAGAGATGGAGAGAATGATGTAGAGAGAGAGAGAGAGAAAGAGAGATGGAGAGAGTGATGTAGAGAGAGAGAGAGAGAGAAAGAGAGAGAGAAAAGGTCCTTATCACCATTGTGCAGACCCACACAATAGTGCAGAATGGGAGAATTTGGGGTTTTGCCTCCTGTGTGTGTGAGGTTGCCAGGGTGTGTAGACTAGCCAGGGGTCAGTGTGTGTGTGTGTGTGTGGGTGTGTGCATGTGTGTGCATGTGTGTGTGTGTGTGGAGTTGCTATAATTGAGTGTGCCAAGCCAAAGCAGCATGGCCTGGTGTTCCCCAAACATTCTGTGCACACTGTGACAAACACACACACACACACACACACACACACACACAGAGTAGGCCTGAATTTCACAGACTTTGGTAGGTTAGCAGTGCAGGTTTGAGAGATGGAAGGCAGCAGATAAACTTCACATTAACCTAGCCTAACGTTAACCTAGCCTACTTTTATTTGTTGATCCCAAACCTGGAACAAACAGGTTAACCCCACTGCTGTTCCCCAAGTTCACTCCCATGGAATGTTATTTTATTATAGATTAGATTAGATTAGATTCAACTTTATTGTCATTGTGCAGAGTACAAGAGTAGGCTATTACTGATCATGTGAAGATTATGCGGTGTTGCATTGTGAACTTTAAAACACCACTGGCCTGAGTAATGCGGTCAGTGTAGATGCTATGAGGGGTCACGTTTTATGTGCTAGATCCTCACTTTTCACAGGAATATTTAGGGAAAGGCTGGCAGATGGAGTGAGGAGTGTGTGAGTGAGTGTGTGTGTGTGGTTGTCTGACTGCCTGTTCTGCCTGGTATCACTCCACATATTGATAGGCCAGCCTTCATCAGTATCACCGTGTCGACAGACACTCATCACCATAGAAACAGGGAAAACAACCCCACGTACCCGCAGCAGCACTACATCAGGACACACCTCAGGAACACACACACACACACACCCCTCCAATCCCGTATACTCACACACACACACACACACCCCTCCAATCCCGTATACTTGCACACACACACACACACACACCCCTCCAATCCCGTATACTTACACACACACACACACACACCCCTCCAATCCCGTATACTTACACACACACACACACACACACACACCTCAGGAACACACACACACACACCCCTTAGGAAACACACACACACACACACACCTCAGGAACACACACACACACACACCCCTCAGGAACACACACACACACACACACCTCAGGAAACACACACACACACACCTCAGGAACACACACACCCCTCAGGAACACACACACACACACACACCTCAGGAACACACACACACACCTCAGGAACACACACACACACACACACCCCCTCAGGAAACACACACACACACACACACACACCTCAGGAACACACACACACACACACACACCTCCAATCCCGTCAGATACTTAACACACACACACACACACACACCTCAGGAACACACACACACACACCCCTCCAATCCCGTATACTTTACACACACACACACACACACACCCCTCCAATCCCGTATACTTACACACACACACACACACACACACTCAGGAACACACACACACCCACACACCTCAGGAACACACACACACACACACACCTCCCAAGAACACACACACACACACCCCTCAGGAAACACACACACACACACACACCTCAGGAACACACACACACCTCAGGAACACACACACCCCTCAGGAACACACACACACACACACACCCCCCTCAGGAACACACACACACACACCCTCAGGAACACACACACACCTCAGGAACACACACACACACACACACCTCAGGAACACACACACACCTCAGGAACACACACACCCCCTCAGGAACACACACACACACACACCCTCAGGAACACACACACACACACACCTCAGGAACACACACACACACACACCTCAGGAAACACACACACACACACCCCCTCAGAACACACACACACACACACCTCAGGAACACACACACACACACACACCCCTCCAATCCCGTATACTTACACACACACACACACACCTCAGGAACACACACACACACACACACACCCCTCCAATCCCGTATACTTACACACACACACACACACACCCTCCAATCCCGTATACTTACACACACACACACACACCCCTCCAATCCCGTATACTTACACACACACACACCCTCCAATCCCGTATACTTACACACACACCCCTCCAATCCCGTATACTTACACACACACACACACACCCCTCCAATCCCGTATACTTGCACACACACACACACACACCCCTCCAATCCCGTATACTTGCATACACACACACACCCCTCCAATCCCGTATACTTGCACACACACACACACACCCCTCCAATCCCGTATACTTGCACACACACACACACCCTCCAATCCCATATACTTACACACACACACACACACACACACACCTCCAATCCCGTATACTTACACACACACACACACACACCCCTCCAATCCCGTATACTTACACACACACACACTCCTCCAATCCTGTATACTTGCGCACACACACACACACCCCTCCAATCCCGTATACTTGCACTCACACACACACACACACACACACACACAATCCCATATACAGTATTTGCACATACACGTACACACCCATCCAATCCCATATACTTGCACACACACACACACAGTCACACACATACACACACACACACACTATTATATACTTGCACACACACTCCTGTAAGGATCTTTTATGGCACATCATAAAGCTTCACAGAGTGTATCTGTCTCTGTCCCTTATGAATTATTCCATTCAAGAGCACTGTGGTTTGTGTGTGTGTGTGTGTGTGTGTGTGTGTTGGGGGGGGCAAGGAGAGGGAGGGAGAGAGAGACCGAGAGAGTAATGGAGAGGAATCTCTCATGAGCCTGATGACAGTGTGTGTGTGTGTGTGTGTGTGTTCTGTGTCTGTGTGTGTGTGTGTGTGTCTATCTGTGTCTGTGTGTGTGTGTTTTTGCGTACTGGATGTGAATGTTGCATGTCTGCGTTAACACGCCCACAGGTCTACTGGAGAACCAGAGTGGAATGGTGAAGCTCAGCTATCAGAACAACACATCTGACACACACCGTTAGTTGGGTGCACCACTGCAAAGCTCTTTCTGATGCAGGTTATATAGACCACACACAATTTGAAATCTTTGTCAAACAACATTAAACTTCAAAAAGGTCAAACTGTAGCACGTCCTCAATTGTTTGAGTTTCCTCCACCAAAACTTTAGTGGCCTCCTTAAGGTCAGTCGACACGGTCACCGTGTCTCACCCTAGAGGGGAGAAGGAATGGGGAAAGATCTGGACACATTTTCTTTACTGCAGCCATTGTTACAGACAAGCGCGAGCCATAGCCTGTGAATGAAACAAAGTGAACGTGTAGGCCATAGTGTGACATGGGTAAACCAATGAAATGAAGCGAGCGTATCATAGTGTGACATGCGTAAACCAATGAAACAAGCGAACGTATCATAGTGTGACATGCGTAAACCAATGAAATGAAGCGAACGTATCATAGTGTGACATGCGTAAACCAATGAAACAAGCTTAACGTGATCATAGTGTGACATCGTAAACCAATGAAACAAGCTTAACGATCATAGTGTGACATCGTAAAACCAATGAAACAAGCTTAACGTGATCATAGTGTGACATGCGTAAACCAATGAAATGAAGCGAACGTGTAGGCCATAGTGTGACATGCGTAAACCAATGGTGTAAACATAATAATAGATGACGCCACAAGTTTTTATTTAAAAGAAAGAACGTAGCCTACGTTTGTATATAGGCAATTTATTTTCACAATATTTAATACACAATATAATTACCCGTATTTTTCGGACTATAAGTCGCACCGGAGTATAAGTCGCACCAGTCAAAAAAAATGTCATGAAGAGGAAAAAAACATATATATAAATATATATATGTTTCATCTGAGTCGCAGGACCGGCCAAACTATGAAAAAAAGTGCGACTTATAGTCCAGAAAATACGGTAATACTATTTTATTGCATTTGTATTAGATATTTGAAGAGTAACTGGCAAGTCAATTGGACTAAAGGGAAAAAAAAAAAAAATATTTAGGTCCTAAATTGGCAGGGTCAGTTGGGTTATGGCAAACAAAAATATTTTTAAGGATGGCCTCACAGGGTTATGTCAGGACTTGAATAGTCAGTCCTGCTGGCCTTGAAACATCATCAAAGCCCATTTGTCAGGAAGAGCATTTGTGTGTGTGTGTGTCTGTGTGTGCGTGTGTGTGAAGAGCATTTCTGTGTGTGTGTGTGCGTTTGTGTGTGTGTGAAGAGTATTTCTGTGTGTGTGTGTGTGTGTGTGTGTGTGTGAAGAGCATTTCTGTGTGTACGTGTATGTGATGAGCATTTCTGTGTGTGATTGTGTGTGAAGAGCATTTCTGTGTGTGTGTGTGTGTGTGTGTGTGTGTTTGTGTGTGTGTGAAGAGTATTTCTGTGTGTGTGTGTGTGTGTGTGAAGAGTATTTCTGTGTGTGTGTGTGTGTGTGAAGAGCATTTCTGTGTGTGCATGGCTGTTAATGGATTCCTACTAGTATAACGGTTGGTGGTAGCGTAGTGGTTAAGGAGCTAGGATAGGATGTAGTAAGTAGAAAAGTTGTGGGTTCAATTCCCATCTTCCACTGTTGTGCACTTGAGCACGCACGCACACACACACACAAACACACGCCCGCGCGCACACACACATCTGGCCCACAATCTAAAGAGCAAATCAACCTGTGCACCCATGTGTCAGTGAAAACATTGAGTGTGGTCAGACGCAGTGATCATACATTGCTATTTTGACTAGGGATGCACAATATTGAATTTTAACCAATATCCGATATGCCGATATTTACAAGCTCATTTTGGCCCATTGCTGATGCTGATACCGATATACACCTCTAATTTGTATTCATTGAAAAGTCTCTCCTGTAGCCTAGGCTACTACAATGAACCTGTTATTATGATAGTGTAGGCCAGTGTTACTCATTGCGCAGCTCACAAGCCACATGCGGCTCGTCAAGCTATAATTGGTGGCTCGCATGGAAGCTTTGGTGAGATTTCGCCAAATTTGGTTTTACTAATTTTGAGTAGGCCTAAACTGTTCGCCAAAGGCCATCATCTCTGGCCCCAGCTTGATAAAAACAAAGGTAGGCTCTGATTTAGCCTAGTCTACTGTATGACTTCACCGAGGTGATCTTTAGTTTCGTTCTGCTTACAGTCGGCCTCTCACTGCCACTTGCAACGCCTTTGAATGGAATCCGCTGCCCTGTTTACCGGCAATGCTACAGTGGAGTTAAACTGCCACCTCGTGGCGATAAGTTGTAATACATTTCACGCAGCTGCGCGAATTAAGTGGCCACTTCTAAATGGGACCCACTGTATGTGGTAACACAGCCAATATTTTTTTTTTTTTTTCAAATGTGCTTCATAAACATTTTTAATAATAAACATTTTTAATAATAAAAAAGACACACATTGTTGTAACGAATAGTGGAGTGGATGAGGGAAATGAGTCTGAGGAAGCAGCAAACAGAAATCAGCAGGAAGACACCGGAGAGGGGACGAGCAGACAAACGGCAGGTGTAACGGTACCCAGTAAGAAACGAAAAATACGAAGCACAAGATGAGCACAGAACATTTCAAGACAAGTGGACAGATGAATTCTTATTTGTTCTGCATGGCATGAACCCTCTTTGCTTAATATGCAAACAAACCCGTGCCGGTTTCAAACGAAGCAACTTGGAGCGCCATTTCAAAACGGCGCATCCAAAATTCGTTTAACAGAGGCGTCTTATGAAATCGTGTGGATTTTGGCGCAGGATAAAAAGCCCTTCTCAGACTCAGAAATAGTTAAAGACTGTTTTTTGGCTTCAGCAGAAATACTGTTCACAAACTTTGACAACAAGGACGCCATCATTAAACAAATAAAAGGGTTACAGCTGTCTGATTCAACAATAATGAGGCGAATGGAAGACATCGGAAAGGACATCTTTTCCTTTTTTTTAAGAGGAAATGTTGTGCTTACTACCACTCCATGGCCAAACAAGAGGTGTGGATATTCTGAATGCACTTTTAATATTAGGAGGAAAATCATCTCAGCTTGTCCAAACTTGCAAGTGTGTGTACTCATGGTGCTCCAAGCATGCGAGGCAAAGAGAAGGGTCTTGTTGGCCTCATGAAATCCCCAATTTCATCAGCTTCCACTGCATCATCCATCAGGAGGCACTGGTATCAAAGATAGGAAACAGTGAATTCCAAAATGTGATGCAAAGGGTTGTGCATGTGCATGTGGTCAAATACATTGTTTCAAGAGCACTAAACCAGACAGTTCAGACTGTTAATCCAGGACTATGACACAGAGTACAGCGATTTAGTGAAGTAAGATGGTTGTCCCGTGGAAGGGTGCTGGAGCGGTTCCTGAGCCTCCTTCCTGAAATCAACAGTTTCTTGGACAGCAAGGGGAAACACCAGCCAGAGCTGAAAGACCCGAACTGGCCCTCCTTACTGACCTGTCACCTGAACACTCTCAACTTGCAGCTCCAAGGGAGAGACAAGCTTCCAAGTGACATGCTGAGGGCAGTCAGAGCATTCCAAAACAAAATAACTGCTCTGTGGATACCTGACAGAGAACTCATCCACTTCCCTAAACTCAGAGCAACAACCACAAGTGACCCATCTCTGCAGCAGCACTTCAGCTACAGCACATTTGTTGAAGTTTCTGGAGGAGCTGAAGGGTGAGTGTTTGAATCCAGATTCAGTGATGTGACGGAACATAAGGAGATTTTCAATTTGATTGAAAACGTGTCCTCCCTCACGCCAACCATCACACAACTCTGCCCTGGTGTTCGTGCTGCTCTGGAGAGTGAAATAAGCTCTGCCCATTCTCCAAGCAGGTGTTGGCCACTTCTGGAGTTTGGTTTCTGAAGCAAACTTTCCCAATTTGAAACCATTTGCACAGAAAGTGATGTCTTCCTTCATGAGCACATACACCTGAGTCAACATTTTCGACCATGAACACTATCAAGAGGAAACAGAAACCGACTGACCCATACTCATCTTGAAAGCCTCACTGTGATTGCAACAACAAATTACAAAAACAGCATAAAGAAATTCAAGGACATGCATGCCAGCTTCCGTTCATCTGGTGAAAAAAATAGTGAGGATCACTGGTGTAGGCTACTTGCTGTCGTTACGGGACATTACAATTTTTACTTTGATTCAACCCTGTATCATTTTAAAAAATAGACATTCACTCATGAAAAATATTTAAATTATTTCAAATATGGCACATTAAGTAGCCTAATATTTTCATATAAACATCATGTAAACAACATGTAAATGTCATACGATTTTCATATAAACATCATGTAAACAACATGTAAATGTCATACGAACAGTAGCCTACAAGACAGCTCCACAAGAATGACACATTGTTCTCAAATGGACAGAAATGCAGCTGTAACCCTGTAAACTCTGTAGAGTAAAATGAATGGGACCTAGGCTAGTAACTTTTCGTTCTGGACTTCATGAAACTCACGCTAGCTTGCTAACGTGACACTTTGTAGAGTTCAGGATGATGGCTCTTAAGATGTGTAATTAAATTGGTAACGTTAAAAGCCCGGACTCGAACCCGCGAACAGCAGCACCTTGGATCGGGAGGCGAGCGTGCTGACAGTTGAGCCAATAGCCCAGGCTATTGGCTCGCATGCCAGCAGCACTCTTGAGGCGTCGGGGAGTGAGGTTTACCAACGTTCCACAAGCACAGCTAAAGCCCTCCTTACACTGACAGAGTTTTAAGTCACAGACTATGATTTTGCAATGACTAGGGATCTTGCAGGGCTTGCAAGACTTACCCATTGTGCAATATCAACAGGAACTGAAATGATAGCCTATACTAAACTCAGTCATATTTTCATGTTTCTGCAGCATTGTTTCATGCGCAACATCCTTAGCCGATATAGAGTTGTTTTGTCACGTGGAAGAGCCGACTAATGATGTATAAGAAACTAAATAACAAATTATCATATTCATGGGTTTCATCAGGTCTCTTGCTACAGCTGTCGCCTACTTTGCCCCTTCCTGTTTGGTGTTGGAGAGAGGTCACTATTGGTTTTTATTAGGGCTGTCAAAATAACTGATTAATTTTGATTAATTAATTTGAGAAAAAATAACTGATTAAAAAATTAGTGCAGATTAATCGATTCCGTATGACCTTTGACCCCGAGCCGTTCTAGTCAGTAAAAATTAGACTGTAAAATGAAGGAGAGAGAAGAAAACGTGGATCATTGATTGGAACATTTACTTTTAAAAAACGGCCTGATGGTGTTGATAAAAATAAAGTCCTCTGCAATGTCTGCAGCAAGGAATTTGCATATCACCTGAGTTCATCAACTCTATAGTCGCACATCAATGCAAAGAAATAAGTGTTGACATTGAGGGGAGTGTTAATTTATTTTCATTGTGTCCCCTAGGTTATATCTGTGGCCTGAAATGCAATGTACAGTATGTGGGAAAAAAACTTCTTCCCAAAACACTTTTGAATTTCTTTCCTCAGCATATTAGGTCATATCATAGATTATTATGGCCATTATTTGAACAGTGAAAATAATAATAAAAGAGTTTTTGAACTTTAATGTCACTAATGCTGATTATTTCAATGATTCATTTGAATTTAAATATTTAAAATACTTTCACAGCAAAAATTATATATGCGATTAATTTAGATTCATTATTCACAGAGTATGTAATTAATTAGATTAATTTTTTTAATCGATTGACAGCCCTAGTTTTTATATTGTTCACGTCACTATTTGCATGAGCCACGACTAGAAAAAGATGTTTGATATTGTCGTAACGGCAAAACTAGAGAAAGACTGACTTAAAACCGCTAAGATTGGCACCTTACACTTAACGATCTAGTTGACGGGAGCGCGCCACGATTCCACTACAACTCCCATGATTTCTGTCCGACTTTGGACATTTAGTCGCCGACTGTGAAAACAGACCAAAATCGTACAATGTAAGGCCACCATAAGCTAGCTGGCATCCGTTACACAAGCCCTGCAAATAGCAATTTTGTTATCAGTTTTTATCAATTTGGAAATACTGCCATACAGCCAACATGTTGAAGTATGTTGTGGTGCTCATAGTAACGTTAACATTTGTCTGTGTGTGTGTATGTGTGTGTGTGTGTGTGTGTGTGTGTATGTGTGTGTGCAGTATGTGTGTGTGTGTGTATGTGTGCGTGCGTGTGTGTGTATGTGTGTTTGTGTGTGTG
>NC_063209.1:29587201-29599701 GCF_017589495.1 Alosa alosa | reverse complement strand
GTGACAGAACTAACTGCTTTCTCCCCCTGGGGGACCCTCACAGTGTGTGTGTGTGTGTTGATGATGTGTGATGTGATGATGTGTGAAGAGACAGAGTGTATGTGTGTGTGAGATAGAGTGAGAGTGTGTGTGTGTGTGTGTGTGTATGTCTGTGTGTGTGAAAGAGAGAGAGAGACAGTGTGTGTGTGTGTGTGTGTGTGTGTGTGTGTGTGTGTGTGAGAGACAGAGTGTATGTGTGTGTGAGATAGAGTGAGAGTGTGTGTGTGTGTGTGTGTGTGTGTGTGTGTGTATGTCTGTGTGTGTGAAAGAGAGAGAGAGACAGTGTGTGTTTGTGTGTGTGTGTGTGTGTGTGTGTGTGTGTGTGTGTGTGTGTGTGTGTGTGTGTGTGTGTGTGTGATTGAGAGAGTGAGTGTGTGTGTGTGTGTGTGTGTGTGTGTGTGTAAAAGGG
Organism: Alosa alosa; assembly: GCF_017589495.1. Classification (NCBI taxonomy): domain Eukaryota; kingdom Metazoa; phylum Chordata; class Actinopteri; order Clupeiformes; family Clupeidae; genus Alosa; species Alosa alosa. The sequence continues at coordinate 29,599,253 of NC_063209.1, read as the reverse complement.
AGACAGAATATGTGTGTGTGTGTTAGACAGAGTGTGTGTGAAAGAGAGACAGAATGTGTGTGTGTGTGTTATACAGAGTGTGTGTATGTGTTTCCTTTTAGTGAAGAGGTCTATTCTCTAGGGATTCAGCTCTTGTAATGAGGGGAGTGAACACACACACACACACACAGTATGCAGCCTGCACAGCCGGTTTTCGCAACTTGTGAACCGTGTTAACATCACCTCCGTTTTAGTAAGATCCCTTAACGCTAACAGAGGAATTACTGTAACTGTGCAGCCAGATGATGCAGTCAAGGGTTACGTCCAGGGTTACGTCCAGGCGTCATTGAAAAATAGAATTTCATTAGGCTGAGGCAACAAGTGAGTAGTAGGATGTAGGGATGGGCATAATTAATTGACGATTGATAGTTGATCATTAAGAATTTAAAATCGATCATGTTAATTTGTTGTCGATTAAACTAATGCAGGTTAAGTTACATAGTGTGTCTTGAAGCAATGAAATTTTCACTGTGGCAATAATTAAACATTATACCACCTAGGGGAAATATTTGTTTGGCTATAGGCTACTCAGTTACCTCTGAGTTTCCCGTTTTGATTTATGAAAAGAGTTCAGCGGTGAAGTGGAGCGTGGGACTATTTTATCGTTTAAAAAGCGATAGATTTCTACAAACACTGATGTAATAATTGCCTACCAATATCAGTGGTCTACGAGCAATAGAAGACATTGTTTGATTTAACTCAATTAAATAAGAGCTCTTAATATTTTATATTGTTGGTTGGTTTTAATACCTTGTTGTCAATGAAAAGTCGTTGTCCTACACCATGGGTCTCCAACGCATTGGCTCTCAAATAAACTTGCTGTCCTTCTGAGCTTGCAGGCTGAAGCAGTAGGGCCCAGGCTACTACTACATTTAAACACAATTGTTGCAGACTGGAGGCATTCAACCCTATGAATTTAATAAAGTAAAATCATGCAATTCAAACTCAATTTAGGCTACTTGAGTGCGCTTAATAAAGGTTTCCATTACAGCACAAGCATGTTTTGAATGAATAAAGCGACTGCATTGTCTTGCAATAAACAGAGGGATGAAAATGTTGACTCTTTTCAACTACATGAAATGTAATAGTGAGCCATCAAATACCTCCCAGATTTCAGTGCTCATCAGTCCCAACATTGAGCAATATAATGAAAACTGTCAAAGTAAAATTAAATCCCAAACCAAGCGGAAAATCTTCTGCTTTTGATGGCGGTATGCGCTCCCAAACAAAATGCATGTCTCACAATAAAACACCGCATTAATAATAAAGGCCTGCTCAATATAGCCCTCACGATCTGCCCCAAATAAAGCCCTGTGCTTTGCACAGCTACTCGACCGCCAATTTGAGGTTTACATCAGTTATTTTTTTATGAGGCTTTGTTAAATAGCCTAATTAATTGTTATAGGCTAATCTCTCACCCTCTTTCTCAACTCCGTGCCTTGGATAGTTTTGAGTTACATTTTGACAAAACCTGTCAGATCTAAGCATTATTATGTTTATTGTTTAATATGATTCTTTTTTATCATTTATTATTTTGGAACAAACGAGGGTCTCTAATTAATTTGAGCGCTGGCTCGCTTTCCGCTTCTTAAGCGCATTGCTTAATATCTTCAAGTTTAGCCTAGCCGAACGTCCACTTTAACTGCCACAAGATATTCTTCTGTTTTGGGGGTTATGCCTTTAATGCGACAGGATAGTGGAGAGTGACAGGAAGTGAGTGGGAGAGAGAGTCGGGGTGGGATCCGGAAATCGAACCCGGGTCACTGGCGTACGGTGCAGGTCCCAGCCAGTTGCGCCACAGCTGGGGCCCCAAGTTATTCTTCTTGTGATAAAGATCTCATCGAGGAAAAACACGCTGTTTTTTTGTATTTTCATTGCATTTTTACATTTATAAAAATTTTAAATAAATAATTCATTTTAATACAGGCCTAGAAATATTCATGATTAATCGATAGTCGATCCTTAATTCTCCCGACGATCGACTAAGGAAATTTAATCGAATGCCCATCCCTAGTAGGATGACAAATTTCTCTGAATAGCGAATAGAAAACAGTTTATTTTACGGAGAAAAAACGAGATTTATTATCCCATGAAGCCTTCTCAGCTGATTACTGCTCAGAACAGACCTATCAGTGGCATCACAGGGACTAGCATGGTACAGTTTCATGGTGATATCTAGTATTTAAAAAGTTTACCCTATTCACCTTTTAATTATCTTACTGTGCTAATTATGCAAATTGCAACTTTTAGCAACCAAGCTGAATTCCATCCACTAGGCCTATAGATGACATTTCTGCAATAAAACCTTAGGGTGCCTAACATTCTGGGGGGCCTTGGAATAGACTAATTTTTGCCCTTGGAATACGAAAGAACAATATAGCACCTTAATATTCATTTAATACAGTTTTTTCTGAATGCTTAAACACAACCGTGATTCTTATAGCACAATTTCTAAAACTATTAGCAAAACTTCTCACTGAGTTCTCAAAACTAAAAGCACAAACACTGCTTTGCACTCAGTTTACCAATTTTGTAAATAACACACACTTTGCACAACTGTAGGCACAAGTCACTGCACAGCACTCTTTTGCTGAACTGTAAACACAACTCATGCTTTACACTCGTTTTCCAACACACTCCTAGCAAATCTATACACACATGTATGGCTATTATTTTCACTATTTTGCCAACTCTCTGGCACTTTCTCATGTAAAAAACTATGAGATATCAGTTCACTTTGCAATCAGCCTAAGCACTATAAATAAGCCACAGGTCATGTACAATGGGTACAATGGAGGAAGCATGAAGAGGAGAAGAGTAAAAATTAGAGGAGGAGGAAGAATAGGACGATAGGTGAAGAAGTAGGAGGAAGAAGAGGAGGAAGAGGGATCTTGGAGGTGAAGAAGTGAGAGAGAGAGGATGACAAGGACAAAGGAGGTGAAGTTAGAGGAAGAGGATAAGGAGCAAGAGGAGGATGGGGAGGAAGAGGAAGGGCAAGAAGTAAGAAATAGCCCTTTACAGGCAAAAAAATCAGTCTACATGTGGGGATATTGACCAGGCATCATGTCAGGCCTGGACACGTCATTCCAGAATATATTTTCCCCGGTGCCTTGGACTAGGACATTGCATGTGATGTAGACGAAATTTTGAGAGAGACGACCCGATGTAGACTGATTTGTTTTGCCTCAGTGAAATTGCTATTTTGTGTTTTCACTTGTGTTTGTTTTGATGTGTGTAAATAAACACTAATACTTGAAGTTTGGATCCCTTTATGTTTACAGAACTATGACAAAAGTCAAACAGCAAAAGCCAGATGTGTTTTTTATTCAGACCATCAGTGTGTAGTTGGCACATCGTGTGCTTACTATTGTGATGGCTTGTGTTTACTGTTTGATACGAAAACACAATTTTTACTCTTGGTTTTGTAAGAGAACTACAATGTTTTGCTGATTGGGTGAACGGTTTTCCTATTTGTGTGCTATAGTTACAGAAAATGTGCTTAAGCAATAAGAAAAAACTGCAATTGACATTTTTTATCAGAGCTTCCAAAGAGCAGCAACTGCCACTGGTGTGTAGAAACATGCCACCTATTGTGCCCTGCACTGTGTGTGTGTGTGTGCATGTGTGTGTGTGTGTGTGACCCAAGCTCAGAAACCAGCCGCAGCCAGTGTAAGATAGGGAGTGTTTTGAATTCTCTTAAAAAACTGTGTGTGTGTTTGAGTGTATGTGTGAGTATATGTGTGTGTGTGTGTGTGTGTGTGTGTGTGTCTGTGTGCGTGCGTCATTAGCACTAAGGCACATTGGACTTTTACAGCCTTAAAAGCGGAGTGCTGTGGGGCTGTGCTGCTGTACTGAGGTGGAATTTATTAAGCAGATTGAGCTGCTGCTTTTTTCTCCTCCATAAAGGACCATAACAGAATAAACCCCCATAAAAGCTCCTCTCGTGGCAGCGGCAGCTGCGTGTGTGTGTGTGTGTGCGCGAGTTTGTGTACAAGTGTGTGTGTAATGTTCCTGTTTGGGTCAGTGCTCAAATGTAATGTTCCTGTTTGGGTCAGTGCTCAAAGGTGATGTCCTCGTTTGGGTCAGTGCTCAAATGTAATGCTCCTGTTTGGGTCAGTGCTCAAATGTAATGCCCTGTTTGGGTCAGTGCTCAAATGTAATGCTCCTGTTTGGGTCAGTGCTCAAATGTAATGCTCCTGTTTGGGTCAGTGCTCAAAGGTGATGTCCTCGCTTGGGTCAGTGCTCAAATGTAATGTTCCTGTTTGGGTCAGTGCTCAAATGTAATGTTCCTGTTTGGGTCAGTGCTCAAATGTAATGTTCCTGTTTGGGTCAGTGCTCAAATGTAATGTTCCTGTTTGGGTCAGTGCTCAAATGTAATGTTCCTGTTTGGGTCAGTGCTCAAATGTAATGCTCCTGTTTGGGTCAGTGCTCAAATGTAATGTTCCTGTTTGGGTCAGTGCTCAAATGTAATGTTCCTGTTTGGGTCAGTGCTCAAATGTAATGTTCCTGTTTGGGTCAGTGCTCAAATGTAATGTTCCTGTTTGGGTCAGTGCTCAAATGTAATGCTCCTGTTTGGGTCAGTGCTCAAATGTAATGCTCCTGTTTGGGTCAGTGCTCAAATGTAATGCCCTGTTTGGGTCAGTGCTCAAATGTAATGTTCCTGTTTGGGTCAGTGCTCAAATGTAATGTTCCTGTTTGGGTCAGTGCTCAAATGTAATGCTCCTGTTTGGGTCAGTGCTCAAATGTAATGTTCCTGTTTGGGTCAGTGCTCAAATGTAATGCCCTGTTTGGGTCAGTGCTCAAATGTAATGCTCCTGTTTGGGTCAGTGCTCAAATGTAATGTTCCTGTTTGGGTCAGTGCTCAAATGTAATGTTCCTGTTTGGGTCAGTGCTCAAATGTAATGCCCTGTTTGGGTCAGTGCTCAAATGTAATGTTCCTGTTTGGGTCAGTGCTCAAATGTAATGTTCCTGTTTGGGTCAGTGCTCAAATGTAATGTTCCTGTTTGGGTCAGTGCTCAAATGTAATGTTCCTGTTTGGGTCAGTGCTCAAATGTAATGTTCCTGTTTGGGTCAGTGCTCAAATGTAATGTTCCTGTTTGGGTCAGTGCTCAAATGTAATGCTCCTGTTTGGGTCAGTGCTCAAATGTAATGCTCCTGTTTGGGTCAGTGCTCAAATGTAATGCTCCTGTTTGGGTCAGTGCTCAAATGTAATGCTCCTGTTTGGGTCAGTGCTCAAATGTAATGCTCCTGTTTGGGTCAGTGCTCAAATGTAATGCTCCTGTTTGGGTCAGTGCTCAAATGTAATGCTCCTGTTTGGGTCAGTGCTCAAATGTAATGTTCCTGTTTGGGTCAGTGGTCCTCGTTTGGGTCAGTGCTCAAAGGTGATGTCCTCGCTTGGGTCAGTGCTCAAAGGTGATGTCCTCGCTTGGGTCAGTGCTCAAATGTAATGCTCCTGTTTGGGTCAGTGGTCCTCGTTTGGGTCAGTGCTCAAATGTAATGTTCCTGTTTGGGTCAGTGCTCAAATGTAATGTTCCTGTTTGGGTCAGTGCTCAAATGTAATGCTCCTGTTTGGGTCAGTGCTCAAATGTAATGCTCCTGTTTGGGTCAGTGCTCAAATGTAATGTTCCTGTTTGGGTCAGTGCTCAAATGTAATGCTCCTGTTTGGGTCAGTGCTCAAATGTAATGCTCCTGTTTGGGTCAGTGCTCAAATGTAATGCTCCTGTTTGGGTCAGTGGTCCTCGTTTGGGTCAGTGCTCAAATGTAATGCTCCTGTTTGGGTCAGTGCTCAAATGTAATGTTCCTGTTTGGGTCAGTGCTCAAATGTAATGCTCCTGTTTGGGTCAGTGCTCAAATGTAATGCTCCTGTTTGGGTCAGTGCTCAAATGTAATGCTCCTGTTTGGGTCAGTGCTCAAATGTAATGTTCCTGTTTGGGTCAGTGCTCAAATGTAATGCTCCTGTTTGGGTCAGTGCTCAAATGTAATGTTCCTGTTTGGGTCAGTGCTCAAATGTAATGCTCCTGTTTGGGTCAGTGCTCAAATGTAATGCTCCTGTTTGGGTCAGTGCTCAAATGTAATGTTCCTGTTTGGGTCAGTGCTCAAATGTAATGTTCCTGTTTGGGTCAGTGCTCAAATGTAATGTTCCTGTTTGGGTCAGTGCTCAAATGTAATGCTCCTGTTTGGGTCAGTGCTCAAAGGTGATGTCCTCGTTTGGGTCAGTGCTCAAATGTAATGTTCCTGTTTGGGTCAGTGGTCCTCGTTTGGGTCAGTGCTCAAATGTAATGCTCCTGTTTGGGTCAGTGCTCAAATGTAATGTTCCTGTTTGGGTCAGTGCTCAAATGTAATGCTCCTGTTTGGGTCAGTGCTCAAATGTAATGCTCCTGTTTGGGTCAGTGCTCAAATGTAATGTTCCTGTTTGGGTCAGTGCTCAAATGTAATGTTCCTGTTTGGGTCAGTGCTCAAATGTAATGCTCCTGTTTGGGTCAGTGGTCCTCGTTTGGGTCAGTGCTCAAATGTAATGTTCCTGTTTGGGTCAGTGCTCAAATGTAATGTTCCTGTTTGGGTCAGTGCTCAAATGTAATGTTCCTGTTTGGGTCAGTGCTCAAATGTAATGTTCCTGTTTGGGTCAGTGCTCAAATGTAATGTTCCTGTTTGGGTCAGTGCTCAAATGTAATGCTCCTGTTTGGGTCAGTGCTCAAATGTAATGCTCCTGTTTGGGTCAGTGCTCAAATGTAATGCCCTGTTTGGGTCAGTGCTCAAATGTAATGCTCCTGTTTGGGTCAGTGCTCAAATGTAATGTTCCTGTTTGGGTCAGTGCTCAAATGTAATGTCCCAGTTTGGGTCAGAGCTCAAAACGCAATGTCCCCGTTTGGGTCAGTGCTCAAATGTGATGTCCTCGTTTGGGTCAGTGCTCAAATGTAATGCTCCTGTTTGGGTCAGTGCTCAAATGTAATGTTCCTGTTTGGGTCAGTGGTCCCTCGTTTTGGGTCAGTGCTCAAATGTAATGCTCCTGTTTGGGTCAGTGCTCAAATGTAATGTTCCTGTTTGGGTCAGTGGTCCTCGTTTGGGTCAGTGCTCAAATGTAATGCTCCTGTTTGGGTTAGTGCTCAAAGGTGATGTCCTCGTTTGGGTCAGTGCTCAAAGGTGATGTCCTCATTTGGGCCGTTTTACGTGTGCTCTGTCATGTCATTGCAGGTATAGGTGGTGTGGGCGTGGCCAGCGCACCTGCTGGTGTTAACTAGATAAAGGGCACTCATGTAGCGTACTGTAGCGTGATCCCCTGGAAGGATGCTGGGCTGCTCTGTCTCTAGTTCAGCTTTAAGGTTCCTGCTCTGTCTCTAGTTCAGCTTTAAGGTTCCTGCTCTGTCTCTAGTTCAGCTTTAAGGTTCCTGTTTGTGCTGCTGGTGAGGCGGTAAGCTGAGGTGAAGTCCGGTAAAGAGGATCAAATGGACTCTAACCCTAACCATTGTGTGTGTGTGCGTGCGTGTGTGTGTGCGTGTGTATGAATGTGTGTGTGTGTGTGCCTGTGCATGCGTGTGTGTGTATGAATGTGTGTGTGTGTGTGTGTGTGTGTGCATGCGAGCATGTGCATGCGTGCGTGTGTATGAATGTGTGTGTGTGTGTGCATGCATGTGTGTGTATGACTGTGTGTGTGTGTGTGCGAGCGAGCGTGTGCATGCGTGTGTGTGTGTGTGTGTGTGGGATGTCTGAGTGTATCTGGCTATCTGGATATCGCTTCCAGCATTTCCGTCAGCAATCAATACATGGAGCAGCTTTAGCTTTCTTCTGCAGCACTGCTGAGACCTGAGGAGTGGAAGGAGCCCCGGAGTCTGCACACACACACACACACACACACACACACACACACACACACACACACACACACACACACACACACACACACACACACACACACACAGCCTTGCACACACAGCCTTGCACACACACACACACACACACACACACACAGCCTTGCACACACACACACACAGCCTTGCACACACACACACACACACACACAGCCTTTGCACACACACACACACACACACAGCCTTGCACACACACACACACACACACACACAGCCTTGCACACACACACACACACACACACACAGCCTTGCACACACACACACACACAGCCCCTTGCACACACACACACACACACACACACACAGCCTTGCACACACACACACACACACACACAGCCTTGCACACACACACACACAGCCTTGCACACACACACACACACACACACACACACACACACACACACACAGCCCTTGCACACACACACACACACACACACAGCCTTGCACACACACACACACACACAGCCTTGCACACACACACACACACACACACACACACACACAGCCTTGCACACACACACACACACACACACACACACACACATCCAAGCTCTTGTGTAACAATCAGGCATTTCTACAGAGCACAATGTCCACACCTCCAGCCTCTTGTGTAGGACCACCCACAGAAGTCTAGGAGCACACTGAGCTAAGCTGACTAAGCTACTGTAGGCTAGGCACTGGTGTATTCTACAGGATACCTCCAGGATTGTGGTGTGTGTGTGTGCGCAAGCCTACGCACGTGTGTGCGCGCACACGTTTGTGTGTGTGTGTGTGTGTGTATGTGTGTGTGTGTGTGCAAGCTTACGCATGTGTGTGTGTGTGTGTGTGTGTGTGTGATGGCTTTCAACTGCGGCAGCGCGTGTGTGTGTGTGTGTGTGTGTGTGCAAGCCTACGCACGTGTGTGAACACATGTGTGTGTGTGTGTGTGCAAGCTTACGCACGTGCGTGCATGTGTGTGTGTGTGTGTGCGCGTGTGTGTGTGTGTGTGTGTGTGTTTGCAAGCCTATGCGTGTGTGTGTGTGTGTGTTTGCAAGCCTACATGTGTGTGTGTGTGTGTGTGTAAGTGCGTGCACAAGTGTGTGTGTGTGTGTGTGCACAAGTGTGTGAGTGTGTGCATGAGTGTGTGCACAAGTGTGTGAGTGTGTGCATGAGTGTGTGCATGAGTGTGTGCACCAGTGTGTGCACCAGTGTGTGAGTGTGTGCACAAGTGTGTGAGTGTGTCCATGAGTGTGTGGACAAGTGTGTGAGTGTGTGCACAAGTGTGTGTGAGTGTGTGCATGAGTGTGTGTATAAATGTGTGAGTGTGTGCATGAGTGTGTGCGTGTGTGCATGAGTGTGTGAGTGTGTGCATGAGTGTGTGAGTGTGTACATGAGTGTGTGAGTGCGTGCATGAGTGTGTGAGTACACCAGGAAGACAGCACAACATTATTGGGAGTGTGTGTGGGATGTTCTATTGGGAGTGTGTGTGAGGCGGGAGCTGTAGTGACCAGAGTAAGTGTGTGTGTGTGTGGTGGTGTAGTGTAGTGTGTGGTGGTGTAGTGTGTGTGGTGGTGGTGGTGGTGTGTGTGGTGGTGTAGTGTAGTGTGTGGTGGTGTAGTGTGTGGTGGTGTAGTGTAGTGTGTGGTGGTGTAGTGTGTGGTGGTGTAGTGTGTGTGGTGGTGGTGGTGTAGTGTTGTAGTGTGTGTGGTGGTGGTGGTGTAGTTTGTGTGTGTGTGTGTGTGTGTGCACTACACCACACCACCACACACTACATCACACACTACACCACCACCACACACTACACCACCACACTACACCACCACACACTACACTACACCCCACACACTACACTACACCACCACACACTACACCACCACACACACTACACTACACACACTACCCCAGGGCTCTACACTAACATTTTTTTCCAAGAGCACTTGTGCGCCCAAGTTAAAAAATTTAGGAGCACAGACAAAAATGTGGGTGCACAGTCAGTTCTGTACTTAACTTACACATAATCTAACATTACACTGCAGCTAACAGTTAAACATGCCAGTGCACCAATTGCGAATATTAAGAATGACTGACAACATTTAGGCTCCAGGAAACAGGATTTTAAAGATCAGTGCCTACTTTATTTTCAGTCTGTTCTATTTTCCTACATTTTGTTAATGTAAAATAATATAATATATTGCCATATTTGCATTTAGCCTGTATATCAAGTATCCTGCCAAATGTAGGCTAATTTATTTATTTGTGAATCCATCTATAGCTAATCCAAATATGCCCATGGTGACCTATCTGACTGCATACTGCCTAATACTACTACTAAAACAGTCCATTTTCTCTTCCACAAAACCCAACATAGGCTAGTCAAGGATATATGTTTTATACTTTCAGTTTTTATTTGAAATATCTGCATTGATGGGGGCAGTAGGCAAACTTTAGGCCTACTTTCGTTTTGCACTTCAGCTTGTATTCGGTGTAAACAAAAAAGCATGCGTGGAAGCCTGGAGTTGTCAGTAGCGTTCTACCTTTGAATAAAATGGGAGTATTGTGGGGTAGCCGTGGCCTACTGGTTAGCACTTCGGACCTGTAACCGGAGGGTTGCCGGTTCGAACCCTGACCAATAGGCACGGCTGAAGTGCCCTTGAGCAAGGCACCTAACCCCTCACTGCTCCCTGAGCGCCGCTGTTGATGCAGGCAGCTCACTGCGCCAGGATTAGTGTGTGCTTCACCTCACTGTGTGTTCACTGTGTGTTGAGTGTGTTTCACTACTTCACGGATTGGGATAAATGCAGAGACCAAATTTCCCTCACGGGATAAAAAGAGTTTATATACTTACTATACTTATTACGGGGAGGCTACTTTTTTTGTGCGGTTAAGCTACAGCTATATTTTGCATATTGCAGCCAATCGTCAACTGGGCTAAAAGGCATGTTAGGTTACCTTTCCTTCTCTCACTGCATTCTCAGAATCTCATCCTGTTCCTCCTATATCCAATGAATTCGTGGATAGAAGAACTAATTTCTTCAATCTTTGCATCTTGGCTGGCTAGTCTAACTTTCCGCTTTTCTGCGGCTCTTGGTTTGATAGAAGCGACTACTAGCGAGTCTAGCCAGCTGAAACTGCTAACGTTGATGGGAGGTGTAGTTTTTATGCTGCATTAGCGGCGTGATTCTATGGTTTTGCACCTGTAATGTTTCTCGATGTTGCGGTGTATTTTGTAGACAAACATTGACATGGTTAGAAGTCGATAGCACCAGTCGCCTAAATATTTTTTACTTTTCGCCGCGCCATCATTTTTTTACGCGTAATGCGCGGTGAAATGGGGCGCACTGTAAACCCTGCACTACACCACCTCACACTACACCACCACACACACACTACACCACCTCACACTACACCACCACACACACACACTACACCACCACACACACACACTACACCACCACACGGTCAAATGACTGTTTGCCCTCTCAGCCCAGATGCTTCCTGTCTTTAAAGGCCTTTCCTTGGGCTCCACCTTCAGCCTCCCAACCCTCCTCTAGGTGGCGCTAGACTGACCTGTGGCCATATAATCACTCACTCACTCACTACTATTCACAAGAAAGAAACATGACATCAACACAAAGCTCGATTTGGCTCCTACAGGGAGGAAGTGTGTGTGTGTTAGGGGTGTCAGAATGAGAGTATGCTTCTAAATATGCTAAAGGCATAGAGATTGTGTGTGTATGTGTGTTAGGGGTGTCACGATTATACAAATCCCCGATTCAATTTCATTTTCATTTCTAAAGTCTCAATTCGATTTGATTTTCAATCTTTTTTCAAAATTTTACTTTTTTGCCTTATTTCCTTGTTTTGAGGGACTTTTATTTTGAAACCGTGCCTACCACGAACAGAACACACGTGTAAACATGAAATGAAACAACAATACGAACAATAATTTGATTGTTTCAGCACACTACGAAGAGACACAAGGTGTGCATGGAATATTGCACTTATCAATTTGCATGTTATGCCCTAAAGTAAGCCTAATTTTGGACTGTAACTAGAACTTCTTTTCACTTGCTAAGTTGAGTATGTTAGCGTTAACTGACGTGAATGAACGACAAAATAGCCTACTTCCATAACAGAGGCTTTTTTCTTAACTGGCTGCAGCTTGCTGG
>NC_063209.1:29574701-29582201 GCF_017589495.1 Alosa alosa | reverse complement strand
TGCGCAGTGTGTTTACTGTCGCGCGCTGCAGCGCTCTGACCCGCGTCACAGATTTAACGGCAGGGACGCTCTTAACGGAGGGAGGTGAGTCTGTGGTGTGCGCTCACCTGTCAAACACATGAAACAGACACAACCCCCTCTCTGTCACACACACACACACACACACACATTTTCTCTCTCTCCCTCACACATTCTCTCGCTCGCTCTCTCTCTCTCTCTCTCTCACACACACACACACACATTCACTCTCTCTCCCTCACACACACACACACACACATTGGGGAATGATAAAGCAGGTTAGTCATCCCTTCAGGAGAAGGAAATGAGGCTAGACACATGCATTCGCATACACACATCATTCAAACATGTACACTAGCAGTAACACACACACACACAACCCCCACACCCACCCACTCACACCACACACACACCACACACACAGAGAGAAAGACAGTGCCAAACACTTGTAGGACAGCAAGCAGCAGGGTAGGATGGTTATGGAGTGAGACAGAATCCAATTGCAGCAGAGTATCAGACAGGCTGATATGAGCCTGGGCCTCTCCTCTCCCAGGTGTGTGTGTGTGTGTCTGTGAGAGAGAGAGAGAGAGAGAGAGATAATGTGTGTGTGTGTGTGAGAGAGAGAGAAAGAGAGGGAGAGAGAGAGAGAATGTGTGTTTGTCTGTGAGAGAGAGTTAGAGAATGTGTGTGTGTGTGTGTGTGTGTGTGAGAGAGAGAGAGAGAGAGAATGTGTGTGTGTGTGAGAGAGAGAGAGAGAATGTGTGTGTGTGTGAGAGAGAATGTGTGTGTGTGTGTCTGTTACTCTCTCTGTGTGCAAAGAGAGAGGCTGAAATGAAAGCTGAATTGATTGGCTCGGGGCTGCGTGTAAAATCCCCAGTAAGGAGTGCTGGGGTGGGGATGTGTGTGTGTGCCTGCCGGTGTGTGTGGTGTGTGTGGTGTGTGTGTGTGTGCGCAAGTTTATGCCTGTGTGTGCTTGCCTGCACATGTGTGTGTGTGTGTGCCTGTGAAGGGACAGACTGTAGGGAGTGGTGTGTGTGTATGGGTGTGTATGTGTGAGAGAGAGAGTAGTGGTGCCCCCACCTGTTCTCACTCGACACCTCAACAGAGGTCCACATGGCACATATTAATAAGTGTTAATGAATGCACATGTTAATAAGTGGTAATGACTGCACATATTAATAAGTGTTAATGAGGGCATATATTAATAAGTGTTAATGACTGCACATATTAATGAGTGCACATATTAATAAGAGTTAATGACTGCACATGTTAATGAGTGTTAATGGCTGCACATGTTAATAAGTGTTAATGACTGCACATGTTAACGAGTGTTAATGACTGCACATGTTAATAAGTGTTAATGACTGCACATGTTAATGAGTGCACATGTTAATAAGAGTTAATGACTGCACGTGTTAATAAGTGTTAATGACTGCACGTGTTAAGGAGTGTTAATGGCTGCAACTACCCATTTACATTTATATAATATTCAAATGATAACAAAAATATAACAGAAACAAGTAAAGTAGTAAACAAAATGCCAATAATTTACACTATTAGTGTGTATTACTTGATGAAGTATTGATAATTGGTGCATTGTCATTTTAAGGGGTGCTGAGTCGAAACGGTTCTCATAACATCATTTTGCCAGCTCTTGCTTGTAAGGCTGATCCAACTCTAGCCTTGTTTGTTTGCGCCACATTGACAGCACAATATTAATTATTAAGCAGCTTTCATTGTTAGGATGGAAACATGTTGTGAGTTGTTGCTAGCTTGACATTTCTGTTTGCAAATTAAAAGTGCATTATGAGCCTGGCAGCCACCTAACTATCTGAATGGAATAGGCTACGTTGCAGCATCTATATGCTTCATGGAAATGCTTAGCTTAAGGGAAACTAATTATTGAAGCCTCACCAACTCAATTCTTCAGAGGCAAAGTAGGAATCTTTATATTATTGGCCATGTTCCAAATCGGTGAGTCCAGCTGCATGAGATCCGGGCTTGATGCATTAGAGAAACGGGCTTGATGCATTAGAGAAACTTGAACGCTAGTTGCCTGACTGTTTCTGTGTCAGGTGCGCTAGCTTGAACGCTAGTTGCCTGACCGTTTCTGTGTCAGGTGCGCTAGCTTGAACGCTAGTTGCCTGACCGTTTCTGTGTCAGGTGCGCTAGCTTGAACGCTAGTTGCCTGGCCGTTTCCGTGTCAGGTGCGCTAGCTTGACCGCTAGTTGCCTGGCTGTTTCCGTGCCAGGTGCCCTAGCTTGAACGGTAGTTGCCTGGCTGTTTCTGTGTCAGGTGCCCTAGCTTGAACGTTAGTTGCCTGGCTGTTTCTGTGTCAGGTGCCCTAGCTGAGCTTTTGACGCAGTGTTCACAGCGCCTGTCTGACGGACAACTCACAGGCCGCCCGTTATCAGAGGGCCCCTAGCTATAATGTTGCCCGTTATCAGAGGGCCCCTAGCTATAATGTTGGAGAGGGCACCTAGCTATAATGTTGGGGAGGGCACCTAGCTATAATGTTGGCCGTTATCAGAGGGCCCCTAGCTATAATGTTGGGGAGGGCACCTAGCTATAATGTTGGCCGTTATCAGAGGACCCCTAGCTATAATGTTGGAGAGGGCACCTAGCTATAATGTTGGCCGTTATCAGAGGGCCCCTAGCTATAATGTTGGCCGTTATCAGAGGGCCCCTAGCTATAATGTTGGAAAGGGCCCCTAGCTACAATGTTGGAGAGGGCACCTAGCTATAATGTTGGCCGTTATCAGAGGGCCCCTAGCTAAGCTATAATGTTGGAGAGGGCACCTAGCTATAATGTTGGCCGTTATCAGATGGCCCCTAGCTATAATGTTGGAGAGGGCACCTAGCTATAATGTTGGCCGTTATCAGAGGGCCCCTAGCTATAATGTTGGCCGTTATCAGAGGGCCCCTAGCTATAATGTTGGAAAGGGCCCCTAGCTACAATGTTGGAGAGGGCACCTAGCTATAATGTTGGCCGTTATCAGAGGGCCCCTAGCTAAGCTATAATGTTGGAGAGGGCACCTAGCTATAATGTTGGCCGTTATCAGATGGCCCCTAGCTATAATGTTGGAGAGGGGGTACCTAGCTATAATGTTGGCCGTTATCAGAGGGCCCCTAGCTATAATGTTGGAGAGGGCACCTAGCTATAATGTTGGCCGTTATCAGAGGGCATCTAGCTATAATGTTGGAGAGGGCACCTAACTACAATGTTGGAGAGGGCACCTAGCTATAATGTTGGCCGTTATCAGAGGGCCCCTAGCTATAATGTTGGAGAGGGTACCCAGCTATAATGTTGGAGAGGGCACCTAGCTATAATGTTGGAGACTCCCTGGTCTGCTGTGGTGTGGTGTGGTCTGGTCTGACTGGGCATTAAGCAGACAGAATTCTATCATAAGAAAAGAATGCTCCAGCGAGCCAACTGCTCCTCAAACAAGGCATTGAGGCAGTGCATACACACACACATGCACACACACACACACCGACTGCTCCCCAAACAAGGCAGTGATGCAGTGCACACACACACACACACCAACTGCTCCACAAACAAGGCAGTGCGGCAGTGCACACACACACACACACACACACACACACACGTGGTTTTGTTCTGAGGGTTGTGTTCTGAGGGTTGTGTTGTGATGGTTCTGTTCTGATGCTTCTGTACAGATGGGACTGATGGTTTTCTTCTGAGGGTTGTGTACTGATGGTTGTGTTCTGATGGTTCTGTACTGATGGTTCTGTTCTGATGGTTCTGCAGGTTAGTTAAAATGAGCTGCTGTGTGGGAGACTGTGTGGTGGTGCAGCTCTCTCTACCATCAACAGGAATCCTGTGGGCATCCCTTTTTGGAGTGTGTGTGTGTGTGTGTGTGTGTGTGTGTGTGTTAGGCCGATGGACGATGATGGTTTACAGTCATCATGATGGGAAGCAACCATCGTGATGCTACGCCCCCACATGCCAGGCACTAATTCCTGCTGTAACACAGGCTAAAACATACACAACCTTTCCCTGGAAATGAAATTGAGCCTAGAACTGATGCATATGCAGGCTACTTCAAAGGCTGTTAGCCAGAGAATGTGAAACTACCATCTTGTTCAATACTTCAAATAAATAATTAGCAAGTTCTTCAGACAAACCATTTCTTTTGTTATAGTTATAGGATCAGACCTCTGTCTTTCACTGTAAGGCTTGTATTTTGTGTATTAAGCAAAAGTCCCAGACAGCAGCGGGATTCATTATTTGTGTAAGTGGTTTGCTGCCCCCTCTTGTAGCCTGGACTGTGCCATCACTGTCCCCTCTTGTAGCCTGCTTGTAGCCTGGACTGTGCCATCACTGCCCCCTCTTGTAGCCTGGACTGTGCCGTCACTGCCCCCTCTTGTAGCCTGGACTGTGCCGTCACTGCGCCCTCTTGTAGCCTGGACTGTGCCGTCACTGCGCCCTCTTGTAGCCTGGACTGTGCCGTCACTGCCCCCTCTTGTAGCCTGGACTGTGCCATCACTGCCCCCTCTTGTAGCCTGGACTGTGCCGTCACTGCCCCCTCTTGTAGCCTGGACTGGACTGTGCCATCACTGCCCCCTCTTGTAGCCTGGACTGTGCCGTCACTGCCCCCCACTTTCACTTTCCCCAGCCCCTCTTCATAGTTGGCCCCTCCATAGCCCCTCTTCAACCCAGTAGCCTAATAACATGAGATGCGTAGTGTATGAGGTCAGTACTAGATGTGTGTGTGTGTGTGTGTGTGTGTGCATGTGTGTATGTGTGGTGTCTGTGTGTGTGTGTGAGAGAGAGAGACAGAGCGAGAGAGAGGGAGATAGAGAGAGAGGGAGAGAGAGAAAGAGAGAGAGAAAGAGACAGAGAGAGAGAGGGAGAGAGAGAGAGGGAGAGAGAGAAAAAGAGAGAGAGAGAAAGAGAGAGACAGAGAGAGGGAGAGAGACAGAGAGAGAGGGAGAGCTACACAGGTGGCCCCAGCAGAGCAGACAGGCCCAGCAGGAGATGTGATGGATTTTGTGTTCTCTCTTTTAAACAAGCTCCATCTATTAATGAAGAACAGAATGACAAACGTTTATGGCAACTTGTTAATTATGATGATCTTTTAATGATTCGGGCTAATAAGTGTGTTTAAGAACACCATTTTTAGGTGAACTGTGATGAATGTTCTTGCCACTCATAATGAACCTGTATATGGGAGTTTGTGTGTGTGCGCGCGTGTGTGTGTGTGTGTGTATGTATAAGTGTGTATTAAGCTCCATCCTTGGGATCCAAGGGGCAGCCGTGGCCTACTGGTTAGCGCTTCGGACTTGTAACCTGAGGGTTGCTGGTTTGAACCCCGACCAGTAGGAAGCGGCTGAAGTGCCCTTGAGCAAGGCACCTAAACCCTCACTGCTCCTCGAGCGCCGCTGTTGTAGCAGGCAGCTCACTGCGCCGGGATTAGTGTGTGCTTCACCTCACTTTGTGTTCAATGTGTGCTGAGTGTGTTTCACTAATTCACGGATTGGGATAAATGCAGAGACCAAATTTCCCTCACGGGATCAAAAGAGTAAATATACTTAATTATAGACCACACAGTGGTAGTGACCTCTCTCTCTCTCCGTCCTTTATAATAATAATAAGCTTTATTTGCACCTTTCATACAGAATACAGAATGCAGCTTAAAGTGCTTTATAATAATAATAAGCTTTATTTGCACCTTTCATACAGAATGCAGAATGCAGCTTTATAATAATAATAATAAGCTTTATTTGCACCTTTCATACAGAATACAGAATGCAGCTTTATAATAATAATAATAATAATAATAATAATAATAATAACAATACGCTTTATTTGCACAGCTTAAAGTGCTTTACATTCAGAACATGTAACACCAAAATAAAGAAGAATCATTAAAGTTCAACATCCCTGTGCACAGCCCTTCTTGCTCCAGGTGCTGATGGTGTGAAAAGTCACAAACTAGTACACACACACATGACTTTTCAAGAATCAGTCATTATCAGTCATTCCTCTTCATTGCTGTGGCTGTTTATGATCCAATCAGCAACATATCAGAAATACTATATATATATATATTAGGGCTGTCAATCGATTAAAAATAATCTAATTAATTACTTACTCTGTGATTAATTAATCTAAATTATTTGCAAATATAATTTTTGCTATTAAATATTTAAATTCAAATTAATCATTGAATAATCAGCATTAGTGACATTAAAGTACAAAAAACTCTTTTATTATTGTTTTAATAATGGCCATAATAATCTATGATATGACCTAATATGCTGAGGAAATAAATTCAAAAGTGCTTCGGGAAGAAGTTTTTTTTCACATACAAGGTATTTCAGGCCACAGATATAACCTAGGGGACACAATGAAAATAAATTAACACTCTCCTCAATGTCAACACTGTTTCTTTGCATTAATGTGCGACTTAAGAGTTCATGAACTCTGGTGATATGCACATTTTTATCAACACCATCAGGCTGTTTTTAAATGTTCCAATCAATGATCCAGGCAGCACATTTTCTTCTCTCTCCTTCATTTTACAGTCTAATGGTTACTGACTACAACGGCTCGGGGTCATATACTGCTACTGGAAGAAACTGGAATCCATGCATTTCCACTGAATTATTTTTGGAATCTGATCCCTTATCATACCTGTATACGGAGGTTTGTTAAACGGAGGTCCTACCCTTCGGATGATTCAGATATGATGCTAACCTGCGGACCTTATACTGACCTTATACAGACCTATGTGTGAACGACATACACGCACTTTACAGAATCTCCGTGTGGTTGTCGAGTGAGGGGTGGGGGCTTGTACAGTTCACAAGATGCGAGATATAACGCAGAATATATGCGGTCGCTGCCTGTCACAGCTGCTGTTTGTTTACAAAGTGTATGCATTATGTAGGCTAAAGAAGAAAAATCTATTGTGCGTAGGCTAATACTTGAAACTTTGAACCCCAAATCTGGCTTGCGTTGGAGAGAGAGAGCATGCACAAACTTTATGGTACCAGCCAATTCAGTAGGCTAACTCAAGTCTTCAAGGCCATCATATAGGCTACAACGTTTTTAAGCAACAAACAAAATACTAACATAATAGTGAAGTGGTTCGTTTTTTCATGGTTTATTTTTTCCAAAAGCATCCTCTCCCCATGTGTCTATTGCATTTACGTAAGGAGCTTGGAACAAAGTTGGGTTTTCTTCGTTTTTATTTTCTCTAGGCATATTTATGCTCAACAAATATCAGCGAGCTCAGCAGGTCATGAGAAGGCTATCAATGAACAGAAAACCGACCGTGTTGGCTAACAATTTATTAAATACTCCTGTTATTGTCGTCAACGACGTCGCTGTATGCTACTGCCTTTTCAGCGCCTTCTGCTTATGATTCAGTCTTGGTTTGGCCTTGCCATGCAGTTGTAGGCTACAACGTGTCTCTTGCCGTTCCCTTCATGTGTTCTATCAAAATGTTGTATGCC
>NC_063209.1:29564701-29569701 GCF_017589495.1 Alosa alosa | reverse complement strand
TGTACACAATGAGACTAAGAGCCACTATACACATGTACAGTAAGGACTAAAGAGCCACTATACACATGTACAATGAGACTAAGAGCCTTCACTCCTTTTCCAGTGCCAACATATGCGTAAAGATACATAAAATAAAAATAACAACACAAAATAAAATAACATTCAAATAAATGGTGCTGGGGGGGGGGGGGGGTTAAAGTGCACAGCTCTGGGGGCGTGTACATGCACTGTGAAGTCAGGGCATGTGTGAGTTTAGAGTGTTATGGCTTTTGGGGAAAACTGTTCTTGAATCGGTTCTGTCCTTGTTCTGATGCACCTGTAACACCTCCATGAGGGCAACAGGGTGAACAGATGGGCCAGCTGGCTACCATTAAACACACACACACACACTCAGACACACACACACTCGAACCTGCATACACACACTCACACACTCCACACACTCACTTACTCCAGACACGCTTTTGCACTTACTCCAGACACCGCACACACACCTCACACTCCACTCAGACCTGCCTTTTACACACACACTCACTTACTCCAGACACACCACGCATACACACACACTCACTCACTTACTCAGACACACGCACACACACACACACACACTCACTCACTTGCAGACCTGCGCACACCACACTCCGCCAAGACACACACACACACACTCACTCACTCACACACCTCCCACTTACTCCAGACACACACACTATCACTCAGACATACACACACACACACTCACTCAGACACACACACACACTCACTCACACACACACACACACTCACTCCGCACTCATTCCCTCACTCCCGGCTTGCACACCTCCGCCTGGGCCACACGCACACACACACTCACTCACTCCAGACACACGCACACACACACACACTCACTCACACACACTTATTCAGACACACACACTCACTCAATCACTCACTCACACACACACACACACACACACTCACTCACTCAGACACACACTCACTCACACACACACTCAGACACACGCACACACTCACTCACTCACTCAGACACCGCACACACACACACTCACTCACACACACTTATTCAGACACACACACACTCACTCAATCACTCACTCACACACACACACACACACACACCTCACTCACTCACACACACTCCTCCACACACACACTCAGACCTGCGCACACACACTCACTCACTCACTCAGACACACACACACACACTCACTCAGACACACACACACACACTCACTCACACACACACACACACTCACTCACACTCAGACACACGCACACACACACTCACTCAGACACACACACACTCACTCACTCACTTACTCAGACACACGCACACACACACACACTATCACTCAGACATACACACACACACACTCACTCAGACACACACACACTCACTCACACACTCACTCAAACACACACACACTCACTCACTTACTCAGACACACGCACACACACACTCACTCACTCAGACACACACACACTCACTCACTCAGACACACGCACACACACACACACTCACTCACACACACTTATTCAGACACACACACACTCAATCACTCACTCACACACACACACACTCCTCCTCACTCAGACACACACACCTCACTCACACACACACTCCTTACTCAGACACACACACTCCTCAGACACACACTCACTCCTCAGACACACACTCACTCACTTACTCAGACCTGCCTTTTACACACACACTCACTTACTCAGACACACGCACACACACACACACTCACACACACACAGTCACTCAGACACACACTCACTCACTCACTCACACACTTATTCAGACACACACACTCACTCACACACACTCAATCACTCACTCACACACACACACACACACTCACTCACTCACTCAGACACACACTCACTCACACACACTCACTCACTCAGACACACACTCACTCACTCACACAGACACACACACACTCTTCTCCAGATCATCTGCCAGCTTCATTATCATGACTGTAAAAGTTACAATATTGCAGTATTACAATAACAAACACACACACACTCATGCTGGCTCTACTGGGCACATTGTCCCACTAGTATTAATTTTTGTCACCTATTTTTAATTTAGTCTTAGTCTTGTGACAAAATGTCCTTTTAGTCTTTGTCATATTTAGTCATTCAAATGTCATTTTGTTGAGGCTCCAAGTTTTAGTCGACTAAAAGTCTCATCATTTTGTCTAGTTTTTAGTCAAAAGAAAAACTAAAAATATCCTAGTCTTAGTCAGTTTTTTGTCAAAAACATTTTTAGTCTTCTTCTTATAACAAATTATTTCTGATTACCATTTGAGTCAAATAGTGTTTTTACACATCTCAATTTTCCAACAATATTGTGTGGCTCCACAGGGCTACCCGTCTGTTATAGTTACTCATTCTGATTTTTTGTCAGTCAGTGCGTTTACATGCACAGGTAAGTCGAGCTACAGTTGTGTGTGGTCCGGGGACTACTGGTGGTCCGGTAAGCTATCCTAATGTGATCCGCGAGCAGACGTGGTAAAATATAATATAGATGAGTTGTTTGCAATATTGAACCAACTTGTAAATCCAAACAGTTCTGCAACACTGTCTATGTAAGATATGCCAGTTTAAATCATATTATGAATCCTCTGACACAATAAGCAAAGTGCAAAGACAATAAGCAAGGTGGTTCAGTGAGTAGGCCTATTTGTGTAGACTAATATAATTGTTGAAGTAGGTCTATTTTTTTTTTGTTAGCTAGGGGTTGAGTTAAGGGTCCTTCGTCTGAAAAGTTTGAGAAACACTGTCGTAGACCAGAGTTTTAATGTTTTACTCAGCCACGCTAGATGGTGATATGCGCCCAAACGCAACACATTCCCCCAAACAAACTCTCCATCTTAGCCATAGCTAACTTGCTAGCGAACTTTCCATATTAAAGCATTTGCTGGCAAACTTTTGCATCATCAGTGTAACTAGTTAAATAGCTGACATTACATGCTGAACATTTTCGTATGGACATTCTGGGGGATGTTAATTTGTATGAGAGAAGCTTCAACTTCTGGGTATGTAGCATTGTGGCATAAAGGCTTAGGTAGTTAGCTTGCTAACTCTGGCAGAAAATTGGTGTTCTTGTTCCATGTAGTTTAAGTGTTGCAGCCACAGGTTGTTGCAGCAGCACGTAGACTAGCCTACAGGAAAGCTGTTGAGGCATAAACTCATTCGGAATGTTTTGAAACGTAACAGCTAGATATTTTTTATTTTATTTTAGTAAAATAAAATAAAAAGATTTTATCTAGTTTTTATTTCATGCAAAACATTTTAGTCTCTGTCTTTTTCATCAACAATAATGCATCTTAAGATAGTCTTAGTCGGTTTTCAGGACATTAGTCCTGTCTCGTCGTCGTCGTCGTCTTAGTCATGAAAAAAGGTTGTTGACGAACATATTTCCTGTCTCGTCTGACGAAATTAACACTAATGCTGGCTCTACTGGGCTGCAGTGTCCACTCATGATGGCTCTACTGTGGTGTAGTGTCCACTCAAGCTGGCTCACCACTGTGGTGAGTGTCCACTCATGCTGGCTCTACTGTAGTATAGTGTCCACTCATGCTGGCTCTACTGTAGTGTCCACTAGAGATGCACCGATGATATGGAATTTTAGGGTCGATAACGATAACCGATATTTATTGGTTTGTTGTGGCTGATACCGATACGATAACCGATAATATTACTCTTTGAAAGAAATTGTGAAAAGTGATTTGGGGAAAGCATTTAATAAGCATAATTTTTATTGCAGTAATTTTACCTACCACCAAAATGATGGACAAGAACTCATAATAGTCCTCAATAGTACAGCAGTCAACAACATAACAGTAGCCTAGCCCTACAGTATGTGTGGCCCTTTAAGTGAACCTGACATCAAGTGAATTGCGGTGAGTGGCTAAGAGAGTTTGAATCCTTTTCATTTAGGACTAAACGCTCATAAACGGCTCAGCTTGGAATAAGCTATGGCGACCAAATCAGAGTTTGTGAGGGAAACTTTAGGTTTAGTTTCAATTGCGGGTAACTG
Source organism: Alosa alosa (assembly GCF_017589495.1). Taxonomy (NCBI): domain Eukaryota; kingdom Metazoa; phylum Chordata; class Actinopteri; order Clupeiformes; family Clupeidae; genus Alosa; species Alosa alosa. The sequence goes on along the minus strand of NC_063209.1, from coordinate 29,565,653 downwards.
AATAAAGCTGCAACTCCTCAGATTGTATCTTATGTCCGTCTACTCTGTTGGTGCACAACCTGCTGCAGCAGAAATGAAAGGCGTTAGCCCCGAAGGTTTTAATAACTTATTATGATGACCTGTCTGGAACTGAAGCCGAATGGTTAGCATATTTCAGGCAATTATACAAAACCCAAGCTAAAGTAATGCAAAATATAATACTAAAACACAACTTAGAACTAAGGCCTACTTATGTACTTTCGTCCCACTAACGAGTTTGTTTATTTGTTCCCGACCAGCGCAGTAAAGTGCAAACACATCAGCACAAGACCTGCTCTAGATAGGGCTGAGCTCCGCTCTGGTAAGGTTAAATGGCAGATCATTCACGAGAGGATTTTGAGATGCACAGATTCCCAAATGAACGCATATCCACAGATTTTTGTTAGAGTGGTGAAATACATTCACACCGCTGACATTATATTGAGGAAAAAGTATAGCCAACCAAGCTCAAGTAGGCTAGCTCAGTGTAGCCAGACGGACCTTACGAGTAGGCCTATATTAGGATTAGAAAAATATCGGCGCAAATTATCGGCCAGAATTCTGTTATTATCGGACCGATAATAATATTTTCATTTTTCACTTATCGGCTAATAATATATCGGCCGCCGATATATCATACATCCCTAGTGTCCACCATGCTGGCTCTACTGTAGTGTCCACCATGCTGGCTCTTACTGGGCCGCAGTGTCCACCTCATGCTGGCTCCACTGTAGTGCAGTGTCCACTTTATGCTGGCTCTCTACTGCAGTGTCCACCATGCTGGCTCTACTGTAGTGTAGCACTCATGCTGGCTCTACTGCAGTGTAGTGTCCACTCATGCTGGCCTCCCACTGTAGTGTCCACCATGCTGGCTCTACTATAGTGCAGTGTCCACCATGCTGGCTCTACTATAGTGCAGTGTCCACTCATGCTG
>NC_063209.1:29442201-29559701 GCF_017589495.1 Alosa alosa | reverse complement strand
CACACACAGATGCACACGTTTACACACACACACACACAGACAGATGCGCACATTCACACACAGAGAAAGGCACAGAGAGTAGGGAGTGGAATCAATGCTACTCATACATTCAGACACATGGATAAGCAGGTATACACAGCTGTTCTGCTACACATATGGGACAGCACACACACACGTACACACAGATGCACACACATACACTTGCGCACACATGTACGTTCATACACGCACAGATACACCGACACACACACACTCAGGGTATTTGTAGGTTCTGAGAGATCAAGGTAGTGAGCAGAAGCTAAACGCATATATTAGCATGGCACTTAGCTTACACACACACACACACATCTGAGAGATAAGGAGAAGTCCATATAAGCCATGTCAGCTCCCAAGTGTACTGAGCACACACACACACACACGTTTATGAAGTGAAAAGCTTAGTGTCCTGGTGTCACACACACACACACACGTTTATGAAGTGAAAAGCTTAGTGTCCTGGTGTCACACACACACACACACATTTATGAAGTGAAAAGCTTAGTGTCCTGGTGTCACACACACACACACACGTTTATGAAGTGAAAAGCTTAGTGTCCTGGTGTCACACACACACACACACGTTTATGAAGTGAAAAGCTTAGTGTCCTGGTGTCACACACACACACGTTTATGAAGTGAAAAGCTTAGTGTCCTGGTGTCACACACACACACACATTTATGAAGTGAAAAGCTTAGTGTCCTGGTGTCTCCCTCAGGTCCAGTACAGACAGATCCATTCATCCATCCTGCCAGGAGCGGAGTGGCAATAGGGACGATCCTGGTGGGCCGGCCGAGGTGCGGGCCGGCCCTCAGAGCTTTCACCGCGGCCCTGTATCGTTCTTGCCATATACATATAAACATTTCTCCGAGATCTACACTTCAATGTTCAAAGGAGTCCAACCAATATTTATACCACTCGCTCACTGTCTATATGTCATTCATGGTAACCCTGCACACTCATCTCTCCCATCCTTTTTGTGTAGGCTAGCCTTCATTTTTTATCTTAAATCATGTTTGTCTTATTCAGGCGTTACAGAACTTTCATGGTCACAAATAAAAAGAAATGACAATTTAATTTGTTTGTTAAATTAACGCAGGCCTAGGCTAGAATGGAGCAAAGCCTCCTGGGAATGGGGAATGAGTTTCTGGTTTATCCAATGGACCGATTGCAGGTCGTCTATTTACAGAAATGTAGGGGGATAAATGAGCGGCCCCTTGTCTAATGGCATGACCCTACAAGCGATCAAGTTCGAGGGAAAACTGTTAGGCTACTGTCTATGGGAAAACTACAGGATTTTTGACAGTCAACGGATTTGCGTGGTTGCTTGCTGTTTTACACATGGATGGAAGGCAGAGAGAAAGGTTAGCGGAGCTAAACCATTGACGTTATTGCTAGGCAGAAACTAGCACAAGCTAGTCTTATGTTATGTAGCCTATAGCCTAGCCTATGACTAATTAATGGGCCACTCAGGCTGATAAATGGTTTGTGGAACTCGTTGGAAGCCTTTATAGGCCTACTTTAATCTACCTATTCAAAGTGCCTGGTTTTTCAATTATGTAATTACCTGTGTTATTAGGTTGACATTGTCTGTATAGGCCTTTTTTTAAATTTATACAGGCAACTATTGGAGTGCTATGATGCCTGGTTTGTGGTTGATAGGCTTGTTGTATTGCATTAGCACTACAGTTTCTTTCTCCAAATGTAGCCTATACGTAGCCTAGTATTTTAAATTGACATATGTGTGCGTGTTTGAGGGGTGCTGTCAGAATTTTCCCGGTGGATTTGAGTGCCCCACTCCGCCCCTGCATCCTGCACTATGCACACACACTGCTACCATGCTGATCACCTCACAACATCACACACACACACCATCACACACACATCACACACTGCTACCATGCTGACCACACACACACCATCACACACATCACAACACACTGCTACACTGCTACCATGCTGATCACCCCACATCATAACCAGTGTTTCCCATACATTGACTTATTTGTGGCAGCCCACCACAATATCAACAATCACCACCACACAACTATTTCCCTGGTTGTACTAAATTGTGCTTAAATCTGGTTAGCATCATAACTAATGCTTTAAAGTTAATTTGTTAAAAACTGTTGTATCTAAGCACTTGCAAACCTACCACCACAAATGGAATTCAATACTGTGGGAAACACTGATAACACACATATCATCACACACACAGCAACACTGCTACCATGCTGATCACCTCACAACATAACACACACACATCATAACACAGTAGAACTACCCCACATCATAACACACAACAGAACTACCCCACATCATAACACACAGCAGAACTACCCCACATCAAAACACACAGCATGGGTCGTGACCTCCTAGTCCAGCCCCATAGTAGTCAAAGATTGTATAACTAAGATGAATCTTAAGACGATTCACCATGGAACATGGAACGTTCCACAATGGAACGAAATGGCACGAAGTTCCAGATCATAAATAGGCGAAAACATAAATTTTTCTGAATAAGCACAATATAAATATAATTTTGTATACTATTTTACAGTCATTACTAGTGTGATGCTAATGAAACACTCTTTCTGACACGGAATGAATACTCATGTTGCCCTGTTAACTGTTATTGAAGAAGAAGTAATAGCAATGGGAATGTTCGCTAGCTAATAGCAGCTAAGACTTTTGTTAAACTTATATATTGTTGCAAACTAACCTGAAATATCGTTCAGCAACTTTGTGGTAGTTTCACACCTAACAAAAATATGTTAGTTAGGCTTATCAGCCATCTCTGAGTCTAGAGCCTCTGAAAACAGGTGGCTGTGCACCAGAGCTTTGAGGAGACAGTGACAGATCAATGCAACAAAGCTTATTTTTGTCTTTATTTGTTTCGTTGGAAAATACAATTTCAATAACAATGTTAGGGTCACTGAACAATGCAGCACAGCACAAAGCAAAAGACGAGCTTCCCCTGGAGAGAAATGCGTCTCTCTCTCTTTGTGTGTGTGTGCGTGCGTGTGTGGTAGCTCTAATGACAGCAGCAGATGGAGCAGTGCTGGAGAACATAGCTGGATGAAAAGCAGAGGGATCATGAAGACATTTCTGAAAGAGACAGAGGAGCATGGCGTCTTACATACCTGTACCTGAGCTTGTGCACACCTGCCCCAGAGCCTCTGATGTCATACCACACCACACCACTACATTGATATCATTCAATATCGGAATGTTAGGGATACATGTGGCTTGTACAAAATGGGTTCAAAACTTACACCGCTGAATATTCATATTCCGAGAAATTGTTCATTTCTCCCATAGGAATACATAGACACTGGACCTCCCGCTAGACTCCTAAATGGGCGTGACAGCTTCGAACCCCACCTCACAGCGTGCCAGAATTTACCCTCTTATGAATCGTCTCGCTTTATCAACCGTCTCTGGTAGAGTACAGCTGAGGGGTCATGACCTCCTAGTCCAACTCCACTCAGGAGCACTACCCCAGAGGTGCTGAGACAGATGGAGAGAAGGAGGGAGAGGGAGGAGGAGAGAGAGAGATGGAGAGAGGGATAGGGAGAGAGGCAGGAGAGAGAGAGAGATGGAGAGAGGGATAGGGAGAGAGGCAGGAGAGAGGGAGATGGAGAGAGGGATAGGGAGAGAGGCAGGAGAGAGAGAGAGATGGAGAGAGGAGAGGCAGAGAGAGAGAGATGGAGAGAGGGATAGGGAGAGAGGCAGGAGAGAGGGAGGAGAGAGATGGAGAGAGATGGAGAAAGGGAGGAGAGAGAGAGAGATGGAGAGAGGGAAAGGGAGAGATGGAGAGAGGGATAGGGAGAGAGGGAGGAGGAGAGAGAGAGAGATGGGAGAGAGGGAGGAGAGAGGAGAGATGGAGAGGGAGAGAGGGAGGGAGAGAAGGAGGAGAGAGAGAGAGATGAGGAGAGGGAGAGAGATGGAGAGAGGGGGAGGGAGAGAGGGAGGAGAGAGAGATGGAGAGAGGAGAGGGAGAGAGATGGAGAGAGGGAAAGGAGAGATGGAGAGAGGGAGGGAGAGAGGAGGAGAGAGAGAGAGATGGAGAGGGAGGAGAGAGGGAGATGGAGAGAGGATAGGAGGAGGAGAGAAGGAGGAGAGAGAGAGATGGGAGAGGGATAGGGAGAGAAGGAGGGAGAGAGAGAGAGAGGAAAAGGAGAGAGGGAGGAGAGAGAGATGGAGAGAGGGATAGGGAGAGAGGGAGGAGAGAGAGAGATGGATAGAGGGAAAGGGAGAGAGAGATGGAGAGAGGGAGGAGAGATGGAGAGAGGGAAAGGGAGAGAGGGAGGAGAGAAGGAGGAGAGAGAGAGAGAGGGAGAGAGGGAGGAGGTGGAGGGAGAGGGAGGGAGAGAGATGGAGAGAGAGATGGAGAGGGGACAGAAAGGAAGAATTAGAGACAGAGAGGTGGGAGAGAATGAAGAGGACAGACATGCAGAGGAGAGAGAGAGGGGATATGGAGGGATGGAGAGAGGGAATATGGAGGGATGGATAAAAATGAGTCACTAAGAATGACATGAAGCTGAGAGAGAAATAGAGGGGGAAGAGAGGGACACAGAGAGATGGAGAGAGGAGGAGAGATGGAGAGGGATAGGGAGAGAGGAGGAGAGAGAGATGGAGAAAGGGAGGAGAGAGAGAGAGATGGAGAGAGAGATGGAGAGAGGGAGGAGAGAGGAGGAGGAGAGAGAGATGGAGAAAGGGAGGAGCAAGGAGAGGAGGAGGTGGAGGGAGGAGGAGGTGGAGGAGAGTGGAGAGGTGGAGGAGGAGGGAGAGAGGAGGAGGCAGAGAGGGAGGAGGCAGAGGAGAGAGGAAGGAGGCAGATGGAGGAACCAGGCAGAGAGAGGGAGGAGGTGGGTGAACATGCGCCGTCACCGTGCCAGCAAAGTGGTGCAACCGAGGTCACCGGAACAACGCAGCCTCAGCTAACAAAAAAGCAAAAAAAACATCTAGCTCCCGGAGAAACAAGGCCCTCCGGTGTGCGTGCGGTAGGCTCCACCATCAAGCGCTGGCATTTGTTGCCGGGAGAACCATAGCCGGATGAAAAGCAGAGGACCCAGAAGACATTTCTGAAAGAGACAGAGAGCATGGCATCTACATACCTGTACCTGAGTTGTGCACACCTGCCCCAGAGCCTCTGATGTCATACCACACCTGCCCCAGAGCCTCTGATGTCATACCACACCACTACACTGACTCTGATGTCATACCACACCACTACACTGACTCTGATGTCATACCACACCACTCCATTGACTCAATCACTTTATTGATTACTTTATTGACTCAAAAGCTCAATTCTGATGTAAATGGACAAATATTTCCCCAAGACTCATAAGTTCATTGTCATGTACTTATGACTATGTGACTATGCGTTACAGTGCCCCCAGCTACAGTAGCTGTACCTCAGCCTGTGCCACACGCTGGGTTCTGCTGCGCTGTGTGTGTGTGCTATTGTGAGTGTACACTGTGTGTGTGTGTGTGAGTGAGTGTGCTACTGTGAGTGTACACTGTGTGTGTTTGTGATGGTGTGAGTGTGTGTGTGTTGTTAAATTGGTTTGGCTTTCATCCTGTGCCAAACGAGTCCATGTACTCAGTTTGAGCTGACAGCGCCACAGCCTGGTGCTGGATATGGGCTACGTGTGAGAGCCCAGGCTGAGGTACACCATGCCCTCCCTCTGTGTGTGTGTGTGTGTACAAGTGTGTGTATATGTGTATGCACACCTATGTTTTCGTGCATCTGTGTTTGTGTGTGTCTGATTGTGGTGTGTGCATGTCTGTGTATGTGTCTGCATGTGGATGTGTGTGTGTGTGAGACTTTTCCACAGGCTTATTTCTACAGCCCCTGTGACGTTAAAGTTAACGTTAGTTCATTGGGCTGAAGAGCTTGCCATGGTTAGTTTTTGCTCTGGGCCTCTGACATCCATCCGTGAACGGCGCTGCACTTCACTGTCTAGTAGTCTGGTCAGGACAGCTGTGGACCTTCTCTGCGTGTGATCTGCCGCGACCACCGAACTGCTGCTGACCTGCGCGCTGCCTTCCCTGGAGTCTGGACTGAGTAGGGTGACCAGACGTCCCGGTTTAACTGGGACCAGGGCCGGAGTGGGGCCACTTTTCAGCCCGGGAGTTTCAGGCCCAAGACCGGCCCAATTTTTCCATAGTGGTGGAAATTTGATAAATGAATGTAGTTTTTATTAGTATGGTTCAACAAATGTGTAAAGGTTATATAATAATTCAGTTCAACTGAGAAGTTAACAAAAATATTCCACTATTCCACAAGTTAACAAAAAACAGAAAAGAAAGAAAGAAAGCCTTGAAATGTAGCCTATCCCACGCTTCCACAAAGAGGCATATTGAACTAATGTTTCGCTACATGCTTTTTGCATGGGTAGGCTATATTGTTTGGTGATTTAGCCTAGGCTACTCCTTTACTACACCCTCTTCTGAGCAAACAAGGCATATAGGTTTATCATGTAGCATAATTGCTCTTTCTTACATTAAATAACTTTAATTTATCCTCTCTACTTGTCCCTGTAGTCATGGCCTCCTCATCACTAATTTAGGGCTCATCATTTTTAATGGTCGACTGGTTGATCTGCTGTTCAGAGGCTACAATTTTTACCACATAGGCCTACACAGATCAAGCTTCAGTTTTGTTATCAATATTTGCATACTGCAAAGTCCCGATTTTGAGATGCGTGTCCTGACAAAAGCCTGTTGCTAAAATGTCCCAGTTTACCACTATTAACTCATTGAGTGCCAAAAAAGGAATTACATTTTTCCTTCCCATGCGTTGAGTGCCAAAAACGTAATATTACGTTTTCAGCCTTTTTTTTTAAATTACGAAACTAGACACTCTAACACACCTTATATGTGATTTTGGGAACTCTGTGATAAATGGAAATGAAATATATGACGATCGAAAACTCATGAAAATGCACAATCTGGACATTTTATCTGGACATTAATCATAACTCGGTTGCCGCTTTGGGTCAAATCAGTGACGCATGCACGTCAGCTCAAAACCAGGCCATTTTCGTGGGTCTAACACTAGGTGGCAGTGTCGCTAGGTCACTTCCCGGAAACTTTACAGGCAACACTTCATATTTCATGAAAGACGTCATATCTCCATTTCTAGAAAAAAACAAAACAGCGATTTTGATGAAAACTAGCCACTGTTTAGCTTGCGATTTCTCAGGAACAGAAGTGTGTAGAAATACACGATTTGCACCCATTGAGAGCTTAAAGTCTCACCTTTCAAACGAGCCATTGTATGTGTTCATAGCTATAACACAGAATATGCTGTGGCTGTACAAAAATCATCAACAATGGTCTAGATTGCTGGCACTCTAGGACAAAGCTTCCGAAAACAGCTTGTCATTCAATGAGTTAAAGTGTCCCTGTTGTCAGAGATTGCATAGCCGACATGGTTTTATTATAGCCCGATCATTAACTAAACCCATGTAGAGAGAGCCGACATGATTTTATTATAACCCGATCATTAACTAAACCCATGTAGAAAGACTGTAGCCTAAAGACTCCGGCGTATTTTTGATAATGTGTGTGTGTACAATGTCTCCGTAAACATTGTTGCAATGTTTCTTCATATCTGCCTTGTTTTAACGGTTAGGCTATGCTACGACAATGTTGACTCCTGTTGCCCATATAACTGAATTGTGATTTACACGGCGGCAAAGTGCGATGCTGGTGTGGAGTTGTATTGAAAAGAATGGAATCTAATGTAAAAGAATGTCAAAAGCAGAGTGCATCACACTCATGTCGGCATCAGTATCCACAGCAATTTAAAACACTATTCAGCTGACCGGGAGTTCAGAACTGCGTTGGTGTTTATTATCTCCATGACTACAGGAGGAGGACTAGCCTGGTAAACCAGACCCTGGAATCTTTCAGATTAAGGGTCTGGCCACGAGTAATGAAAATGGCCCAATTCGAGGGGCGGCACCAAGCATGCATTTGAAACTCTCACTGCACGCAGTTGGATAACGCTACGACCAATCACAACAGTTCACGGTGTGACGTAGCCATCTTACAATGTTTTCTAGATGATTCCGGACGTTGCAGCACTGTCGTCATCAGTGTAGCTCGCCTTTGTCCCGCCTACACCGATTTGATTGGTCCCTCTTGCTCGAGAGATAGAAGAAATTTGGATCATTGCTCGTGGCCAGAGTATCTTGCGGGCACAATTTAAATTGTGCTCTCGCGAGAACTCTGGATTTCAGGGTAGAGGAGGACTAGAAGGAAGTAAAGTTCTTAGAATATTTGCTACTAGGAAGTGTCTGGCAGTTTGAGGACAAGAAACGGTGCATCAAAGCCACATAAAGACAGTCAAAATAGTAGCAGCCAAAGAGGATTGTTGATAACAAAACAAGTGACTGTGAAAAAATCTTTGGCGGCACACGATTAATGCGTCAGCCTAGGCTACTACTCTTTGGCCAGCTCTTAGGCCCAAACAAGTGCAGCATGCCTTTACGTAGCCTACTACCGGTGCATCATCATAAAGATACATTTGATCTGCATCACACCCCATTTTAGCGTAAAACAAGTTAACACTATATCATTGATTCCAATAGGAAAGAAGCTAGTTATCACACGTTGACATTACATCTAGTTATTCACAGGACATTCAATCATTTTACTAACACAGCAGTTATGAAAAATGATGTATATGTAACTTACTCGAAACTATGTACATTACCAACCTAATTTGTTTCCAATAGCCCAATGTTGAGGACAAATTTAGCACGTAGCTACACTTACCAGAATATCCCATGTAAAACGTTGAGCTTGCTAGCTAGCTAACTGTGGAACTTCAGTATAACATAGCCAATTATCTCACCTAGTTATAGGAAATAGGCTATGTTCATATTACAAGTGATAGAATGAATGTGTGACTTATGTTTAGTTGATGTTATGACATGTAAAGTTAAGGTTATTGTAGTCAGCCACAGGCAGTTTGACTGTGCCTACATTCGTGACACTTCACGGCAAGAAATAGGAACATAATAAAAGATAATTAATGCGTAGCAAGATGGGTCGTCCTAGTTCATGTCTATGAGGGCAAAGTGGAGTTCAGTCAGAGACAGGCTTCAGTCCCCGCCTGCACAGGGGCGTGTCACTGATGTATGACTGACGTTTGAACGCCTCGGTTCCACGCCAGACAGAAGCCGGAGTACAAAACAAACTTGGTGTACACCTTCATTAATGTTGATTTTCTCCCGACTGGAGGGTCATACTGTCACAACATTCTCCTGAAATGGGGAGGAGGGTTTGGATCATGATACCGTGTCCGAAATATGCATCCATTGCTCAGAAAAATAAGGCTTTGAAAAATTCTTGGATTCTGCCATAGACCTCAATGTTAAACAGGGAGCCCGATCACTGCATAAATGGGGGATAGTGGCCCCTCCTCGTGCGGGGTGTGTACTACTGCTACCCACTTGCATACATTTCCAGGGACAGGAAATGGCCTCTCAGGAAGTATCTTCGTAATCAACCATCTTTGACATATTGGTCACATTAATCCCATAAACACACACATAACTCTAACACGGTTATTATTGTTAACCGTCATTATCCATACAGTGGTCATTTGGAATCCTAAATCTTCATCAGGCACGGGGGCATGTTGCTCCTTCGAAGGACAGGGACTGAATGAGGGCTCTACATGATGCTACTACTATATAGAGATAAAACTTCCATAAACATAATCATCTAGTTTATACACTAGAAAGGCTTATGTGATCGGTTGATTACTGGATCTTGCTGAGAACCTAGCGTACTGTTTGACTCGTTTAGCAGCCACGGTTATGAGGCCCAGAGCCATATATGCGTAATTAGATAGATGTCAGACACAAGGTAATACTTTTTTTTTAAACTTTAATAATGTAACAACAAACAATGAAATTAAAACTTTTTTAAAACTTTAACATAACAACAAACCAACAGCAAACAGTGTGAGATGGGCCAAAGTCAAGCAAACAAAAAACAAACAACAGTGTCGTTTTCCATACTTGTCTTTGTTGGGCAAGTATGGGAATATGTCATCGGGACCAAGGAATGCCGTTTCAACAAACAGTGTCGTTTTCCATACTTGTCTTTGTTGGGCAAGTTTGGGAATATGTCGTCGGGACCAAGGAATGCCGTTTCAACAAACAGTGTCGTTTTCCATACTTGTCTTTGTTGGGCAAGTATGGGAATACATCTTTGGGACCAAGGAATACCGTTTCATGAGTGGCAACAATGATTTGTCCTTAATCAATCCATTTCCTCTCATCCACCTCCATCCATTTCCTCTCCTTCTCTACAGTTATGAGTTTGTAGAAAGACAGCAATCTGCTGCAGCTCAACCTGTATCATGAACCTGTACAGTAAAGCGGAAAGTATTTCTCAGTCGGTTGTCAATCTCCAGATACACGATAGACCCGACGACATCCTGCTGGGGCTGCAGTGTTGCAGATCTCGTCGCACGTTGCACTCATGCTGCTCACAGGGGCATGTTGCACACAGTCAGCAACTGTTCCTGTCCTTCTCCACAATGACAGTGTCATCCCCGATGACTGGTCCTCCTCAAAAAAAGATCCCATGTCATGAACCTGTACCTGTAAAGCGGAACGCAATAGATAGATACTTTCTTGATCCCCAAGGGGAAATTCAAGGGTCTCAGTAGCATACAGGCATAACACACAACTTACAGCAGAAATGGTACGTCTCGTAAATCGGATTCCAAACCTTCTCCTTGCTGCGGCAGTCGAAGTTGTCATAGAGGCAGTCGGGGTTGTTGCAGATCTCGTTGCACGTATGCTGCTCACAGGGGCATGTTGCACACAGCCAGCAACTGTTCCTGTCCTTCTCCAAAATGACAGTGTCATCCCCCGATGACTGGTCCTCCTCATAAATTGACCTACCAGGATGAAGTCCGTTTGGTAGGTGGACAACATGAAGACAGAGATGTTGTGGTCGGCCAAAGGTGCTATCACTGACTCATAGAATCGCACCTGGCTTTCCTCTGATGGCTGACCTGGAGAGCATGTGGTCACTGGTACCACAAGGGGATGAAGTCCACTCTCATCAAAGTTCATTTATAGTCTTGTTTCAACCAGATTTCAGGAACACAAGAGTTTACTTGGTGGGAATCCAGTTGTCCAGCTGAGTCCGTCCTCTCGTCCATTCCCGCGTGTGTAACGTCAAACCACAATGTCATCATCTGTGTCCCGCCAATCAGAGCTGGTTGCACATGTTGTGATTTTGACTTTATTTTTATTTTGCCCTAAAAGATCTATAGGGTGATTAAAGGTGACCCTCAGATGTTTCATCACCCGATGTTACTTATCAAATGGTCAAACCCTTAAAAGGTCATGACCTTTCCTACCTCTCCGCCATCGCTGTCCTCACACGCTCCTCTACAGTTGCGCGTGAGATTTCCTGTTAGCCCAAGTGGTGTGAGATGGTAGGAGATGGAGGTGGTGGGGTGATTGGGAATGATGGTGGTTATTGTGGTTCGTGGTGCTTGTGGTTCCATCCTGCTATGCATGAAATACGGGTGGAATATAAGTCATATAGCTTAAATCACATCATGGCATCAGTGAACTAAAAATACATACACATTAGAAATTAGCTTTTTTTCAAGGTCATGAACAGCTTACTTACAAGAGGTGTGGAGGTGGTTGAAGTAGATTCCAAATGTCCTGCAGCCGCTCGAGACTACAATGCCTACGTTTTCAGGAGAGGGATAAAAATCATGGTCATACACAAATTAAATAAATGAATAACAAAAACAGAACTATAACATGCAGTGACTGGCCGATTTAATGATACAAAAATGAGCTATGCGTTCCACACCAAGCTATAAAACAATAAAGTTAATAAATAAAGAAAAAAACACCGACACTACTGAACAAAAGTTCAACTAGAGATGAATAATAATCTTCTCACCGATGTTCTCCAGTTGAGGGTTTTTCACCGCTTCTTGGCCTGAAACTCGGAGCTCATTGTAGGCCGAGCCCTCGGCGGTCTTGAACGCCAAGATGGAATTATAAATCTTGAGGGCTGGACCATTTCCAGCTCGCTGTGATAGCTGGCCATACCATTGACAGGGTAGTGACAGGCTCCACTGTAGATTTAAATAAAGTGTCTACCGGTGATTATTCAGAGGGATGGTATTTAATGGCTTCGTCCGAGGGAATCATTTTCTTTTCGCGATTCTCTCCCAGCTGAACTCTCAAACTTCCATCATGGCTTCCAACAGAGGAAAAACGAAGGTAGACCAGGCACTTTCACAAAATATCCTTCCGCTGTGAATAAAACTAGAATGTCCCACTGATGCTAAAGCCCACTATACATTCAGCTAACACACATATAAATGCATTGGAATAAATTGATGTGAAAATCAAGTAAACGCAATACGTTGATAAAAGCAATAACGGCGATCTCCTTTGTTAGACGCGGAAGGACACACGACTCCAGTACGGGCAGCAATCCTACCGGTCAAAGTGGTCATGTGTTTTGATACTTGGGGAAGTTTCTAATAGGGGATTATCACGCTTCCGGGTTTCCTGAGCGGGATTTTTCAACTTTGTGCACATCCACTTCCGGCGCAGTCTGAATGGCACTCATGTATATATCTAAAATATCTAAAATACAAAATATTATTCATCTGCAGTTGAAAGAGGTCCACCTCAGGCACCTCAACATCATGGTCAGGAGACTCCACCATTGTCGCTGGCTTTCCTCTTCCATTTGTTGTGAACACTTCTTCAAGTTCAATTTATTGTGCTTATAGAGCGCCAAAACATTGCACATGTATCATGGCGCTTTACAGAATGTAGGCAATCAGAGAAAAAAGAAAAGAGGGAGAAAAGAAAAGAAAGAAAGAGAGAGGCCCATGAGTAACAGGGTAACCGGGGTAACAGGGGCGAGGAGGAAAAACTCCCTAGAATTGAAGATACATATAGGAAGAAACCTCGAACAGATCCACGACTCAAGGGCTTGATTAAAATTTTTCGCCACAAGTTCTTGTGGAAGTCACAAATGTACAGATGACGGACGCTCTTGTTGATGTCTAACTTTAGTTTCTTCTGTGAAATGCTTCTCAGGATCCTCTTACTGAAGGAGGTGTTTCCAGCTGATCGGCAACTCAGAGGTCATTGTAGGCTGAGTCCTCGGCGGTCTTGTCCATCAAGATGGAATTGTAGATTTTTAAGACGGGACCAAGCTAGGAAAAATGAAAAGGTTATTTTAATGGTTATTTTAAGTGGTCATTTGGAATCCAAAACTCGGATCAGACCTAAATGACAGTGTCATTGCCTGATGACTGGTTCTCCTCATAAATTTAATGAAGGGGGAAAAAAACGTACTGTTAGTATCAAAGCTTATAAAAATCCTACCGTTCATTTCACTGGTATATTCCTCGTGGCTTTGTCTTGGCAAAGAATTAACAACAAAATACAATAGGAAAAAATGGTTACTTACAGTGGTCATTTGGAATCCTAAATCTTTATCAGGCACGGGGGCATGTTGCTCCTTCGAAGGTCAGGGACTGAATGAGGGCTCTACATGATGCTCCTTCTTAGTGTTGCACGGTGTATCGATACTAAAAAGGTATCACGATGCCTTCACGCAAAAAACAATACGATTTTCGACGTTTTTAGAATCGATACTTTATTAAAATAATAACGTTCTGTGTTTGTGTGAACTGCTGCTCTCACTGGTCCTTGCACGCATCTAGGCAAGTGGGCGTGTCAAGCAGGCAGCTCTGAGTGAGTGAGTGCACAGCCAACGTCAACATAGTTCTTTGCCGACAGTCCTCGGCCTTGTGGATAAAACAAAAGGTGAAGTAAAATCTGCAACTATTTCGGATACATCACGAATAGTGAAGGCAAGCCATCAGGTACACAGAGGCCCGTTTGTAAAATATGTTTCAAAGTCATTTAAAAGCAGTAGGCTACGCATGGAACTTGGCTAAACACCTCACAGACATATCCCAACATTTTTAAAGAGTTAAAAAAACGACTTAACGAATATGCTATAGAAAACACGACTACATGGTTAGTGCCAAGTTCTTCTCTTCTGTTTTAGTCTAGCCTAAGTGAAACGAGTATATGGTTCTCTGAGATAAAGCGAACCTTCCTTCATCAATGCATTTTGACAAGACATAACGAGCTGTAATCATAGGGTGCTAACGTGATGAAAGCGCAATGTTCACGCCAGAATAACATTACCATAACTTGTAAACAATCTACTTCATGTTCGGTCAGTACTACTGGTAATATTTGTCATGGCATGTAGACTGCAATTTGTTTAATAATTATTGGCCAGATGTAAGATGGGATACCCGAAATGCGCTAATTAAAGCCCACGGCATATAATACCACCAAAGCGTGTTGAGTCCTAATAATAATAGCGGCTTATTGTTACGTGGTAGCAAATCATGTTATCAAAGAAATAGACGTAATGTAGGAATGCACACAGATATATTGCAACAGGTAGGCTAATGGTGTAGGCCTACAGTATCTGACGAAGACCTGAGTGGTTGGAATGTCGTACTTGTACACTGGGCGCAATGAAGACTATCCTCACATTTTTACCTTTGCAACTGTCAAAGAAATCCCATGAACACGGGAAGGCCTAGGGTAGCCTATACTGTACATAAGATGGCCTAAAGATTAGGCCCCTCTGCATAGCATTCAGTGATTTGCATGCAGTAATTTCAACACTGACCTTGATCTAGCCTAGTTTGGCTATTTAAAGCTACTTTATTGCCAAAACAACACAATGTAAATGAACTATAACAAACAATAAAGGACTTAATCACACAAAGTAGGCCTACTATTTTACTGACTATAAAAAATGATAATTATGTAGGAAGTTTAGAACCCAGAGTTGACCTGCACACTACAAAAGTGCACCGAATTCAACACAAATGATTCAATACACTTGGAGGTATGAGTCCTTTCTTTTCCAGATATCTTAGGATTTTGCCGTAGTATCGTTTCAGTATCGAGCATCGTGATATTTATGGCAGGTATCGTATCGAAGTCATAATTTTGGTATCGTGACAACACTACTCCTTCTATTTATAGACTTGGCATCACTTCTCTTATTTAGCTTGTATCAGCTTAGTTAGCTTAGTTTGCCTTGTAAACCATATGTGTGGAGAATTTTTTTTTCTTCTGAAAATGGAAAAAAATATTTTTTTCTGAACAAGAACACTGCAGAGGACCAAGCTTGATGATACCTGACAGGTCTCATGGTGTTCTATGATAGTAAAGTGTGGTGATGCTAATACAAAGATGTCTCCTGTGTTTCATGGACTCTACATCTAAAAAATGCCAAAGGCTGGAATTATTAGATAGAGGTCAGACACGAGCTAATACTGTTTTTTTTTACTTTAATGAGAACAACAGTCTAATGTGAACAGAACAATTACAAAACAATCGACAAAGGGATCGACAACCGGCTGTGCTTCCAGGGCTCCGAAAAAAGATTCCTTCCTCTTTGAGGGGAAGCGCAGCATCTCGGTGGCGTGCAGGGCGCCCAGGTACTCCGCCGCCGTGACGGCTGTGGGGAAGCAGGATTCTTTGATACTAACAATACGTTTTTTTTTCCGAGGACAATAAAATAAATAAAAAATTAACAATAAAAAAAGAGATCCCGTGTCATGAACCTGTACAGTAAAGCGGAAAGTATTTCTCAGCCGGTTGTCGATCTCCAGATACACAATAGACCCGATGACATCCTGCTGGGGCTGCAGCTCGCGTCTTGAGGCGGCGCATGTAGGGCTTGATCACGGCCTCGCCGTTGTGGTCCAAGTGCACGAGAACCTGGCGGAAGGCGTGCTGGTCATCACCGGAGCTACTGCGCACAGGCACGGCCTTCCTGCAGAGCTCCTTGGGCGGCAGCAGGACCGTGATGACCATCACGCCTTCCGCCAGGTTCTCGGGCACCGTCCCAGCCACACTACAGCCCTGGTCGCAGCGGCCGTCGGCAAAGTGGTCAATGCAGTATGTCTCGTAAATCGGATTCCAAACCTTCTCCTTGCTGCGGCAGTCGAAGTTGTCATAGAGGCAGTCGGGGTTGTTGCAGATCTCGTTGCACGTATGCTGCTCACAGGGGCATGTTGCACACAGCCAGCAACTGTTCCTGTCCTTCTCCAAAATGACAGTGTCATCCCCCGATGACTGGTCCTCCTCATAAATTGACCTACCAGGATGAAGTCCGTTTGGTAGGTAGACAACATGAAGACAGAGATGTTGTGATCGGCCAAAGGTGCTATCACTGACTCGTAGAATCGCACGATGGCTGACCTGGAGAGCATGTGGTTACTGGTACCACAAGGGGATGAAGTCCACTCTCATCAAAGTTAATTTCTAATCTTGTTTAAACCAGATTTCAGGAACACAAGAGTTTACTTGGTGGGAATCCAGTTGTCCAGCTGAGTCCGTCCTCTCGTCCATTCCCGCGTGTGTAACGTCAAACCACAATGTCATCATCTGTGACAATCAGAGCTGGTTGCACATGTTTTTGACTTTATTTTTATTTTGCCCTGAAAGATTTATAGGGTGATTAAAACACCACATTTTAATTGGTGTGTTGCAATGTTACTTCCTCCTTCCTACCTCTCCGCCATTGCTGTCCTCACGTGCTCCTCTACAGTTGCGCGCGAGATTTTCTGTTAGCCCCAGTGGTGTGAATGAGATGGAGGTGGTGATGCTGGGGTGATTGGGGATGATGGTGCTTATTGTGGTTCATGGTGGTTGTGATAAAAATCATTGTAATAAACAAATTAACCCTTACGAGCCCGACCGTTCTAATTTCGTTACAAAAGTAACGATGACCAATCGTCTAATATCTCAGCTGTCCAATGACATATTTTATTTCTGAAATCTTCCCCGTAATGCTGACAACATAAGCTTCAATTTGATATGATTGGTTAAGGGGTTTATGGCGCGAAATGTTTTGGATACTTGAAGATGAGTGTTGAATTTTTTTTTCACTTGAGCATTTGACGTGGACAGCCGGATGCCACCTGCACTTAAAGGAGAATTCCGGTTTGATATTGACATAAAGTGTGTTGAAACATGATACCGAGTGTGAACGTATGTCTCATAGCCCATCTCGGCTTGTCCCCTGCACTCCAAAATCTGGCGCTAGTTAGCCGATGCTACCAACAGCTTTTTCAATGGTGGTGCTTCGGCATCGGGCTAGCCATGCAAATAAATCACTGTTTTACACCATTTACGAGGCTCAATGTATCTCCACACTTCATTGGTAGACTTCCGAGGGCCCTGACATTTAAAACGAGACATTGAGAACTTTGATAAAGCACTGGTAGTTTACTTACAAGACGATTTATGCAGACAGTATCTTCACGAAGTTTGGCGTTTGCAGCCATCTTGAATTTAGTCACGATAGTCGAGCGACGAGTAAGAATGAACAGGTATGATAAGGGATCAGATTCCAAAAATAATTCAGTGGAAATGCATGGATTCACTTCCAGTAGCAGCAACTGGAATCCATGCATTTCCACGGAATTATTTTCTGTCAGAAATGTAATTAACTTATTGCCTTTCCTCGGGTTGTTACCTGTAGTGCAGTCTGTAGTGTGAACTATTTTAGCTTGTTAACTTCTAAATGACAAACATAAGACGTGCTTGTCTCAACATTTTCTAAGATGGCATGACTTGAAATAGATGAAGCACAACTCCTCAATATGTAGGCTAGTTATAGAAAACAGGGGTTCCATGTTCCAGATGTGTTGTGCATGCATTACTTGAAAAGAACTAGCTCCAGTTATGTATGAACAGTGAAGGTAACGATCTCTTAAACATGTGAAAAATGTGACCTTGAAGAAGTGAAAATTGAACAATGAACTATGAATATTGAACAACTTGAAGCTACATCTATAAGTGTGAACAAAATATGGGAACAAAACATGGGAACTAAACGTGCATTACGAATATAATCAGTGGGAGCCCTGTGCTTGTTTCCCTGCAACAAGAAGGTTCCATCTGGGAGTGATGGAAGACAGTGACACCCTCAGTGTGTTTGAAATGTCCAGTCGATAGCGCAATTTGGTCTTAGTTGCAGTCATTGCCGAAAACCCGTCCTCGCATAGATACGTGGTGGGAAATGGTAGCAACGTTTTCCGCGCTTTTACGGCTATCTCGGGATATTCTGCTTTGGTTTTGATCCTAAAACCCGCCAGAGAAGTTTACTTATACACACTCTTAAGACCACCGTCATTTGCAATTTCGATCAACTGCTCTTCCTCCTGCACTGACAAGTTAGGACTATTCGGGATATTGACAAATAGGTTGCGGACCCACTCATTGGTTTGCCGTGGATCTTTGAAGGATGGAAAGTAACGCTCAAACTCATTTGAAAGCTCTCGCAACTCAAACACTCTGGCCAGTGACCTGCTAAAGATGCTTGTTTTTTGTTGCTCGTTCTAGCAGTTTAGCTAACTTCGTGTGACACTACCGTTCGCCAAGAAGGTGAAGTGAGCTGACCTGAGGCTGCGCAGCGCTGAAGGCAATATGTAAAAGTGTTGAAGGCGGACAGACAGACGTAAGAAAATAGACCTTGCAAAATGCAAACATGCCTGCAATCAAACAACTGCATATAGGCAGACAAAATGTGACATTATTGCGAATTAAATTAAATTTAGTTTAGTTTGCATGCATTTTTTTTTAAACTCGTGTCGTAGGCTACGGCCCGGTGGTTGGGGACCGCTGGCCTAGGGCAAAGACAATGGACATCTCAACATAAGGAAACATTAGAAGATGATGATTGGTGTAAACTTTCTCACACGACGTGATAAGCAGTTCTGGCGCTTAAAAACGCAACGTTCCATTCAGCCTATGCCATGTAAAAACGTGACATAATTGCGAATTAAATTTAGTTTAGTTTGCATGCATTTTTTTCTCATGTCGTAGGCTACGGCCCGGTTAGGAATGTACGGGGACCGCTGGTTTAAGCTACCTCTTCTTTTGTATGCATACATGCACAAATTTGTAGTTTTGTGATTTTATTTTTTACATTAATAAAGGTATTTGTATGATTTCGCTGTTGTTTCAGATGGAGGATGACAAGACCTACATAGACCTTCTCGCAAGCCTGAAGAGGTAGCTGACTGCTCAAGAGCTTGCGCTCACAATGCTGAAGACATTCTTATTGACTGTAGCATTTGCTTATATACAAATAAATGGTTTATTCTTATAGACCAAATAAATCTAAACCACTGTTTCTGACTTGATTATTAGTTTTTATGCATACTTTTATGTTGTTGGTGAGAAAGTGAATGTGAATTCTGTCAACATTCTAAATCCCGTTTCCTGCATTTTTTTTCCACTGATCACTAAACTTTTGAAAGGTTAATGATATTTCAATACAGTCTTTATTGTTAAATAGCCCACAACTTGCTGAACATTTCATATACTCTATATTTTTCTCTATCTTGTAAAGAAATATGATGAAAATTCATTTTTATGTGAATGAAATTAAATTTAAAAATATAAAATTCCGGATATACATTTTGGAGAGGATTTTCAAATACTGTTCATTACTATATCAACATTACCGTATGTATTTTACATAATTTCATAGAACTGATCCTTCTGATTACAATGGTATGTATATCAAAAAATAAGTTTTTTTGTGTGAGAAGGTCATCCAGCACCAAAACTGGAATGTTCGGCACGGGCACGAAAGGGTTAAATGAATGAATAACAAAAACAGGGAACTATAACATGCAGTGACTGGCTGATTTAATGGTAAAAAAATGAGCTATGCGTTCCACACCAAGCTATAAAACAATTAAGTAAATAAATAAAGGAAAAAAAAACACCGACACTAATGAACAAAAGTTCAACTAGAGATGAATAATAGTCTTCTCACCGATGTTCTCCAGTTGAGGGTTTTTCACCGCTTCATGGCCTGAAACTCGGAGCTCATTGTAGGCCGAGCCCTCGGCGGTCTTGAACGCCAAGATGGAATTATAAATCTTGAGGGCTGGACCATTTCCAGCTCGCTGTGATAGCTGGCCATACCATTGACAGGGTAGTGACAGGCTCCACTGTAGATTTAAATAAAGTGTCTACCGGTGATTATTCAGAGGGATGGTATTTAATGGCTTCGTCCGAGGGAATCATTTTCTTTTCGCGATTCTCTCCCAGCTGAATTTCCACCCCTTCAGGGCAAAATAAAAATAAAAGTCAAAATCACATTACATGTGCAACCAGCTCTGATTGGTGGGGCACAGATGATGGCATTGTGGTTTGACGTTACACACGCGGGAATGGACGAGAGGACGGACTCAGCTGGACAACTGGATTCCCACCAAGTAAGCTCTTGTGTTCCTGAAATCTGGTTTAAACAAGATTAGAAATGAACTTTGATGAGAGTGGACTTCATCCCCTTGTGGTACCAGTGACCACATGCTCTCCAGGTCAGCCATCAGAGGAAAGCCAGGTGCGATTCTATGAGTCAGTGATAGCACCTTTGGCCGACCACAACATCTCTGTCTTCATGTTGTCTAGCTACCAAACGGACTTTATCCTGGTAAGCCAATTTATGAGGAGGACCAGTCATCGGGCAATGACACTGTCATTTTGGAGGACAGGAACAGTTGCTGGCTGTGTGCAACATAACATGCCCCTGTGAGGATATTTTGTGAAACTGCCTGGTCTACCTTATTTTTTCCTCTGTTGGAAGCCATTAAGATATATAATTCCATCTTGGCATTCAAAGCCGCCGAGGGCTCGGCCTACAATGAGCTCCAAGTTTCAGGCCAAGAAGCAGTGAAAACCCCTCAACTGGGGAACATCGGTGAGAAGATTATTATTAATCTCTAGTCTCAATTATTAATCTTTTCTTCATTAGTGTCGGTGTTTTTCTTTCTTTATTTACTTAATTTATTAATAGCTTGGTGTGGAACGCGTAGCTCTTCTTTTACCATTAAATCAGCCAGTCACTGCATGGTATAGTTCCCTGTTTTCGTTATTCATTTATTTAATTTGTTTATTACAATGATTTGTATCCCTCTACTGAAAACATAGGCATTGTAGTCTCGAGCAACTGCAGCACATTTGGAGTCTACTTCAATATGGATCACCACACCACTC
The DNA here is from genome assembly GCF_017589495.1 of Alosa alosa. Lineage (NCBI taxonomy): Eukaryota > Metazoa > Chordata > Actinopteri > Clupeiformes > Clupeidae > Alosa > Alosa alosa. The sequence goes on along the minus strand of NC_063209.1, from coordinate 29,538,506 downwards.
GTAAGTAAACTGTTCATGACCTTGAAAAAAAAGCTAATTTCTAATGTGTTTTTTAGTGATGACATGCTGTGATTTAAAGGTGCCATTTGTAGAATTGTTACCGAACGTTCTGTAGGCCAAAATCAAAACACTGGTGAACGTTCTCAAGACTACCAGACGCGAGCCTCTTCTGGGTTGCCAGATGTAATTAAGACTTAGCTAACGTTAGTTGACCAGCTGCTTTAACGTTTCTCCAACCATGACCCAGCTACACATTACGGAAACAGTGAAAAAAAACACAAAAATACCTCTCTAACCAACGTAACATATTTAGCTGAAGTTAGCGATGCAGATGAAGTTTAGCCTAGGCTACCTGTTGTGGAGAAATATGGCCAGCTCTGCGTCAGACTTGATATTCTTCGTTTGATGAAGATAGGTAGATAGATAGATAAGAGATAGATACTTTATTGATCCCCAGGGGAAATTCAAGAATGAAGACGTCACCATTTCAGGGAGCTCCTCCGATGTCCACATAATTTGTTTCTTGTTTTAATTTTGGAATTTTGCCTGCCTCAAAATGCGTAGGCGTTCATGACTACAATTGACAGTAAGTTGACAGTCGGCCTTTGCTATTTTGGCAACACAAATAGGAGGACACGCCAGCCCATTATTAATACGCTACTCTAGAATTAATCGTTCAAAACATAAACGGAAATTCCAAGAGATTCCGCCCCGTAACTCATTTTATTTTCATAGGTTTTACGGGTTATAGTAATGTTGTCAAATAAGCCATTACTTCAATTCATCGTGTTTCCTTACTCTCTGACAACATATGGTGATAATTTTAGGAATGGTTACAGTTTATTTTCCATTATTTCCTACATACTGCAGTGTTTCCCCTAGAATTTTTTCCAGCAGCGGTGCTGTTGATCGTAAAGGAAGCCCCCATTAATTATGTTTCCCATGTCATTTGGTAAAATAAATGGTCAAAAATTCGAAGAAAATTGACTTGGATTATAGCAGATAAGTGTCTTGTATCATATCTATAATTTTAAACATAAACACAAGCAAGCGTGATCTCCTGTGGAATCCCTGACTGCGCCTTCAACATTAGCCTACTATTATTTGTTGACATGAAACCTGAACGAACGGCAGCTGTTCCTGAAGTTCACTTGCGTCTATTTTTTTTTTTAATTAGGCAACTTTTTTTGCAGTGCCGCTTGAATTCCAGGAGCGGCGCTGCGCCGCTGATGAATACATTGTAGGGGAAACACTGTACTGATCCTTTAAGATATAATGACCTATATCCCACCCTTATTTCATGCATGGCAGGATGGAACCACAACCCATCACCACCTCCGTCTCCTCAACACCACTTGTAAGTAAACTGTTCATGACCTTGAAATGATGCATTTATGGGAGGGCGAGGGAAAAGTGGGAGTAGGCTATCACGCAAACACAGGGGAGGAGAAGTGCTAATAGCGATTGATTAGGTGCTCCACCATATATGAAAACAGCGCACGTCTGTTTTGCAGTGGAAAACTTAAATCTGAATTCCGGACTTTAGATCATCTTTAGATGCTCCCCTGGAGGAAGGCGAGGTGGGGGCCCAAGCGGCGGAGAAGGAGGAGGACGTTGGCGAAAAGACAAAAGTGCAAAGTAATAGAATTTTAATGTAATTTTCATGTGATTAAATATGTGATTAATCGTAATTAACTATAGGAATTCAGCGACTGATTGTGATTAAATTTTTAATTGTTTGACAGCTCTAATCTACTAGCTAAAAATGCAAACAATGCCAATCAGCTAGCTAAAAATGCTAACAATGCTATTTTTCTAATGAATTTGTTTTCTATTTTCAGTGATGACTCCTACATGTGGTTTGACAGAGTGCCCAGTGTGTGGCCGCGCCTACGCGGCCATGTCATACCACTTCATCACTGGGCAGTCTGTCCTAAATCCACAGGAGAGACCTATTTTATTAAACCTAGCGTCAGTGTAGCTACCACAGTTCACGGCTGGACAAGCACATAGAGGGGCATCGAGAGCTGGCCCCTGCACAGCGGTCGGACCTTTTGAAGGCGGCCAAGCGGAGGAAAGCCCTCAGCCTGCTGGCGGAGCTGAGGGCCTCCAACCCAGCTGTGTCCTCGATGTCCCCCAGGACGAAGGTGAGGTGGAGGCGGCACCCCAACGGGAGGAGGACGTTGGGGGAGAACTTGTGACGGTGTTGACAGGTAGGCCAGGTGGGGGCGGCACAGGAGGAGGAGGATGTTGGTGAAGAGACCTTGGCTCTTCGCCAAGAGGTCTGGAGCCTCTGGGCCAAAGTGGCGACGTGAGTACATTTACATTTTTATATTTGTTATTTCAATGGAGTTCTGGCCTGATGGGAAATTTTGACACTTATATAAGCTCATGTGGAATCAGGGAGAGTCCATTGAAGACAACATGGCGACAGGACAAGGTAAGTGCTCTCAACATTGTTTCATCATGCATAATTAGTTGATTTTGTTGTTCTTGAGGTGTCTTTTTGCACTTTTGAAGGTAAAGCATAGTTTATTAGAAGTTTTTTTTTTCTGTTTTCACACACAGATAACAATGATATGACCGTGGGGGAGGGTGACCACACAATGTGTCGCGTGCAGATTGCTGTCCTTCAGCTACGTTTGGAGGCAACGACAATCAAGTGAGTACATTTTCCATTTTATATTCATGATTTATATTCAATTAGCAAAGAATTTGCCTGCTCTATATGAAGTATCACAAGATAACTTGTTTTTATGATGCTTCAGATTGCAAACAATGCAGAACAGCCTGCAGGCCAGCTCATGGTCGCTATCAAACGTCCTGCAGGACATGGAGAGGGACCAACAAAAGCGGAAACATGAGGCTCTGCACGTCCTCCCCGCCAGCACAGGCCCAGCCACTGAGGACGATTGCCCCTGAGGAGCCAGCGGGAGACAGTTTTTTTTTGTTTGTTTTTTTTATGTTAATGGTTCAATAAACTTTCACTCTTGTTCAGAACATTTACAGTGTTTTGTGAATTCATTTCAAGAAGTGCTGAGCCAGGTCCTGCTGCAGCAGAGAGTGGAGAGCAGTTGGTCCCCGAGAGCAGTGAGGAGGACTCCAGTGAGAGTGACGAACTCCGCTGAGCCCATGGGGCAGCACCTGGCTTTTTGTTGGGTTTTTTTTCGTTGTTGTTTATGTTCAATAAACATGATCAAAGTATTTATAGTGTGAAATCATTGCCCGTAATTAGCTTTAAAGACCAAAGGCACACTTATGTTTGGACGAGCATGAGTTCCGACTAGAATAACGGAGCGTGACGAATAAGCTGGATCACACTCTTTATACATCCAATCTTCCTGAGATTCAGAAGAATCACAGCAGCCTTTTAAAAGTAAAGCATCCTTTCCTTCTTCTTCTCTCTTCCTTTTACATTTACTACATCCACTTTTCATTTTGACTAATGGACTAGCAGCAATGTTAAAAAAAAGGCAGGTACAGAACATTGTGACGCTTATGGTTACCCAATAATCATTTTATTTAGGTGCTGCAAGGCACCGTAGTAGAGAAAGTGTCGGGCAGTTACTATATTTGTTAACCAATACATCACATAACTTTGTTGAAATGTAAAAAAAACAATCTACAAGGCTATGGGTGGGCCCCTGCCCAGAAAACCCATTGGTTAATCCGGCCCTGACCTCACCATGGGTAATTTGCGCACTTGCTGCCTTCCTTGGATGTGGTAGCCGTTTCTCAGGCTCCCTCTCCAGAATCGAACCCTGATTCCCCGTTACCCGTGGTCACCATGGTAGGCGCCGAAAGTACCATCGAAAGTTGATAGGGCAGACATTCGAAAGACACGTCGCCGCCGCCGAGGGCGCGCGATCGGCCCGAGGTTATCTAGAGTCACCAAAGCGACCCGGGCACGAGGCCCCGGATGGGTTTTTGGATCTGATAAATGCACGCATCCGCAGCCCCCCGTGAAGGGGGCCAGTCAGCGCTCGTTTGCATGTATTAGCTCTGGAATTGCCACAGTTATCCAAGTACGGGTGGGAGCGATCAAAGGAACCATAACTGATTTAATGAGCCATTCACAGTTTCACTGTAATGATACTGTTTCTAAACTCAGGGCATTGCTGTAAAAGAGCGTAATGCTCAGTCAATTTCCTGATCCTGGAAGGCGCTAGAATTAGGCATGGGTTAAGGTTAGGTGCCTTTGAGTCGACGGCGGCAGCACTGCCTGAAAGACGACATTGGGGGCTTAAAACACCATCGAGCCTTCACCATCCAGCCTGACCACTGTTGCATACACAACACTTCATGTCAATATGACTAGCACGTACATGCACTAGCGTGCCATGTGAACTGATTCCCTCCAAGTGAATACAGTGGATATGAATGCAGGTGATGTGAAAGAACTGCACAACAGTTGTGCTAATTCAGCCAGTGCACACACCTCTGCTGAGTTCCGGTGTTCCGGTGAAGTCCACACAAGTCGACTGTCGAAATCATACAGTCCAATATTGCAAAACTTTTTTTCCACCAAAAACGATTGTCATGAATTGCCGTGGTTGTGTCCTGACTATGTAGCAACATAGATAGCACTAGCCTGACACCACTCTGATGTAGCTGACAGTAGTGGTGGGTCGGTCGCGAACTAATCAGTTCGTTCAAACGGGTCTGTAAAATGAATGACCTGAACTGGTTTGCCTTTCCAGTTCTTGTTCGTTCGTCGCTGAATCACACTGACCTAGTGCTATGGCCCAGCTTCCTAGGACGAGAGCCAAACCAATCGTAAGCTGTTGTCTGTATTGTTTCTAAAACGTTCTCATCAATAGCCAATGAGGGGCATGAAAGCATAGCAACCGTTTTCATGAAAAAAACCCAGGTGGGAGTGGGAGAGCATACAATAAAAAAAATAACGATAATGGTTTACATTAAAGATTCCATTTTACATTTCAATATTGGCATTTACATTTAAATATCTGTCTAATGGTAAATGCATGCTGTCTTTGTATTTTCTGTGTCATGCCAGGTTAATGTCTCTTCAATCTGTCTTGTTCGTTCGTTCGTCCCCCACCAAGTGTTTCACTTCGGTCTGTCGTTCTCGTTCAGTCAGTCACTTGTTCTTGGCTAGAAGCAGAGTGGCTAGAGTGATTATGACTCTGTAGCCTAGGCAAAATGGGGACTTGAAACCTTTTCATCCATATAATCTTTCTGCCAAGCCTTTAAACATGTTTGTCGGCATAGGCCTACTGGGTCTTTGTTCCTTTATGAATGAACACATTTTAAAAAGAGAAATTAGTCTACTCTTTTTACCGTCAATTTAATGTCAAGGTGAATGAACACATTAGCTACTGCTGCTTTGTCTAAAAGTACACATAATCATGAAGTTGCAGCTATATATTTGCCGCTTCAACTACAGTGTTAGATTGACCGTTTGCACGATTGTTCGTGATGGAAGAGCTGAGAACCTACATTCCATGATTCACTGCTGAACTATGTTGTACCGGAAATGCGACTGAACGAACGAGCGAACAATTCAGAACAAATCATCTTAGCGAACTGAACGACGCAAACTGTGTCATGAGAATGAACGATTAAAATCCATTGTTAAGTGTAAGGTGTCTTAGCGGTTTTAAGTCAGTCGGAGTCAGTCCTTTTCTAGTTTTGCCATTACGACAATATCAAACATGTACCACGAACCACAGCAATCAGTGCTTTTTCAAAGTTCTCTATGTCTCCTACCAATGAAGTATGGAGCTACTTTGAGCCTCGTAAATGGTGTAAAACAGTGATTTATTTGCATGGCTAGGCCGATGCCCGAGGCACCACAACGAAACACTGTGTTGGTAGCATTGGCTAACTAGCGCCAGATTTCTGAGTGCAGGGGACAAGCCGAGGTGAGCTATGAGACATACATTCACACTCGGTATCATGTTTCAACACACCTTAGGTCAAAATCACACCGGAATTATCCTTTAAGTCCACAGACAAACATAACATTCAAGTAAACAATATAAAAAGTAAAAATAAGAAGGCACATACAATGAAGAAATAAGAGCAGCAAAATTGGGTTGAAATTGTGCAATTGTGCATAGACAGTCAATATAATAGTGCAAAAGTCAGGCCAATAAATGGCTGAGGTAGTTCTGTTTGACCTAAGTATGCAAGTGGCATAGTGTTGCAAGTTATGTAAGAGCAGCAGAAGTGTGTTCAGAAGTGTTTTCAGGACAACAGGACAACAACAACAAGTTGCAAAGTGTGCAAGTGTACAAGTGGAGTAGTGCAAGGCAGCCATTGTGGGTCCATAGTCCAGGATGTTATGTAGCTGAGGGTGGAGGGGGGAGAGAGTTCAGCATCCTAACAGCCTGGTGTATGAAGCTGTTGGTGAGTCTGGTGGTGCAGAAGCGCAGGCTTCTGTACCTCTTCCCAGAGGGCAGTGGATCAAACAAATTGTTTGCGGGGTGACTTGCATCACTCACAATTGTGGTCGCCTTGCGGGTGAGGTGGGAGGTGTAAATGTCCTTCAGGGAGGGGAGTGAAGCACCAATAATCAGCTGTGTTCACTATGCGCTGCAGGGCTTTCCTGTTGTATTCAGTGCAGCTTCCGCCCCACAGAGCGATACAGCTGGAGAGGATGCTCTCAATGGTGCCTCGGTAGAATGTGGTCATGATGGCTGGTGGAGCACTTGCTCGCCTGAGTTTCCGCAGGAAGTAGAGGCGGCGCTGAGCTTTCTTCGCCAGTGATGCAGTGTTGGTGGTCCAGGAGAGGTCTTCACTGATGTGCACCCCCAGGAATTTGGTGCTGCTCACACTCTTCACCACAGCACCGTTGATTGTCAGTGGCAGGTGTAATGATTTCTTCGCATGGCTAGCCCGATGCCCAAGGCACTCCCATTGCAAGACTGTTGGTAACATCGGATTTCGGAATGCAGGGGACAAGCTGAGATGGGCTATGAAACAAAACTTATATCATGTTTCATATCACACTTGGTATCATGTTTCAACACACTTTAGGCCAATATCACACCAAACTTATCCTTTAAAGGGACACCAGGCAAGCCTGATGCTTTTTCTCTACAAAACTCCTCCTCGCTCGGTCTGAAGCTCTTTTCCTTTTCTTTGCATCTTCCGTCAAGGGTTTTCGCTGCTTCTTCACCGGTTCTGCCATTATACACGTTTGCAACAATCGCTAGCGTTTCGTTAGCCTGCCTCTGTGCTGTAAACTGATCATACTTCGGTCGGCGGGTACGATACACTGAACTTGCAAGCGGGTGATGTGGTGATGTGTGCTTTATACCGTCTCCATGGTGACATGTGTTTGTACACCTGCCCTCCTCCTGTGCGCTCTACATCTGCATCCTGATACCCTCTATGTGTGTGTGTGTGTCTCCATGTGCGTGTTTGTGGGTGTCTGTGTCTTCGTGTATGTGTGTGTCGCCATGTGCGTGTGTTTGTGTCTCCATGTGGGTGTGTGTGTGTGTGTATGTGTGTATACTGTGTGTTTGTGTGTGTGTGTGTACAGCTGTGAGCCTGAGCAGCAGGTGCAGGGAATAAAATAATCAGGAAGCTGCTCCATGCTAAATGCAACTGACAGCTCCACCCAGCTAACACAGCACGGCTGTCTACTCCGCTTGATGTATGATGAACACACACACACACACATGCGTGCGCTACTGAGAACAAAAAAAGCTCCCAGCTCCACCTGTCAAGCTGACACAAAGCCTGTCACTCACAATGCTAACCTGTTAGCGTCTCTGTTCTATTTGAGTGTGTGTGTGTGTGTGTGTGTTTAAGAGCAAGAACTCTGCCAATCCCAGTAATAATAATAAAACTGTGTACACGCCTGCTTATGAGGGGGTTGGAGTCTGTACTTATTTGCTGCTTTAAAGAGGGGTTTGCATGTGTGTTTGTCTATTAACGAGTTAACACTTCATCAATCCCAGTACGCATGTGTGTGTGTGTGAGAGAGTGTAAGAGTTTATTGTACATATGCCAGTAACGTGGGCTGCTGTTGGAAGAGATGGGTAACTATTTCTGTAGCTGGCTTGAAAGGTGTGAGTGTGTGGGTTTAAAGCGCTGCGTGGGGGAAGAGAGCTTGATGTGTGTGTGTGTGAGAGAGAGTTAAAGATGAGTATGCGTGAGCTTGCTTGCGTGTGTGTGTGTATGTATGTGTGAGGGTTAAAGATGAGTGTGTGTGAGGGTTAAAGATGAGTATGTGCGTGCGTGGGTGTTAAAGATGTGTGTGTGTATACAGTATGTGTGTAAAGGGGTGTGTAGGAGGTAAGTTCACAGAAGGCTGATACATAATTCATACTCTCTTTAGAGCAAACGGATTCACTCACAAACACGAAACACACACACATTGCCTGCTTCGGGAGTTCTATCGTAAGGATTTCGTGTCGTGTGTGTGTTGTGTCATGAGTGTGTGTTCTATACGTGTGTGTGTTGTTCCATGAGTGTGTGGTGTTCTATACGTGTGTGTGTTGTGTCATGAGTGTGTGTTCTAAAAGTGTGTGTTGTGCCATGAGTGTGTGTTCTATACGTGTGTGTTGTCATGAGTGTGTATATATGTGGGTCTACACATCAGTGTCTAGCAGGTACACACACGCATACACACACGTTAATCTGGTGACAGGGATTAGCTGGCAGTCTCTGAGTTCCGACAGAGCAGACATTGTGGAGCGCCATATATGGTCACATCCATCTGATGGAATGTTCTGGCACTCATTAACGACTCGCTTATGCTGGATCATGCAACATTCCTACAGTATTCCAACAGCGTTCCCAAAACATTCCCAATGTAGGCACACTGCAGCCGCTGCCACTGCAACAGCTCAGTATTCAAAACACTGCAGAGGAGCACACATACATAAACACACACACACATTAACACACTTACACACACACACATGCAGACACACACACACATTAACACACTTACACACACACATACATGCAGACACAAACACACACATGCAGACCCAGAAACACATTAACACACTTAAACACACACCCAGACCCATACACACACACACACATCGTGCGCGCACACACACACACGTAGCTCCAGCTGTGTGTGTTCTCATCTCCAATCCCCTTCACTTGTAGAGATCTTCTGTTCTCCTGTTCGACATCACCAGGGATCACATTTGCACTTCAAAGGTACACACACACACATAGGCAGCCATGTGCTGAGCGCATACACACACACACACTTACGCACACTCTCTCATATACACATACACTCATCAGCAGACACGTGTAAAGTGTGCGCGTGCGTACACACACACACAGGCATCTGCATCTTGCATCTGATTTCATGATGTTTGTGAAGAGCCTCCTGCCTGAAGGGATTAGGCTTCTTCACTTTCCCTTCAGCTTGGGATGCCCCCACATACACACAGTCATCTACAGCTTGGGATGGACCCCCGCCACACACACACATACACACAGGCATCTGCAGATTGAGATGGAACCAGTCTCTGGCCCTCACAAATCCTTATGTATATCTTGTCCTCACATCAGTGTCTCATCTAACCAGTCTCATATCCTAACCAGTCTGTGTCCTAACCAGTGTCTCATCCTAACCAGTGTCATCCTAATCAGTCTAATGTCCTAACCAGTCTCTCATCCTAACCAGTCTGTGTCCTAATCAGTCTCATGTCCTAATCAGTCTGTGTCCTAACCAGTCTCATGTCCTAATCAGTCTCATCCTCACAAATCAGTCGCTGGACCTCCTGACTGACATCACACATCTCTGTCCTTCTGAGTCTCTGGTCCTATTGACTAGATCACTGGATCAAAAAGCTATGGGCACCCCAAACCCCCTACAGTGGACAGAGTAGAGGCACCCCAAACCCCCTACAGTGGACAGAGTAGGGGCGCCCCAACCCCACTACAGTGGACAGAGTAGGGGCACCCCAAACCCCCTACAGTGGACAGAGTAGGGGCGCCCCAACCCCACTACAGTGGACAGAGTAGGGGCACCCCAAACCCCCTACAGTGGACAGAGTAGGGGCACCCCAAACCCACTACAGTGGACAGAGTACAAACCCACTACAGTGGACAGAGTAGAGGCACCCCAAACCCCCTACAGTGGACAGTACAGTGGACAGAGTAGAGGCACCCCAAACCCACTACAGTGGACAGAGTACAAACCCACTACAGTGGACACAGTAGGGGCACCCCAAACCCACTACAGTGGACAGAGTAGGGGCACCCCAAACCCACTACAGTGGACAGAGTAGGGGCACCCCAAACCCCCTACAGTGGACAGAGTAGGGGCACCCCAAACCCACTACAGTGGACAGTAGAGGCACCCCAAACCCACTACAGTGGACAGAGTAGGGGCACCCCAAACCCCCTACAGTGGACAGAGTAGGGGCGGTGATGATTGTGCGGCCACCAGAGTTGGACTTGAATGTGCTGCAAAAACTACTGCCGACTGGTCCTGACTCTGCTCCTAATCAATTAGTCTCTGGTTCTAAAGAGCTTTTAAAGTGTGTGTGAGAGTGTGTGTTTGCCTGTGTGTGTGAGTGTGTGTTTACAGAGTGTGTGTTTGTGTGAGAGGATGTGTTTGTCTGTGTGCCTGTGTGTGCATGTGTATGTGACAGAGAGAGTGTGCCTGTGTGTGTGTGTGTATATGTGACAGAGTGTGCCTGTGTGTGTGTGTGTTTGAGAGAAAAAGACTGTGTGTGTGTGGTGCCCCTGAAAACCTGCTGCTGTAGGAGACAGCTGTTTCCTCATCAGTGTCACAGAGACACTTTCCCTAATGAGGCCTCCTCACACACACACACACACACAAACAGTGCCCAGTTATAGAAGGCCTCCAAGTCCTGGGGAATCAGCAGTTTCACAGGGAGTACATCTGTAAGGCACACACACGCACACAGACACACACACAGATAGAGAATTTCATCATCATCCTCATCTTCATCTCTGCGGGCCCACTGGCTCTTCTGCATAATTGAGTCCAGCTCCAGCTGTCACACACACACTCACCAGACACACACACTCACCAGACACACACACTCACCAGACACACACACACACTCACCAGACTCACACTCACCAGACACACACACACACTCACCAGACACACACACAGAGGGAGGAGGGAAAGAAGCGTCATGTGATTAAAACACTGCTTAGTGGAGCCCAGTCCCAAAATGAGGAACACATGTGATTAAAACACTGCTTAGTGGAGCCCAGTCCCAAAATGAGGAACACTTGTGATTAAAAATGCAGGAGGAGAGGGAGGAAGGGAGAATAGGAATGGGGGGATGAGAGAGAGAGAGAGGAGCCAGAGGGTAACGGGTGATAGAGAGATAGGGCCACAGAATGAGATAGAAGAAGAAACAGACAGAGAACATAGAGAGAAGGAAAGAGATGGATACAGAGAGAGTGGGATATGGAGAGAGAGGAGGAGATAGAGAGAGTGGGATATGGAGAGAGAGGAGATAGAGAGAGGAGATGGAGAGAGAGGAGGAGATAGAGAGAGAGAGTGGGATATGGAGAGATACAGAGAGAGAGGAGATAGAGAGAGTGGGATACAGAGAGAGATGAGGAGATAGAGAGAGTGGGATATGGAGAGATACAGAGAGAGAGGAGATAGAGAGAGTGGGATACAGAGAGAGATGAGGAGATAGAGAGAGTGGGATATGGAGACATCGAAAGAGACAGGAAGAGAGAGGATATTCAGAGCGGAGACAGGAAGAGAGGTGGAGTGATGGAGAGAGTGTGTGTGTGATGGCAGTCTCGGCACCGGATGGTGAGAGATGGAGTGATGTGTGTGTGTGTGATGGCAGTCTCGGCACCGGATGGTGAGAGATGGAGTGATGTGTGTGTGTGTGGTGGCGGCAGTCTCGGCCCGTGGGTGAGATTAGATATTGACCAGTTGACCTGTAGATAAGACAGGAGAGAGTGATGAAGTGTCATGCTGGACGCAGAGGCCTTCTCAGTGGATTGTTTACTTAGCAATGTCCACACACACCCAGAGGAGAGGGCACGTGTGTGTGTGTGTGTGTGTGTGTGAGCAGCATGGCATGGCAGTCTCTCAGGGTTCCATGTGCTGTTTCTGCAGGAGAGAACTTTGAGGGTTTTAGTGCCACCGACATTCCGTTCTCCCTTTTAGGGTTCTCCCTGACCTCATTGGATGTCTCTGTAGTAGGGCACATTTATGGTTCTATGTGCACGTCTGTCATTCTGTGGTTCTCTGTGATAGAATATGTAGAACAATGAGATCAATTAGAACCATGCTGTCCCTATACAGTAGTACAAGAACAGACAGAACCATGCGGTCCATGTTGAACTGGAACAGATAGAACCATGTGGTCCATGTTGAAGTCGAACAGATAGAACCCTGCGGCCCATGTAGATAGAACCCTGCGGTCCATGTTGTAGTGGAACAGATAGAAGCCTGCGGTCCATGTAGATAGAACCCTGCGGTCCATGTAGATAGAACCCTGCGTTCCATGTTGTTTTTTTGTAACTTTTTACTTATGATGCTTTTTCACAATAACAGCAGAGGGTTAAATGAAGGAAATAAAATGAAACAGGCAGACAGAGCTACGAAAAGCAAACAAGTAAAAACAAACAAAAAAAACAGAAAATATAGCAACATGAGGTCATAAAGATAAAGTATACAAGTGATAGTCAGTCAGGCATGGTTAATTAGCCTACATTGACAGTTTTAGGTCATTTAAGTAAATGGACCATTTCCCCCCATCTTTTCTCTCCAATCTGTCTTTGGAGCTGTATGGAATATGCCATCTGCTCAAGGAGATGTGTAAATGTTTCACAATACCAACAAAGGTACCCACGGTAGAAGCATCTTTCTGAAGCCAGTATTTAGTGATAGCCTTTTTCCCTGCAGCCAACAGAATTTTTAAGAGATACTCATCATCTTTTGGTCAATCCCTCAGGGAAATGGCACAAGTAAAGATAAATGAATGATACCTCCACGCTAAAACCCATAACCTTATCAATGACTTCTATCACCTCTTTCCAGTAGGTCTGGATGAGGGGACACAGCCAGAATACATGGGCGTGGTCTACCATGCTTTCTCCACATTCCCTCCAGCACCTCAACTGAGTGTCTGTTTGTTTACCTTTTTGTTTAGGGGTGATAAAGAAGCGTCTCAAAATTTTCCAGCAAAAGTCTCTCCAGACAAATGAGTTGAGAGTAGTAGAGGACTGTGCTTTCCAAGCGTTCATCCACATGTCCTCTGTTATTTCAATGTCCAGTTCCTTTTCCCAGCGTTGCTTCACATACTCTGTGGAGTCCTTTTTAAGTGATTTGATGCCAAGTTACAGTTTGCTTATCAGTCCTTTACTGTCCCTGCAGTTATAGGCATCAACAAACAGCTGGATAACAGTTGACAGTTCTTTCTGGTTAGAATCCTTGATCTCTTTACGAAAGTAATCAGAGAGTTGTAAATGCCTATAGAAATCCTGTTTACTCAGCCCATACGCCTGACATAGATGTTCAAAGCTATGAAGTGCCCTGTTTTTAACTATTGTGCATAGAGATGTAATGCCATGATAGACCTTTTGTCTATATCTGAGGTCATACAATGACGGCTTGTAGTCAGGGTCGTATGCAGGCCACCTGAGTAATTTCGCCTCTCTCTGGAGCTGAGAGCGATGAACTACTTCAGCCCATATCTTCAATGATAAGTTCACCCATTGGCTCTCTGTCTGTAATCTTTCCTTATCACTGTCAATACAACCTATTAATGATTGAATTGGGACATCTGTCAAAGATGCCTCTATATCTTTCCATTTGGCCTCATAAGATGGGGTCAGGGAGTAAACTAAAAGCCTGAGCCTGAACTTTTTTTTTTTATGTGGGTGGTGGGTTATCCTGTGGCAGCCCCAAACCATAGGACTGCAGGACATCTTGTAGCTCTAGCATAAGTGCTGAGGCATTGGCTATATTCATTTTCCTGCTCGCTAGGTGTTGCGCTTTTACTGTATTCTCATCTTCATCAAAAAAAACGAACGAGGACATTGAGGACTTTGTTCATGTTCGTGTTGGTGGCTTCATCGACATTTAAGGAAAACATGCCGTGATTTAGCTTTTTCGAAAATATGTCTTTTAAACTCTGGTGTTATGCCGTGTGTGTTCAAATAGCTGGCATGCTGATTAGATATTGACAGTTTAGTCCAGGGGTGTCCAAACTTTTTGACTCAAGGGCCACATGGGGTTTTGAAAATTGGCCGGCGGGACACACAACAAAAAATAATGTGTGTATATATATTTTGAAGTATATATATATATATATATTATATGTAGTATGTATATATATATATATATTTTATATCATTTAAGTATCAGTATGTATATATATATATATATTTTATATCATTTAAATGACAAAGTAATTTTGTTGTAGAAAATTAATTTCATAAGAAATACTGTTCATTTGATGTTGTTTAATTCATTTATAAATGGTGCACTGTCACTTTAAGACTCTTTTGCCAGCTCCACTCAATACCTACAGTATGGCTAGTGCTGTGCCTATGGCTCGTGCCCTCTCACAGTTTATAAGTGGTCAGTAGTGGGAACTACTGTTGCCATCGCGATTACCTTTTAAAAGTTTATTATAAAAAGGAGATATCAATTATCAACAATGACAAGCCAGCTGGAACCTGCCGCACTCTCTCCCTCTCGTGCATGCACGCTCAAATGCGTTCCCAATTCAATGGAGTAGCATAATGTAGTTAGATCTGCTGCAATGGAGATACTATGTATCTCGATGTAACAAGCTGTTTTGACATTGACATTGCAATCGCACTCTAAGAAGAGTGTAAAGCAGTTTGCAGTAGCCTAAAGTTACTCGCAACGTCGTCTATCGTTGGAAAAAAATAGCAGCGGCCTATGAAAACCTGATTAAAGTGCGTGGTGGGGCGGATCTATGATAGCTAATAAATGCACGGCGGGCCAGATTAAAGTGCGTGGCAGGCCGCAGTTTGGACACCCCTGGCTGGTTTAGTCAAAGCAATTTTGTCTTCAGCTATTTTTTTTTGCATAAATTCACCAGGGGTTGGGCGAGCTTGAAAGACAGATCATTCTCTGCGATGAACGCGCACACACGTATTTTTCAAGTCACACACACGGTCAGTTATTGATGCCCGGTACATCAGCTGTGGTTGTTGCTCCCGGTAAACGCGTTGTGTGTGTGAGAGAGCGTGAACAGCTGCTCTGTGAGCGGGGTCTGACTCATGTCGTGGAAGCACTTTTCTGCCGCTAGTTGCATTATACTTTCTCAAGCAGAGTGCAGAAGCACCCGGTTCTCTCAACTTTTTACACCAGCTACTAAAAGGCCTACTGTCCTTCCCTTCTCTTCTATCCAGGCCCAGCGTCATTTATTTTTTAATCCTTACTCTCCTTCGATGAGACGTCTCTACTCGGGCATCTACACAGAGCGAGAGAAAACATATGACTCGATTGAAGCATGTTTTACCCGCCCCATTCTACTTCTGATTGAAGCATGTTTTCCCCAGACCCGCCCCATTCTACTTCTGATTGGCTAATGTGTTAGTTTGAGAGCGGGGGAGTTGTGTTCCTTTCATATCATTGGCAGACGCACGCATACACTCGAAAAGCGATGGGGATGATATCGAAAGTCTTTTTTAAAATATAAGATTTTTTTTTTGTTCTCAGCCAAACGCTGAACGCCGGAAATCTGGCACGGTGCCGGAATACTTTAATCCCTGTGTGTGTGTGTGGGTTACACAGGCATATAAGTGGCCTTAGCTGAGCTGATATATAATAATCCTTTAAGGATGGGAGAGCCATACCCCCCTCTTCCTTTGGTAACTGAAGTGTGGAAAATGTTACTCTTGGCCTCTTATTGTTCCATATGAATAGTGAGATGTGCCTATTCCATTCTTTGAATTGTTTTGGGGGAATGTCTATAGGAAGAGACAAAAAAAGATATAGCAATCTGGGCAGGATGTTCATCTTGACTGATCTAATTCTATCACCAAAATCAAGGGGGAGAAGACTCCATCTATCAAGGTCATCATATATGTTTTTGTTTACCCAGTTGTAATAAGATTTGAATAACTGGGACTGATCTTTAGTCAAATATATTCCTAAGTATTTGATTTGGGTAGAGTACCAATTGAACTTATATTTTGTGGTAAATTCCTGTGTGGGAGTGAAATTAAATGTCATAACCTGGGTTTTATTAACATTAAGGACATATCCTGAGTATTTTCCATATGTTTCAAGCAAATCCATTAAAACTGGGAGGCCAGTGGCTGGGTCAGTCAGTGTGACGAATACATCATCGGCATACAGGCTTACTTTATATTCCTCACCTCCAATGGAAATACCTTTCAGTTTTGCCTCCTGTCTTATTGCCTGGGCCAGGGGCTCAATAAATAGGTTGAAGAGGCTGGGGCTGGCAGGGCAGCCCTGTCTACATCCCCGCTCCAAACTAATGGGATCTGAGAGGCTGCCATTAACCTTAATCCTTGCTATTGGGGAGGAATTAAGCGCATGAATACCATTTCTACATTTATTCCCAAAGCCAAATCTTTTCATTACTGCATAAAGAAACTCCCATCCAACTGAGTCGAAAGCTTTTTCCGCATCCAGACTTAGGATGATGGCCCTGGATTGTTCTTTGTTAATGTTTTCAATAATATGGAGAGATCTCCTGATGTTCTCCTGTGTTTGTCTATTCCTAATGAATCCTGTTTGGTCCTCATCTATTAACTGATGCATTGCGGTTTCCATTCTCTTTGTTAAGATTGTAGCATACATCTTATAGTCTGCATTTAATACACTGATTGGTCTATATCCTTTGCAATCCATCCTGTCCTTCCCTTCCTTGGGGATGACTGATATGAACGCCTCTCTCCAAGATGGCGGAGGAGATCCCTCCTCTAGTATATAATTAAAGCAGATTTCCAGAAGAGGTACTAAACGTTCCCTCATGGTTTTGTACCATTCTTTGAGGAAATCCGTCTATGCCAGGTGACTTATTATTATTCAGACTTGAAATAGCTTTGTTTATTTCCTCCTTTGTTATAGGCAGACTTAGTTTTTCATTGATTTGTGTGCCAATATTAGGAAGGTCTAATGAATCTAGAAATTCAGTTATTGTCTGTATGTCTGCCTGGTCCCTTTTGGAGTATAGAGAAGTGTAGTATTTCTCAAAGGCTTTTTTGTATGTCGTCTAGATTTTTAACAGTCTTGTTTGTTTGGTCTTTTATCCTATGAATTGTATTTTCTGCTTGTTGCTTTCTGAGTTTCCAAGCTAGTAGTTTTGCTGCTTTGGGACCTGCCTCATAGTATCTTTGTTTCAAAAAGTTTTTTCTCCACCTCCTCACTAAGTAGTTTGTCTATGTCCTGCTTGGTGATTCTTATTTGTTGAATAATGACAGGGTCTTTATTGGCTATGTGTATCTGTTCAAGATCTTTTCGTTTTTCTTCTAGATTTAACAGTTGTTGTGCTTTTGTCTTCTTTGATAAGGCTGTCTAGGCTATGATCTTACCCCTCAAGACAGTCTTAGACGCATCCCCTAGTATTTTTTTTTTTATATATATATATTTTTGTGTGGCTTTTTTATGCCTTTAATGATAGGACAGTGGAGAGTGACAGGAAGCAAATGGGAGAGAGAGCAGGGGTGGGATCCGGAAAGGACCATGGGGCGGGAATCTAACCCCGGTCGCCGGCGTACGGTGCAGTTGCGCCACTGCTGGGGCCCCATTATAATTTTTTTGAAGGTATATACCTATATTCTCTTTTGAAGGTACATACCTAATTCTCTTTTGAAGGTATATACCTATATTCTCTTTTGAAGGTACATACCTAATTCTCTTTTGAAGGTACATACCTATATTCTCTTTTGAAGGTATATTCCTAATTCTCTTTTGAAGGTATAATTGAAGGTATATACCTAATTCTCTTTTGAAGGTATATACCTAATTCTCTTTTGAAGGTATAATTGAAGGTATATACCTAATTATCTTTTGAAGGTATATACCTAATTCTCTTTTGAAGGTATATACCTAATTCTCTTTTGAAGGTACATACTTATATTCTCTTTTGAAGGTATATACCTAATTCTCTTTTGAAGGTATAATTGAAGGTATATACCTAATTCTCTTTTGAAGGTATATACCTAATTCTCTTTTGAAGGTATATACCTATATTCTCTTTTGAAGGTATATTCCTAATTCTCTTTTGAAGGTATAATTGAAGGTATATACCTAATTCTCTTTTGAAGGTACATACCTAATTCTCTTTCCATTGCTGACACAAAGGTGATATCATTTAACATTCCAGAGTTTAACCTCCAGAGTGTTTTGCACCTTCTGCCTTCCAAATGCATAGTTAGATGAACTCCTGCATGGTCAGAGAGAACCCTGCATGGCCAGAGAGAACCCTGCATGGTCAGAGAGAACCCTGCATAGTTAGATGAACTCCTGCATGGTCAGAGAGAACCCTGCATGGTCAAAGAGAACCCTCTGGTCTATTTTGCCATCTTTGATTCTATGCAGATCCTCGTTATACATAAAGACATAGTCTAGTCTTGAGTGAGTTGCATGTCTCCCTGAGTAGAAGGTGTACCCAGGTTCTGAGCCATGCACTGCTCTCCACACATCATTCAGTCCCAGTTCTCTTAGGGCCTTATTGATTAGTTTTTCAGTATGGTTCCTTTTCCTATTTTTATTGGTTGTGTCTAAAGAAGGATTGAGGAGCACGTTAAAATCATCAGCACAAATCAGTGTTCCATATGTCTCTGATGCAATCAGACCGAACACTTTTTTATGTGTTTTATAAATGAAATCTCACTCCCTGGGGGGGGATAGATGTTAAATAGAGTCACCTCTCTCTGGTCTATTTTGCCCTTAACCAGAACAAACCTGCCTTCTTTGTCCCTTATTTCAGATATAAATTCAAATGGAGTTGAGTTTGAAATAAGTATTCCTACCCAGGCATTGACTGGCCATCGGGCGTACCGATTGCCCGGTGGGCTGACGCACATTTTTGGGCCGGGCTGTCATAATTTAATAAGAATTAAAAAAAATATTCACCGCGACAGTATTTGAGACACGAAATGCAGCCTATAGGACGTTACGGAGGAGGAGGAGGAGAGAGACGTTACCCAGCAGGGACAAATTGAGGAAGAGGTCAGAATAGCTACCTTAAATGTTAGCAGAACGAAGAGGGACGTTGAAGAGGGTGGGCTGTTGTGTGTGTGTGTGTGGAGGGCTGGGTGACCACCTGCTCCTCTGCTTTCGATTGACATGCATTTGAGCGTTTCTCTGCAACATGCATCAGTAGCAAAGAAGCCATCTGCATTTTACATTGCGGAGAAAAAATAAAATAAGTTATCCACAACAAATCAACGAGTGGTCGGCCTCAGAACGCACTCAACTTTTTGAGATCTGAAGTCAGTCATGATTGGTCGAAATTGTTGTCACTCTTGACGCAGTACAACAACCGAACCTATCACATTTCTGTGCGCATACAGGCAAGTACACACACGTAGGATACACACGCACACACTCAGAAAGACACTAGAATGATAGAAATTATGATAGCCTGTAACAATGAAAATGTTTTGGGATGTGTGTATCTTCACTTAATAGTATCTGGGGAGATTGTAGGCTAAAAGCGTGTAAATGCTCAACATAGAAAATAATTACAGGACTCATTTTATTCAGTCAGACTTAAAACATGCATAATAATACTGCCGCACTAAGGCAAAAGGTCGTAACTTCAATTTTAGCGAAAATTAGTTTTTGTCATTATTAGGACAATAAACATATGTTTTATCATGTAGACAAACATCAAGTTTCAATTTGTTTTTTTGGGAGAAATAAGATTATGTTTTTGCCGTAACTTCAAAAAGCCAAGGGGAAACTGTGGCAGAAGCCCGTAACATCAGATACGGCTTTATGCCTTCCTTTCACGCTGCTACTAAACACTGGATTGAAGTTACGGTGCAAAGTTATGGCAAGCTGCCTTCTGACCGACCATCAACGTGAAGTTGTATTGCCGGCTGGAGTTATGTCTAGGCTATGCATTATTCAATTAAATCACCTCAGACACACACTAACTTCAATAACGTGTATACAGTAGCTTACATGTTTTGCAGTGCTTGCTTTTTGTTAGATTGATAGCTTTGAAACGTAGCCTAGCCTAAATGGCAATATCAAGGAATGACATATGCTGGTGCATTAAAGATAGGCTAGGCTATCAAGATTAGCCTAACTTAAAAGCCTAAACTCAACAACATATTCAGTAACAAGCGGTGCATTAGAGCATGGCTTGTAGCCTAGGATATCTTAATTCACATCACAAAATAGTTTCTCATATGCTAGCTCTCGCCTGCAAATGATAGCCATTGACTGCAACACGACACACCTTCCACACACACCAGCAGCAGGAATGAAGTAATATAGAGCCTACCTTTTGTTGAACCCTGGTTAAAATCCATACCAAACAACCGACGAGAAAGCAAATCCATTAAATCTGCCACGAGTTTTTAAAACTTGCTGCCGGCTAGTCAAAACTCCCAAGTTGTTACAGGCTGTCAATTCTATCAATGCAATCCTAAAGTTTAGTGTAGCTGCGGGTTAGTGGGGAAATTAAAGCTAGTCGCAAAGCAGGCAGCTTTAAATTGCAGTAATATAAAATGACCAAATAAAGGCAACCAATCACATCCTAATCTACCTAATTTGTGTGGGAGAACTTTGTTTTATCATCTGCATTTGCAAGTTTCTATTCTATCCAGGAAAATGTATAGGCCTAGGCTACAGTGTTTAATCATAATTTTGAAAAGACCTATACACATCATCAAAAGGTATTCCTGATTTCATGATAATAATGCAAATACTGCTTCATATATATTAAAACATCAAAACACTCTCATTCTTAATTCTGACATCTGTCAGAAGTGACTGTCTGTGTGGTACTAGTATGAGTATGAAATACAGAAAAAAATGAAAAAAATTACATTTTAAGTTGAAGTTAACATTGTTATCATAACATTGTGCTATAAAATAGAAGTTAAGGTATTTTGCCTTAGTATGACCGATTGTCATTTTGTAGACGATACTAAGGCAGAATACAGTAACTTCCAAAAAAGGGTCAAAGGTCAAATTTGAGTTCAATTTTTTTTGTAGATAGATTAATACAGGTATACACTACAAAATGTGAAAATTACAATATTATACCTATTACTCAATTGTCAGGACATTAAGATAACTTTAAAGTCATTTTTCTCAGTTTCACACTCTGGTGAGTTAAGGTCTTTTGCCTTAGTAGGGCAGAATAGTAGCCTATAGAGTTTTGTGCACAACCTCATCCTTGCTGGTTTGGAGGTGGTCACCCTTGTGTGTGTGTGTGTTTCAGCCTTTGTTTTCAAATAATGCTATGAGTAGACTCGGTGTCCAACTTAAAGTGTTATTTTAGCTTTCCATAAAGTTGTAGTTTGCAGGTGTAACAGCTTACAGTTATTATTATCATGTAATATTAGTGAAACATTGCTTTCCCGAAATGGATGATAAATATGTGCTTATATCCTCTATGTCGCGTGCCTCAGCATATCGTATAAATAATCATGGTGGGCCGCCATGGCCAAAAATGCCCGGGCCATTTTTTGGTCCCAGTTCAGCCCTGTTCCTACCCCCCATTTCCTGCTGGTTTTGTATGATGAGAAAAAAGTATTTCTAAAACCCAGCTTTTTAAATTTTTCATGTTCATCTCCTGACATGTGGGTTTCCTGCAAAAACACTATATTTATCCTATCCCTTTTAACCTTGGCTATCATCTTACTGTGCTTTATAGGGTTGTTAAGACCATTTACATTCCATGATAATATATTATAATATTGATAATGCATTAACTTAACCGTTGGTATCCTGTGATTGTACATTCCAAGACCTCAGACAAAAAGAAAAAGAAAAGGGGGAACTATTAGTAGACTATTAGAACTACTAACTACTACTATTAGAACTTAGAACTACTAACTACTACTATTAGAACTACTAAGTACTACTATTAGAACTACTAACTACTACTATTAGAACTACTAACTACTACTATTAGAACTACTAGTACAAGTCATTGAACAGAGCTTCCAACAAAAAAGGTGACATATCACCTTTAGCAAAAAGGGAGGGGGCGGCCACTAGGTGGGGTCCCTCGGTAAGCTAACTCGAAAATAAAATGTTTTGTGGCAGTCTGTTGACTATACATTTGTATCTGCAGTTCCAATATAATCCCAAAAAAGGAGGACTATTTAGGCGAGTCTTTCTCCTCCTCGTGGTGTCCTTATCCTTCCTGCTGTACTCCTTTAGTCTCTCTCTCACCTGTTGTTGGAACTTCTCCCTTCTGGGCCGGGTCTCATGAATCACCTCCCACGGCAGTAGTTTGGCCAGTGTTTCCTCTGTGAAAGCCTCCGCCTTCTCGCAAGTGATCTCGCCCACGTCGAACCCCCGTCTTCTCAAATCCTCCGCTGCTTGTGTTGCGTTATAGTACGTAGCCGTGTCCGTTTTTAGGTGAACTCGCATTCTGGTCAGTGGAGTCTGAAAGCGTACTCCGTGTTCCTTCAGGGCTTTCTTAATAGGGGCACATTCCTTCCTCTTCTTCTGGACCGCCTCGTGGTCGAGGTCGAAGTAAACTCGCTGGTTATTGTGGCTAAGCCCTTTCTTCCAAGCAGCGTAGAGAATTCTTTCTTTAATAGTGAACTGGAGGAAACGAACCACCATTGAGCGTGGTGGAGCATTTGATAGTGAACTGGAGGAAACAAACCATCATTGAGCGTGGTGGAGCATTTGCGGATGGTTTCGCTGCAAGGGCCGTTCTATTCCTAGATCAGATTATTTTTTTTTTAACCCTTTATTTAACTAGGAAAAGTCCCATTGAGTTACAGTAACTCTTCTCCCAGGGAGTCCTGGCAAAAAGTTACAAAAAAAAATAATATATATAAATATATATATATATACACATAAAAGACAAAGGTTACATACTACACCACAAATCTCTGTACATACACTATACAAACACAATCAAGACATTACACTTAACTTAAGCTAATACAGACATACAACATTTAAGGGCACCAGTTAAAAACAATTACACTGTTCTGTCAGAGTTGACTTTAAAAGATTTTTAAAAGTAACGAAAGATGGAAGTGATTCAAGATTTAGGCTGTTTTGAAGTTCATTCCAAACTTTAGGTTCATATGATGAGAAAGCTGTTTTACCAAGTTCTGTTCTTGTTGATGGAATAACTAATAATATTTTTTCTGACGACCTTGTCCTGTAAACACTATTATGGTAAGAAAGCAAATTTGAAATGTAGAGTGGTAATTTACCCATTAGAGCTTTAGCAATGAAAGTCAATAAATGGAACTTCCTTCTGAGGGAGAGGGAGGACCATTATACAGTTTCATACAGAATGCAGTGGTGAGTCCTGGCTGCTGCACCTGTAATGAAACGCAAGGATGAGTGGTATACTACATCTAATTCTTTTAATAAAGATGAAGAGGAGTGCATATAAATGAGGTCACCATAGTCCAACACTGATAAGAATGTGCTCTGCACCAACCTTTTCCTCGCTGAATAAGGAAAACACTTCTTTAATCTAAAATAAAAACCTAACTTGGGTCTGAGTTTTTTTAAAAGGCTCTCAATATGTACCCCAAAAGACAGTTTTTCATCCAACCAAATACCTAGGTATTTGTAGGAAGTTACTACTTAAGATGAGCCTTAGTTTGGTTTAAATTCATACCTAAATTATTTATATAAATAGAAAATAATATAGGACCCAAAACTGATCCTTGGGGGACACCCATTTTTACTTCTAGCAAGGATGAGGTACAGTTATCTAATGCCACATACTGGGATCTATCACTCAGGTAATTAGAAAACCAATTTAGCACAGTGCTACTCAAACCTATGCTTTGCAGTCTTTGCAGAAGAAAATTATGGTCAACGGTGTCAAATGCTTTAGATAAGTCAATGAATAGAGCAGCACACACATTTTTGTTATCCAAAGCATTAACACTATCATTTGCAACAGAGGTTATAGCCGTAATTGTACTGTGTCCTTGTCGGAAACCAGACTGAGTAGGACTTAAAATACAGTTGTCAGCTAAAAAACTTTTTTAATTGCTCATTTATAAGAGATTCAAATAGTTTAGCCAAGACGGAGAGTCTGGAGAATGGACGGTAATTGTCTAAGACCGAC
Organism: Alosa alosa; assembly: GCF_017589495.1. Taxonomy (NCBI): domain Eukaryota; kingdom Metazoa; phylum Chordata; class Actinopteri; order Clupeiformes; family Clupeidae; genus Alosa; species Alosa alosa. Next base: position 29,514,294 of record NC_063209.1, on the reverse strand, counting down.
GGGTCTCCACTTTTTAAAAGTGGGAGTACAAATGCAGATTTCCATGACTTGGGAATTGAACCACTGTGCAGGCTAAGATTGAAAATAGAGGAGATAGAACCAGCAATCAAGTTTGCAGCAGTTTTGAGGAAATATGGCTCAATCTGGTCTGGGTCAGCAGACTTTTTATGGTCCAGGCCCAGCAGTGCCTTTCGTACTTCAGAGACAGATATAGAAATAAAGTTGAAATTATTCAAACTTACATTAGACGAGTCTGTAATGGGGGTTACACTATTTGTGGGGTTGGCTGGGAGTGTTGACTGAGTAGCTATTCCTGCATTAATAAAATGCTTGTTAAAAGTATCTACTATATTTTGTTTACCCCTTACTTCACCCTGGCTTGTTTTTATAACTTCCGGGATAGTGGAGGGTGGCACTTCCCCTGAAGAAGATTTAATTGCTTTCCAAAACTTTTTGGGGTCATTAAGGTTTTCATTTATTAAATTCAGATAATATTCACTTTTTGTACCTTTTATTAATCGTGTGCATTTGTTAATTAATACCCTATAATCTAACCAACATTTATCATTATTATTTATTTTTGCCTTGATCCATGCTTCATTCCGGTCTCTAATAGCAGTTGCAATAGAGTCATTAAACCAAGGATTATCACTACCCCTCACTCTATATCTTCTAATAGGGGCATGTTAGTCAACTATGGCTAAAAAGGTCTTTTTAAAATAAGACCAGGCCAGCTCAACATCATCCATAACACAAACTAAGTGTAAATCACTCCGATGGATTTCATGAAGAAAAGCTTGTTCATTAAAACGTTTGTAATTTCGTTTAAAAATAAACCATGGCTTGGTTTTAATCAGCTTGCAATTTCTAACACAGGCAACCATACAGTGATCACTGACATCATTACAGAAAATTCCAGCCGCCGAATACTTATGTGGAGCATTAGTCAGAATAACGTCAATTAATGTAGACTTGTCCATTCGTTTTGAATTGAGGCGTGTAGGTGACTGTACTAGTTGCGTCAGATGTAGCATATCACATAAGTCTCTTAACGCTGATGAAGTCGATAGCCAGTCCCAGTTCAGGTCTCCTAGGACAATATACTCGTTGGGCAGATTATGCAAAAAGTCAGACAGCAGGACAGTTGCTCCAGCTGCACCCGAAGGTGGGCGGTAGCATCCGACCACAGTCAGGGAAGCGCCATTGGGGAGATTTAATTTGATGGCACATAATTCGAGGAATTTTGGTCTTGTTATTTTTTTGACGGAGCAACAGTCCAACGACGCCTTGGCATATATGGCTACTCCCCCTCCTTTACTCACACGATCGGTCCTAAAGAGATTGTACCCTTCGATGTGAATCATATTGTTCGTGATTGATGGTTTGAGCCATGTCTCTGACAAGACGATTATGTCCCTTTCTAACAGTTTAGCCCACAGATAGATAGATACTTTATTGATCCTCAGGGGAAATTCAAGGTCTCAGCAGCATACAGACAACACAAACACATTCTTTAACAGCAGAAAGAGTAATTAAAGTATATCATATAAAAACACAACTAAGCAATAAGCAAGATCACTGCTCCAGTTTGGGTCAATATCTTTACTTAGTTGCGTCTTAGTCATGTTCACCACGAATTCCGTTGCAGAAGTACCCTCTGCCTCATCTGGAATTCCATATATTCGGATGTTATTCCGTCTTGAGTGGCCTTCCATTTCGGTCACTTTGTCCTGCAATGCTCGCTGGTTAGTTAGCAACTGGGTGAGCGTACCCTTAACCCCAATGCTCGCTGGTTAGTTAGCAACTGGGTGAGCGTACCCTTAACCCCAATGCTCGCTGGTTAGTTAGCAACTGGGTGAGTGTACCCTTAACCCCAATGCTCGCTGGTTAGTTAGCAACTGGGTGAGCGTACCCTTAACCCCAATGTCCCAGCACTCTGCATCTGCCATATTATGTTCTATCTCTCCAAACCGCTCAGCTTCCTCTTCAATCTGGCCTGACACATCTTGAAGTTTTCTATGTATTTCTGAAGTGAATTCGTCCATTTGTTTTTTAATATCTTCTCTAAAGCACTTACTCAATTCCTGAAGGTCACTTTTAAGCTCGGCTCTGAGGGTTTCCATTCCTTTAGCTAAGACTTCGCTCACTGCTTCCCGAATTGTGTCCAAGCTTTCGTTTTCACCATGTGCTCCAGCTTGCTTTTCTCCATCTCCCGACTTTACCTCAGTTCCTCGCCCTCTCATAGTCGTCTTTGCTTTCTTGAGTTTGTCTGCACTCATTCTTACAACTGTATTTGTAACAAAATATATGAATAATATAATATTGAGTGGGAAAAGTTAAGCTGATACCGGAGCTTAGAAATTATGCTGTCATGTCAACTCTCGCACCACCGGAAGTCCCCTGCGTTCCATGTTGATAGAACCATGTGGTCCATGTAGAAGTGGAACAGATAGAACCCTGCAGTCCATGTAGAAGTGGAACAGATAGAACCCTGCGGTCCTTGTTGAAGTGGAGGAGCCCAGCCGCTAGATCCAGCAGGCAGGCAAGGCGCAGGCCATCAGGACCTCTCCTGATGAACTCCCTCTAAAATATTGAAATAGCACACTCTTACAGATGATGAATCATTATGATAGCACTAAGCCAAACCCAAATCCCTGGTGTGTGTGTGTGCATACGTGAGTGTGTGTATGTGCATGCGTGAGTGTGTGTATGTGTGCGCTGCAGCTCTCTCTGTCCCTCCTCGTTAATTCTGCAGAGTCTCTTCTTCGGTTATTAAGAGTGGTGGCCTTGGCAGCTAATGAAGCGATAAGCCGCGGCTTTCACTGTGTGTGTGTGTGCATGTGTGTGGCTCCATTCATCTCTATTAAGAGCCACTCTGAGGACCCACCTCTTATCTCTCCATTCCAACAGCCTCCAGAGAAGTGAGCTGGGCTGGACCTGAACCCAGTCTGGGCTCTGTGTGTGTGTGCCTGTGTAGGTGTGTGTGTTCCCTAATGTGATGTGTTGTAGTGTTGGAATTGGGCTGACACGGCTGAGCTTGTCTATTTCATGGCTGGAGTCTGTACTGCCTGTGTCCTGCACTCAGCCCATATCTAACCCTTCACCCCCACCAGCCCAGCAACCCCTCCAGCACCAGCACTAAACAAATGTTTCAAAGATTCAGAACTTTTTGCCAATATATAGCATAGGTTGTCAGTTTTCAATATATAGCATAGGTTGTCAGTTTTCAATATATATACATAGGTTGTCAGTTTTCAATATATAGCATAGGTTGTCAGTTTTCAATATATATACATAGGTTGTCAGTTTTCAATATATAGCATAGGTTGTCAGTTTTCAATATATATACATAGGTTGTCAGTTTTCAATATATATACATAGGTTGTCAGTTTTCAATATATATACATAGGTTGTCAGTTTTCAATATATAGCATAGGTTGTCAGTTTTCAATATATATACATAGGTTGTCAGTTTTCAATATATATACATAGGTTGTCAGTTTTCAATATACACACATAGGTTGTCAGTTTTCAATATACACACATAGGTTGTCAGTTTTCAATATATACACATAGGTTGTCAGTTTTCAATATACACACATAGGTTGTCAGTTTTCAATATACACACATAGGTTGTCAGTTTTCAATATACACACCTAGGTTGTCAGTTTTCAATATATACACCTAGGTTGTCAGTTTTCAATATACACACATAGGTTGTCAGTTTTCAATATACACACATAGGTTGTCAGTTTTCAATATACACACATAGGTTGTCAGTTTTCAATATATATACATAGGTTGTCAGTTTTCAATATATATACATAGGTTGTCAGTTTTCAATATATAGCATAGGTTGTCAGTTTTCAATATACACACATAGGTTGTCAGTTTTCAATATATAGCATAGGTTGTCAGTTTTCAATATACACACATAGGTTGTCAGTTTTCAATATATAGCATAGGTTGTCAGTTTTCAATATACACACATAGGTTGTCAGTTTTCAATATACACACATAGGTTGTCAGTTTTCAATATACACACATAGGTTGTCAGTTTTCAATATACACACATAGGTTGTCAGGTCGCCAGGTTTTAAACAGAGAAAGCAGCACTTGGGACAACAGTGACAAATTCTGAAGATGCAGAAATTAGAATTTTATATCAGCTTATAAAAAATTAAACGACAAAACCTTTTTTATTACACTTTAAGGTCTCCAAAATAGTTTTGCAAATGAGATGCACGCTATCCCCTGTGGCTACGGCATGAGCCAAAGGCAGACGACACTTCTTCTGTTACTTCCAGGGCAAAGGTCAAAGTCTGGGGAGAGAATTGTTGAGAATACGATGAGCACACACACACACGATGAGTGCAGGAGGGTGGAGCATACGATGAGTGTAGGAGCGTTTCCCAAAGTTGAGGAAGCATACTCAAATGCTGCCTTTTCAAGGTCAGTTCCAAAGGGAAGGGTGTGCACATCCAAAATAGATTATACCAGGAGCCAGGTCTGAAGTAGAGGTGGATTTTGTCGTTCGTTCTTATGACACAGTTTGCGTCGTTCAGTTCGCCAAGATGATTCGTTCTGAATCGTTCGTTCTTTCGTTCATTCGCATTTCCGGTAGCCTACAACGTAGTTCAGCAGTGAATCATGGAATGCAGGTTCTCAGCTCCTCGTTTGTGAAAACGGTCAACACAACACTGTAATTGTAGCGGCAAATATAGCTGCAACTTCATGATTATGTGTACTTTTAGACAAAACAGCAGTAGCTAATGTGTTCATTCACCTTGACATTACATATTGAAGGTAAATAGAGTAGACTACGACTAGATCAGCTAATTTCTTTTTAAAAAATGTGTTCATTCATAAAGGAACAAAGACCCAGTAGGCTATGCCGACAAATATGTTTAAAGGCTTGGCAGAAAGATTATATTGATGAAAAGGTTTCAAGTCCCCATTTTGCCTAGGCTACAGAGCCATAATCACTCTTCTTCTGCTTCACTCTGCCAAGAAAGAGTGACTGACTTAACGAGAATGACAGACCGAAGTGAAACAGGTGGGGGGGTCTTGGCGTGAGAACGAACGAGACAGATTGAAGAGACATTTATTAACCTGGCATGACACAGAAAATACAAAGACAGCATGCATTTACCATTAGACATATTTAAATGTAAATGCCCATATTGAAATGCAAAATGGAGTTGTTAATGTAAACCATTATCATTATTTTTTATTGTATGCTCTCCCACTAGTCTCACTAGCCAATTTGTTTTTTTTTATGGAAACGGTTGCTATGCTTTCATGCCTCTCATTGGCTAATTCGATGAGAACGTTTTAGAAACAATACTGACAACAGCATACGATTGGTTTGTCTCTCGCCTTAGGAAGCTGGGCCATTGAGATCCTGTGGTTGATGTCACAATGTGCACTTTCAACATTCGAACTGAGGAGGGCGCCATTTTGGCAGGGAACCGAGCGACTGGCAGTGACTGAGCGTGCTAAGCGCCCATGAAATAAAGTCGGCCACCGTTGTCATCCTCATCGTTCATCGTCATGGTTGATTACTGCTGTGCACCGGGATGTCAAAACTCTCGTGGTAAAACCAAAACAAAAGGGAAGTCATTTTATCGCATCCCCAAAGATCCGGAAAGGCGAAACAAGTGGATTGCAGCCATAAAACGTGCCAGAGGTGTGCTGAATAAAACTGAGCGCTGGGAGCCTACAAGCAATGGATTCCGCTTATGTAGTGACCACTTCATTTCAGGTAAGTTAAGTTAACGTTGGTCGATGGGTTACAGAATATAAAGTTTCTTGGTGTTTTGATTACATTCATTTAAAATGAAATGAGCTTTTTATTAGCTGTTTATTCGTGATATTGATATGATAAAGTTGTTGTTAATGTCATGAGCTGACAGATGACAGCTAGCAGAGCTTACAGCTGACGTTAACATTAACAGCTGTTTAGGCTACATAACACTAGCGGATAGCATAGGCATAACGAATCAAACACGGGGTTTAGTCGTAACGTTTATGTCATAATGTTTCGTTTATGTTTATTCGTGATATTGATATGATGTTGTTAATGTCATGAGCTAACAGCTGACAGACGACAGAGCTAGCAGCTAAGAGCTTACAGCTGACGTTAACGTTAACAGCTGTTTAGGCTAACACTAGCGAATAGCATAGGCCTACATGTAGTTGCTACTATTTACTATTTCTGTCAGTCATGTCCGGTATAACGAATCAAACGTGGGGTTTAGTCATAATGTTTATGTTAATGTTTAGTAAAGCATAATGTAGTTCTAGTCAGTGTGTATGGGTGGGTGGGTGGGGGCACTGAATGGAGATCTTGTTCAGAAATAATTGTGTGCTCGAGAAATAAGTCGCTTGTACTTCAGTATATTACCTGCATCCAATGATGCTAGCTTGCCTGTTAGTTTTACCTTTGCTATGCATCTAACTCTACATGCTGTGACTTATTGCCTTATGACTTTGGTTTTAGGGGCAAAGAGTGAAAATCCATTGTCACCCGACTACATCCCATCCATTTTTGAGCATACATCAACTGCAGAGAAGAAGAGGCGAAATATGCTTTTGGATACCTTCAGCCGAAGACAGAAGGCCAAACGTCAAAGGAGAGCACAACCAGAAAAGTCATCCGCTGCACCGGTGCACTGGCCAGTTACATCTCTGACAGAATCTCCTCAAGAGTGCGAGCACCCCTCTGCAGACCTAAGCAGCAATGAATGTCCTGTGGGGGAATCTGAAAATGCAGGTTTGGACGAAAATTCCCAGCAACCCGCCACTGTTGCTGCTTCTGATGGGCCAACATGCAACAGTGACATCTGTAAGGAACAGGTAAGAGCGCTGGAGTTGGAATGCCAGGCTCTGAGGACAGAAAATATGTTCCTTAAAGAAATAATAAGTGAAGACTGAATTGAATGAAACTGCCCTACAGAAGAATGACAAAAAGGTCAACCTTTTAACTGGTCTATCAGCATATTCATTGATGATTGCATTGTTCCAGGTTGTTGCACCTTTTTTAAAACACAGGTCTAGTCTCACATGATTTCAGCAGTATATGCTGACATTAATGAAGCTTAGAATTAATTTTGGTGTTGACTCCTACTATTTCAAAACTTTTCAAGCACTGTATTAATGTGATGCATGAGAGATTAGTTCCAAATATTGTCACATGGCCTGAACCATATGAACCAATCACTTCCATATGCATTTAGGAAATCTGTTTTTGAGAAGACTGTTTGCATTATCGACTGTTTTGAAATTTTCATAGAGAAACCTAGTAACTTGTTAGCCAGTGCACAATGTTATTCAACATATAAGTCTCATCACACCATGAAGTATTTAATAGCCATTACTCCACAGGGTTCGATTTGTTTTATTTCCAATGGGTGGGGGGGCCGCACAAGTGACATACATCACAGAGCACAGTCATTTTTTACCTCATTTGCTCCCAGGGGACCTAGTTTTGGCTGACCGAGGTTTCACTGTCAGTGAGAGCATTCATTCTCATCAAGCTGAGTTAAAGATTCCTGCATTCACTTGTGGTAAGAAACAGTTAGATCCCATTGAATTGGAGAGCACCAGAAGCTTGGCATCTCTTCGGATACACATAGAACGAGTAATTGGTGTTCTTCGTCAGAAATACACTGTTTTGCAAAGCACTGTGCCCATATGCTTTACAGACAGAGAAAATGACATAATTTGTCCCTATACTCTGTAATGTATGGCTAAAATTGTTAGCAATGATCATAGACTATACTTTAGCTGTTGCTAACGTTAACGTAAACTAACTTGAAGTGCCTCTGTCTTACCCTCGCAGTAATGATTGCGCAGTTCTTTTATGCTGGTAGTTTCCACATTTGTAAACAAGACACAAATCCGGACACAGTCCACTTGTATCCTTCTAGACTTTTATACGACTTCAGCGATTCACCGGAATAGGACGAAGGGAAGTAGATTAAATAGTTGTAGATGTCTGGGTAACCGAGCGCTGGCAGGGCTATAGACAAGTTATCCTCTATGTTTTTAAAAAGTACACCTGGGGCATTGTACGGATCGCTAATATTCAATTGGTTTAGCTTTCTTATGTAGTTGATTATTTCAAATGGAGTAAAAACCCTAAACCTACTCATCAGTGAAATTCTCACCATTCATTTTTTCGTTGATCAGTTCCCTGCCAAAATGGCGGCGTAAACAAATGGCGTAACCGATGGAACGTAACTACTGGAACTGAATAGGCATTCACAGCAGCTCTCAGTGTGATTCAGCGACGAACGAAAGAACGAACAAGAACTGGAAAGGCGAACCAGTTCAGGTCGTTCATTTTAAAGACCCGTTCAAAGGAACTAGTTCGTTCGCAACTGACCCACCTCTAGTCTGAAGTGTCAGCAGGGAAATGAGAATAGAGGCCTGCACACTTTTTTAAACTCACAGGCAACTTTATTTTTAGCAACGTTTCAACCTGTGAGGGTCTTCTTCAGACTTAAAATCAAGTGTGCACATTGCACATGCAACAGTAAAAATGTCACAGGTGGGCTCATCTGATCAGCTGCTTCAATTGAGCCCTCATCAGGCCAATTGGAACTTTGTATAACGTGCATAATGTTTTGACAAGATTTTATAATACAGGGGGCAGCCGTGGGCTACTGGTTAGGGCTTTGAGCTTGTAACGAAAGGGTTGCCGGTTCGATCCCCGACCAGTAGGAAAAATGTGGGCGGGGGAAGTGATTGAGCACTGCTCTCCCATGCCCACATCAACGGCTGAAGTGCCCTTGAGCAAGGCACCTAACCCCTCACTGCTCCCCGAGCGCTGTTGCAAGGCAGCTCACTGTTCTGGGTTAGTGTGTTCTTCACCTCACTGTGTGTTCACTATGTGCTGTGTGTGATTCATAAGTCATGGATTGGGATAAGTGCAGAGACCAAATTTCCCTCAAGGGATTATTGTATATCACCATTTTTCCTCAGGACATTGAAGTCCATATTTTTAGCTATATCCCCCTGCCCTACGCTAAGCAGTTCAGTAGTGGGACAATATAATGAGAATGAGACGTCTTTAAGATGAAATTAGTCATGTTTTTATATGAGGCGTCTTTAAGCTGAAATTAGTCATGTTTTCATAGGTATCCTGAATGAGATGTCTTTAAGCTGAAATTAGTCATGTTTTCATAGGTATCCTTCAGGTGAAAATATCATGAGATGTCTTTAAGCTGAAATTAGTCATGTTTTGATAGGTATCCTTCAGGTGAAAATATCATGAGATGTCTTTAAGCTGAAATTAGTCATGTTTTGATAGGTATCCTTCAGGTGAAGGTTGTCAAGGCGCTTGTTTCCAAATACCCTTTCTTAAAGGATTTAGAGGGAAATGTATTTGACATTGAAGAGGTGCTTTGGGAATGTTTTCAACATGTTCTAACAATTCCTCCTACTGTTCAATACTCTATTACAGTCACTGTGGTATAAATTCCTCCTACTGTTCAATAGTCTATTACAGTCACTGTGATATTAATTCAATGAAATGCAAGAACAATAACTCATCATGCAAGGTAAAGTAACCTTTGACAACCATTGTTTTGAATAGCATACTTGGCACATGTTATTAAAAAGAAAGTTCAAAATGGAATTTTCACCACCATGAAGAGGTTTAACGATTCAAAGCAAAATGTGGTCATTGCAAGGGCAATTCCAAATAGACACCGAGCCAGCATGTGAAAGAGCCAGGTGACATCATCAGCATGTGAAAGATGTGAAGTGGTAGGGCTTTGTCATGAACAATTTGTTCCGACTTGCGATAAAAGTTCCGGGTGATGTAATAATGACATTCCAATCAGCTGTTTTAATTTCTAGGGCGAACTGTATAGAATGTTAGTTTAACATGTATGAAACAATGGAGAAATTAAGCCATCAGGGTAAAATATATACATGTTTTACACTTTGAATAAAGGAGAATATGGAATATTTTACTGGTGAAATGCAAATAGCCCTGCTTCTTTGGTTTTAAGCTTTTTTTAGCCCAACACAGATAGATAGATAGATAGATACTTTATTGATCCTCAGGGGAAATTCAAGGTCTCAGCAGCATACATACAACACAAACACATTCTTTAACAGCAGAAAGAGTAATTAAAGTATATAATATAAAAACACAACTAAGCAGTAAGGACAGTAGAAGATAAAGAATATGCTAAATATACTAAAATACAAATTATACTAACCCTTAATACAATATATACAAATATACTAAAATACAAATTACAAAAATACAAATTATACTAACACTTAATCTAAATCAATTCTAAGCCCGTTAAACAGTCTATTTTTTCGTGTCCGTAAACAACAATGATTGGGATTATGTGAAGCTTGGTCTAGGCTACTTGAAAATACATTTCAATACCCTTGGCTACTAGGCTGCTGCCATGGTGGATGATTGATGGGGTTCGTTGTAAAAGTTGCAGATGTAGGTCCATGTTAGAGACCACATAGGCTACCCAAACTCAACACCAGTCATAACGTAGCCAAGCCTAAACTAGCCTTCCAGGTGGCTATTCAGTTGGATTTAGAGATGTAGCGTAGCGTAGCCTACAGTGCCTTTATGTCAGTCTAGACACCAGGCTACCTTTATGTTAGTCTAGACACCTTTATGTGGGGAATGGGAAGAAAGACGCTAACAAAACCTTTTGTCAACTCCTGTTTGCGAAGTTCGGCCTTCTGCTTTCATCTTTTAGCACATTGAAGAAAACGTCTCAGCTTTGCCGTAATAATAACACATTGGTAGGCTACCGTCACGTGTGTGGAAGTAGTGTTGCCAAAGCCCGTGTAGTGTATTATGTTGGAGACAATTCATTCGGAATGGGTCATGCAAGAAGGCTAGGCCTACCTATATTTCTTTGTAATTGCCTCTTGTCCCCGGTTCCACAACACCAATAATTGCCTAGTTATTTCACACTGGAGAAGTTGGTCTACTGCAAAACTAGCATAGGAAGAAATCTTTGTTCATTTTGTCATACATGAACTATAGCATTTCAAGAAATGCAAACCTTGGGAAACCATTGCACAGGCTACAACGTTAATCAGAGTAAACATTAAGGTGAAAGTGCATGTGACAGTTTCTCTAAACATCAACTGACAAACACAAACTTTTTTTAATGTGTTAGTTATATATAGTTTACTACTACCCAGTAGTATGCAACTTATATCTTCTGACATTTGTGCACATGGCTCGTGGAGCAACATGAATGGGGAAATTATCCAAATTATCACACCAAAAGTGCATTTAAAGAAAAAGTGATTTATTACCATAATACATACATTGTAAGTGAGAGGCAAAACAAGACATCATATGGACATGTATCGAAAAGTACCAATGATATGGAATACAAATGGAAGAATGTCTAATCTAAGGAAAAACGTATCTAATTCTGATCACAGTTCACCATGCGGGGATCCTCACATCTGCAGATAGCGAGACTTTAATGGGTACAATTCATTATTCAACAAAAAAGGTACATACATGTTATTAAGAAGGGCCTGGTTTAGTGGCAAGCCCTCTCACCAACGTCATGGTACTACACATTTTAGTGATAGTGCCCAAGTTAAACCTACAAGTGGGAAAAGTGTTGACTGGCAGGCTAGTTTGTTTGGGCATGTGTTGCATTGAGAACTAAACCACTGTAGGCAGCAGTGCTCAATTTAATTAATTTCAAACAGGCAATACCAGAAGAAATGGGGGCTACCATGACACCATAACACCATAGAGAAACTACAAACTTACCTTAGGTTTCCCAGATGTAAGAGTAGCAAATATCAGTTTGCAGTTTATTTGCCATGTTTTCTATCAATTCAGGCAGCACTTTTTATTTACATAGGGGGATACTTGGGTAGTGGTACTACAATGCTGAGTTGTCCTGACACCAAATTACTAAATTTTAAAAACAATAATCAAAGCTATGGCTTTTTGTACTAAATGTTGTTTTTCCAAAAGTTTGTTTTCATCAGTAAATAGTACCAAAAAACAACCAATTGACCACATTGACATGCCAATCTGTTAATGAACTGCCCTTATACAAACCAGATGCTTGTGCATGAAGGAACATCTGGATTTTCATTGTTGTTCACCTGCATGAACAGCTAGAGACACATATGAGATATGGGTCTCATACATGTTAACATGGGTGACAACATGGGTGAACCCAGACATACCCCTGTAGTTACACAGCTCATCTGGTGTGCACAAGGCCTAAGAATCAGCCAACACGTTAAATAACACAACCACAGCAACAACAACAAGTTGAAAAAACACAACAAGGAACCAACAACAACGTAGCATTTGTAACATTAATAACACAACAAGATACAAGCCAATATCAAGTAATTATAACACTTACGTACAATTAACAGGTACATTTAAAAAAGATTAAAAGATCTGAGAACAAATATAACACTCGAATTGCTGTACATGCTCTACACACATAAATCTGTTCTTTATGAGGTGACATGTTACCACCTTACCACTTACCACATCTCCCACAGGGTACCACTGCATCCTTACTTACTCGCACGGTCCGTCTGCAGTAGCAGTGCACCGCAACCTCCACCACACGGTCCGTCTGCAGTAGCAGTGCACCGCAACCTCCACCACACGGTCCGTCTGCAGTAGCAGATCACCGCAACCTCCACCACACGGTCCGTCTGCAGTAGCAGTGCACCGCAACCTCCACCACACGGGCAGGTACAACAGGGGCGTTCCTCACCACGCTGCAGATAGTGATCATACTGCACCATGCGGGGATCCTCACCTCTGCAGATAGTGATCATACTGCACCATGCGGGGATCCTCACCTCTGCAGATAGTGATCATACTGCACCATGTGGGAATCCTCACCTCTGCAGATAGTGATCATACTGTACCATGCGGGGATCCTCACCTCTACAATGGCTAACAGCCCACAATCTGAGCCACCCTTCTGCCTCTGTATGTCCATTCCAGGACAACAGTTTTCCCTGTAAAACCTAGCAGACATGTTATCTGGGCACCAAAATCCTCAGTGTAGGTCTGATATAACGAATCAAAGATATTAATTGTACCTACCTTGCAGCCGATGTTACTTACCGTAACCCACAAATCCCAGGGAGTGTGGTGAGGAGAGCCAGGGAGTGTGGTGAGGTGAGGAGAGTGTGGTGAGGAGAGCCAGGGAGTGTGGTGAGGTGAGGAGAGCCAGGGAGGTTGCGGAGTGTTGTGCCCTCAGGAGAGCCATGGCACGGTCAACATCGCTGTCCTGAAAAATCACACAAAATATTAACAGGTTTAAATATTCCAATATTCCAACTAGCCTTTCTCCCAAAAGTTATTTTGTCACTCATGGGTGCCATGGGTTTCATCAGGTCCCTTTCCACAGGTGTACATAATCAAACACCTACAACTGTATATTATACATGCAGACTGCATTACACCTGTGGAAAGGGACCTGATGAAACCTATGAATAGGCTAGTTGGAGCTTCCCACTTCAATGAACTATGTTAAGCTAGGTTGGCATGTTCCTTTAAACATATGTGTGTGTGTCTGTTTGTAATGCTACCTCTAGCGTGGTATCCTCTGTCATAGAGCAGGGCAGATCACCTGACTGCCCTGTCTCTGTCTGTGAGGACGGTTCACTAGGAAGTCCATCGCATGCCACCTAGGGCAGATACATGCATGTTGAATTAAGTAAACAGTGCCTTTCAGACACCCGTACAAGGACAAAATCAAAACGTATCAATGACAACTCACCTCAAGAGTGTCGCTCCCTAACACAGAGCTGTCAGAGCACGAAAGCTCAACAGTCTCCTCAATGGGGGAGCCAGTCTGAGACCCTGCGTGCCCGGCAAGAAAAAAGATTAAGTGACTTGTGAATGAACTGTCAAGAGTTATAAACTATAACAAGTTCAACATATAACAGCATTCACATACTGGTTCGTATTGGCTTCTCTGAAGCATAGGGTGTCCTGGTTTTCAGGGGGGGGGTCCCATCCATGGTCTCCAGCTGGACAAGATTGCCCTCCACCTCGAACACCCTTGGAAATATTACGAAATGACATGAATATCAACATACATCATATTATTGAGGTGTTACATAAGGGTCACAACCTAATAACAACATAATAAATATTTACCTGTATTTGAGGTGTTACATAAGGGTCACAACCTAATAACAACATAATATTTATATTTACCTGTATTTGAGGTGTTACATAAGGGTCACAACCTAATAACAACATAATAACAACCTAATAACAACACAATATTTATATTTACCTGTATTTGAGGTGTTACATAAGGGTCACAACCTAATAACAACATAATATTTATATTTACCTGTACTAGGTTGGCCAATCAGGCTTCATCGTCATCCCTGGCCTCCCCCGTTTCCGCTAATCTTTTTTGAGCACCTCCATGCCTGCCTTGATGAGGAACCTCTTCATGTCCCTTTTGCTCCTGTTCCTGTACGCAACCTTCTGTCGCTGCTGGGCCTTCTCCAAGTTAGCATGCACCTGGTGATGCATCCACTTAGCACCAGCTTACCTTCTCAAAGGCCTCCGCGTCCCTCTCTGCCCGTCCTGTAACATAGGCCTCAACGTCCCTCTCTGCCCGTCCTGTAACATAGGCCTCAGCGTCCCTCTCTGCCCGTCCTGTAACATAGGCCTCAACGTCCCTCTCTGCCCGTCCTGTAACATAGGCCTCCGCGTCCCTCTCTGCCCGTCCTGTAACATAGGCCTCCGCGTCCCTCTCTGCCCGTCCTGTAACATAGGCCTCAACGTCCCTCTCTGCCCGTCCTGTAACATAGGACACAAAACTCATTTACACATAATTTCAGGGTAACTGAACTGACATACCTCACTGAAGAGACGTGGCTCCCGTCCATACATTAACCGGAACGGCGAGAACCTAGATGAAGATTGGACAGAGGAATTATGTGCAAAAACAATATTTTTTAAATTGTCCTCCCACCTGTTCTGATGCCCATCAAGGGTCTTCCCAATCACTCTCTTCAGTGTCTGGTTGGTACTCTCATCCAAACCTATGAGGTGAAGTGAAATTGCAAACATTATTTTTGCCCAGCAAACTACTTACACAAGTATTGAATAGTGGTCAAATGCTGTTATACTGACCATTCATCTGAGGGTGGTAGGCGGACGTCATACGGTGCTTGACACCGTACCTTTGGAACATGGCTGCATTAACCTTATTTTGGGCAATAACAAAGAATTATTATATTCTTAAAATTGTAATATTGTAATCATAATGGGCATAGAATATTACACTATTTCTGAACGGAAAATCACCTCGTTGCAGGACTGCCGCCCTCTGTCTGTTAAAATGACCTCTGGCACACCAAATATGTCCATCAAAGCCTTGACAAAAGCAACAACAAATAAAATGTAGGACAAAAATGTATTTTTTTGCATAATATGGCGATACTTATACTATAATACATATCTGAGAAGTCGCATCAGCACATCTCCGCACAATAGGCCTTGCCTCCACCCACTTCGTGAAAAAATCTGTGGCTGTGAGGCAGAAAGTGTTCACCTTGCTGGACTTTCTTAAAGGTCCAATGAGATGAGATGAGAACACCTATTCATAATTGTTTGAGACAGACAGGCAAGAAATTATTACAAAGGACTTTACTTTACATTACACATATATATTTTCTGGCCATTCAGTGAAGGTAACATCAAACATTGTTTTTGTTCTACCAATCATGTGCCAGGGAGCCACTGGCTTGATGGGCTTTAGTTCTGGAGTTTGGGTCTTCACTTTTTCGAATTGCTGGTACGACATACAGGTGCTGATCTGAAAAGAACAAGCTTATTCACCTTTAGGTCTTGTTCATGACTGTGAATTGTTTTGCAATAAGATATTTTTCCTACCCAATTCTCGACGTCTTCTCTTATATTGGGCCAATAAAAGCGCTGCTTTATTTTCCCTTCCATGCGGGCTCGCCCAAAGTGTCCCGCATGGACCTCCGCCAGGATGGCAGTCTTCTCCTCCTCAGACGTGATGACCCTCCTGGACAAGCCATCGCGACCCATATAGTGCAAGTGCCACCTGTAAATAAACATTGTTTCCCAAAATGTCCTTAGCTTGTGTACCCTCTAAGATTATAGTTTATATAGTTTATATCAATGTCTTAACACCCCCCCCCCACACACACACACACACACACACACAAACTTGTAATTACTACTTTTAATTTATTATTTGAAGTTGAGCTGGCACTTATATGACTACATGACAATACGATACTTGAAACTGGAAACTAGTCAAACTATCTAGCAAATATCTCACTTAACATTACTGCTAGGGAGATAGATGTAAAACAAATATAGTCAAAGTGGGACTATTAATATACAGTATCAATCATGGGCGGACTGGCCATCTGGCACACCAGGCATTTTCCCGGTGGGCCGACGCACCTTTGGGGCCATTAGAATAGGCTATATATAACTTAATTATTTTGGCCAATGATCGGCCAAAAGTAAGGACAATCAGTACATTTCCATATTGACACTGGACTGATCCAATAACAGCTCACGTCAGGCCCCACCCCTCCCATTTTGGCTCAGAGCCAGGATTCTGTGAGCGCATCAAAAGTTAATCGAAGTTGCCTACAAAATTGCGGCGGGTGCCAGTAGTGACAATTGTGCAAAATTAACACCAATGTAGAAGCTTCAAAAATACAATTTTGCAAGTAGGCTAACATATGTCAGCAACATGTTGAAGTTTGTTGAGTTTGAACGAGGATGTAAGCAGAGCAGAGGGACAGTGAGCAGGTGGTGGAGAGTGCGAGCCTAGTTGAGGCTACATGATAAGAACTCAGTGGTGGAGCAGGTAGGCTATGTGTGACATGCCATGCTGACGATGATGATTATGATGACTTATTCATTGATAATGTAATGATATGGTAGCCTAATGATAACATAGTAAGGACGTGCTGTGATTATAATAACAAATAGTGCAACTTTTTTTAGTGCAAATTTTCTAAATGAATGATTTGCAAACCCGGACAGCAAAAGAGTGTCAAATCAACGTTAGGCCTATTGGTCAGATTGATCAGTGTCTGTCAGACGCCCAAAATTCAACATTGATGGCTTGAGTGGTGGTTGGTCGCTCAAAGTAGAGAAGGTTTCTATCTGAGAAGGGTCATCATGGTGAAGATAGGCTAAAAGACTGTAGGCCTACACTGACGGAAATGTTGGCTACAAAACGTCAAGTCATGCACAAGCCAACTAAGCTATACTGTATAGGCCTATAGGCTATACGATAGGCTACTGGAAGACACTTTAAATAATTAGTTCATAGCTATACTGTTCCGAAATGTACCAGCAATGTAGGTAGTATAGCCTACAGGAATAATATATTTCTAGCAACAGCCCTGTTTATTATGACCACCGCGCAGCGAAGCGGTTTAGTCAGATTTTTTCTTTTTTTTTTTTCTTTTCGCATGTCCAAATTTCCGTCAATGATTCCCGGGACACTGAAAGACCGGGGTACACGAAACTTGGTGGGCATGTAACCCCACATGGATAGCATGGAACCATCGCTTTTCGTTTTGATCTGTAGCCCCCCCGCTGGACTGGACCCCCTGAAAGGAGGGTAGGGCAGACAGTTTTCTGTGAATATCTTAAGAACTGTAGGGCCTAGGATGACCAATTTTTTGCGTATGTTTGCCTCCAGGGGTCATGTAAACCCATTCCATATGCACACATATGCATAAACAGATACACATGCACACACATACATTCACAGTAATCCTACAGTACGTATGACACATACTCACACAGTAGACATATATACGCATGCATGCACATGCACACACACACAGGCAAACACACACATGCACGCACACACACCCACCCACACACACATAAACATAAACATGTACACGCACACATGCACACAATTCAAGAATTTCTCAGAATTATGACCAGGCAAGATGGGGGTGGGGTTGTGTAAAATTACATGTGAAATCTATGAACTAATCATGTTTTGGTACTTGTTGTCTAGTAGATACTAGTGAGAATTGAGTGTGCATAATGCAATTCAGTGAGACAGTTCGAATCATATATGCCTTTCAGCGTGACTTATTTTTGTGGAAAACATGTGCTGGACTGGGCGGCGGTCATATTTTATACCGCTCTGCGGTACATCTAGTTTCGTGTTGTTTCAGTTGTCCTGCAGTGATAACTGGTATAAATTACATTAATGTCTACGACAATCTGGGTAATTTACCTCTTTATACATTTTTGGTGCTGCTGTCAATTGAGCATTGTATAGTTTAAATGTAGCCTATTGAATAATTTGAAATGATTCTCTGATTCAAGCAGAAACTCTTCTTTAATAATTGCTTGTATAGCCTACTTGAATATGGAGATCATGTGCTCCATGCCTACCTCTGATCAGTCAGAGTGATAACCAATGAGGCCTACATCACTTTCAGTGCGTCATGACAGTTGAAAATATATGCATATTTAAGGGTAATGCAAAGATTTTGTATTTAATTAGGTGTGCCAGACCGATTTGAGGGCCGTTTGGGCCAAATATGCCAGGGCCGATTTTTTGGTCCCAGTCCGCCCCTGGTATCAATCAAATACATCATGTTTGGAGTACGTCTCAATGTTGATAATCACGGTAGTACAGAACTAAACCCAACCCAAGCTAACTTAACACAACGTACATCAATCTGGTAAAGCTGATGTTTCCCGGTTCTGAGGTGAAACTTGGAGCTGGGGTTTTAGCTAACGTTACCACTTCACATACGATATCTTCTAGAAGTGTTAACATTAGTTCACAACAATCCTTAGCCACTTTGTCGTTTAGAATAGGCTATTTACTGTAACAGAACACACATTTACCGAGTAACTGTACTTAAGTTGACAGTGAAACGTATAATTTAATGTTATGTTAGTAACGTAAATAAATACTGCTTGCCTTGAAGACAGTAGCTCTTCGCTGCCTTTCTGATGGCTCTTTTGGCCGACTCGGTACACCCCTCTCTGTACTTCTCCTTATCTGAAAGATAAAACACAATATCATTAAAAGAAACCATACTTACCTTGTAAAATCTTCTATAAAAATGGAAAAACTTGAGAAACTTAGGGAAATTTGAGCCTAGTAAGTGCGCTTGTTTTTTGCGATGACCAGTCTCTGAAGCTCCTGGATCTTCTCCAACAAACATCCTCTACATACTTACAGCACACTGCCCCCACCTACCCACACACACACTACACACACACAGTCACTGCTCCACTCCCCTCCCGCCCACACACACATCTTCACTGTCATCACTCACATACATCATACATGGGGCAGCCGTGGCCCACTGGTTAGCACTCTGGACTTGTAACCGGAGGGTTGCCGGTTCGAGCCCCGACCAGTGGGCCGCGGCTGAAGTGCTCTTGAGCAAGGCACCTAACCCCTCACTGCTCCCCGAGCGCTGCCGTCGTAGCAGGCAGCTCACTGCGCCGGGATTAGTGTGTGCTTCACCTCACTGTGTGTACACTGTGTGCTGTTTGTGTTTCACTAATTCACCGATTGGGTTAAATGCAGAGACCAAATTTCCCTCACGGGATCAAAAAAGTATATATACTTATACTTATACATACAGTACGTATGCTTGCAATAGTAAGTCCCTTCACCATACTTGCAGTACACTGCCCCCCCCTCCCCTACATACACAGCACATTATTTCATCAGGAAGCTTCTCCAACACACATCCCCAACATACTTACAGCACACTGCCCCCCCCCCCCCCCAATACACAGCACATTGTCTTATGAGGAAGCTTCTCCAATACACATATTGCACACTGCCCTCTCCCCACATACACAGCACACTATCCCATCTCCCCTGTCATCCCCCCAACACACACACCAAGACCCCTGGCAGTTGGGTTAGCCCCTTGAGCCGTGGATCTGCCCAAGGTTTCTTAGATAGATAGATAGATAGATAGATAGATAGATAGATACTTTATTATCCCCTTGGGGAAATTTGTCTTGGACTTCTCAGAAGTTCTGACCCAATACAGACACACAGACATAGACATAAAAGGCTAATAACAGACAGTATAATTAAGTAAGTGAATGAATAAATAGATTAAAAAAAAAAAAAAAACAGAAATCTCTTGCTGAACCTGATGGCTGAGGGCGCTTATTTGCGGTGTTTGTTAAGGAGTGTTATTGATATGGGGATAAAGGAGTTTCTGAATCTATTCAGTCTACAGTTGGGGACTCTGAAACGCCTGCCTGATGGCAGCAACTCATATTGGGCATGCAGGACATGAGAGGGATCAGAAAGAATTCTGTCTGCTTGCTTTAACAATAATATTGATCGAAAAATAAACTGAGGGTTGTTATACTGTTTCAGACCAATGACTTTCATGGCTGTGTGGACTAGATAGTTTAGCTTTGATTTTAATGCAACAGAAAGGTTCCCAAACCAAGTGGTTATGCCATATCTAATAATACTTTCCAAAACTGCCTGATAGAACAATATCATAATTTTTGGTCAACTCCATAAAACGAACCGCCGCCAGGAAGTGGACTCTTTGATGCAGGCGGAACATAACAAAGTCAACGTGAGTGTTCCATGTTAGGGAGCTATCTATATAAACACCAAGATATTTGTATGATTGTACCTGTTTGATTGGTTGCTGGTGTATAGTTACTGGGTTATGATTGCCGACTGACTTTGGGTCAAAAATGATTTCCTCAGTCTTTTTAACATTTAGAATAAGGTGGTTGGAATCACACCAATCAACAAACTGCCTTACTTCTGAATGATAGATGTCCAGGTCATCATTCTGTTGAAGTAAGCATAGAATTGTTGAGTTTTTCCTTGCCCCTGTTGCTCTTGGGTGCTCCTTGTTGGTGCCCCCAATCTCAATCCTCCCCCACCTTTCTTATGCAGCCCTTGCCACTTAATCTACTAAACCCCTCTTCTACTGCACTTTTTACCCCTCCCCCCCCATAAATGCACAAATAGGCTGACACCAGACATAATTTCACTGCATTTCCTACTTCCAGTAACTATATGCATGTGACAATAAACTTCCTTGTATCCTTGTATCCTGAGGTAAATGACAATTCTGTCATCCGTGAGCTGAGCGCTTATAGCAACCATCCTAGCAACGACCCCAGGATTCTATGCTAAACATTAAAAGTGCGATTGGAACGTCATTATTACATCACCCGGAACTTTTTCGCAAATAAAAAAAAAACTTGAACGGTATTATCTGTTTACATTCAGATCTCGCCAAAGACTTTGCCTAAGTGCTATCTGCCGTCCTGTTCAGAGCGGTTCAGAGTCTATGGTTGCTTCATACACTGAGGAGATAACCATGCAATTGTGGTTGAAATACTCCCGAAACACAAAGAAAACAAACCAAAATATATCTATGCAAGAACATGGGATGTTGTTGTATTCCAAACAATAAGCCAACAGTCGTGGAAGGGCATTACTACAGTTAAATCTCACTATAATCTAGCTTGTGACTCGTGTTCTTGCCGTCCACTAGGCTATTTTGCTGTGGCGCAAACAAAACGTGACGTCACATGCAAGGGGTTGGCAGGATAATGTATAGCCAGCCAGCTGTGATCAGTTGATGTAGCATCGGTCGTTTGCAGACATAATCCGATTGAATGCATCATTATTGCACTTCATCTTACTTGATAACTGACCTGGCTTGTAGCCCGGTTTTTTCAACTGCAACGTCTGCAATCTTTGAGGTTCAGCTGATGAGCATATCCATTTAGCAGAGGTTTCCATCTCTTGCACAAATAGGCCTAGATTTCCTGCCTTTCATTATATCTTGATCATGACACATGCATTTGCCACATAAAATAGATCGGCATAGTAGGCTATTTTATTAATGCACGTTTACAATGTTAGGGATCAGACTTGCTTTAAAAAGGCTTACTGTTATGTTAGGCTACACTTTGCGAAAACTCTGCTATGATCTACAGCAACATCATGTGTGTCAGGCTACGGTTCATTTACACATTAGTTCATTGGAACTGATGACATTGTATTTGCTGCTTTGATTAATAATTTATCGAATTTGTTATTATCCATCCATAGGATAGATGTCCCAAACAACGCTTTAATAAACCTTTAGTGGATGTTATTCACCCTTGGACTAATTTATAGCCTGTAGCCTTTATGTAAAATGGTTACATGCAGCTATTCCGACATGCCGCTACTTAGACATTGGCGTCGAATTGTCGAAGGCGGCATTAACATTAATTTTCAAGCGTCCTACTACTGCAACAATTTGTTTTCCATTGTCGGAGTAGCGACACTTGACCTTTTTTAAAACGTCCTGCCATTCTGACACGAGTGGCATACTGTAATCAGGATTTTTCAACGGAGTGGACTATTGCGAAGTAGGCCTAGGGTGGGCCTTTATTTTTTTATTCCAATATGGGCAGTATAGCCTAGGCCTACAGTAATCCCAACTTTAAACAACACTCGATTTCATCACAGCTCAGATGATTCATGGCAAAAAACATTGATAAATAACAGGGGCAACAGGATTGGATTCTATAATAGCCTACGCATAATAACTTCAACCGAAAGGATAGTCGCGTCTCAAGGAGTCTTTTTACACACACCAGCTCAGTTGAACAGTGTATTTTTTGTGTTTAAGAGCTAAAAAAGTTGATTGGAGAGTCACATTTGAATTGTCGGGTAGCCTAAACTATAGTCTATAGCGCGTGCATCTCAGAGGAAGAGATTTTGGAGAGAGAGGATTTAACCTAGGTGATGATTATTTGTGTCTGGTGGTAATTAGACTTGAGTAGGCTATGGATACCTACGAATTGTTTTGAATAAAAAAGATAAGACAACAAATTAAATGTGACCCTGCAAGGTGAAACCAGTCGTTTTGGTAAAATTTACAAAATTAAGTTATTGTACTCACACGAACGGCCATAAACTAAACTTGCCAATAATATGCATATCGAGGGTATTGCAAATAGTATTGGGTATTGGATAGTCGCCGACCCTCATTAGATGTGGATATTCGGAGGTTAGGATAGCCTTCAAGAAACAAGGTTATCGCAGTTGCTGTGAGACATACGGCCCTTCTCCAGTCTCTCAAAATCAAAACACAGCCAATTCACGCTTGGACTTTTCGATTATGTTTCTAAATGTTGGGACTGATGGACACTGAACTCTTGGGGTTATTTGAACGTTAGTTGTGAAGTGGTTTACTGTAAAAGGAGCGTCGGATATCCCGTCTGTCGTTGCACAATTATAGGGCCATGATAATGCATGCGCTAGCCTAGAGTCGAGAGAAAGAAGACTAAATAAATATGCAGACATGTTATGTGCAATTCAACAACTGCACGCATGACATATAAAAGCTATATTCCTAGCCTACATTATTGTGTAGTAAATTGAGTTTATCCAACCTGCTGGCAAGCCAAAATGCGTTGCACATGGCTTTATCATTGTCCTCTAAAATGCAATATAAGCAACTTGAATATATCGCACATCCAGTTTGAACACCCTGATGGACACTGAACTCTGGGGGTTATTAGAATTCTAACTTGACTCTCGTTTGGCGAAACGAAATTCATCTGGCAAGAGTCAGGTTATAAGAATTACGCCCGTCTTTGCGCAATTGGCCATTGATTGACGGCCATTAATTAATTAATATAGGTGGCCTGCACGCACAGAGTTTGTTTGATGCATGGAGTTTCCGACCGTTTTCCCCTGAGAGCTTAGAGAATAAAATGAGGAGCTACCTGTGTTTTACATAATGTGTAACATTTATTCACATGGCCAGTTCAAAATCACCTGAGGTGTTGACTGAAATGTGTGCCGATATCAATTATTGGGAAAAACATTGTTTGGAGTGGATGGCGGGTGGATTGTTGATGTAGCTGCAGGTGCAGATGACATGACTACAGCTCATCCATGCATCTAGGATGTTGGAATTTGATAGGATACAGGAACTGCAGAGATAAACTGAAAATTAGGATTGGTAATGTCGGAATAGCGGTACTAAAAAAAAATCGGAGTAGGGGCATGTCTAAATAGAGGCATGTCGTAATAACGGTATGTTGTAATAGAGGTTGTCGTAATAACGAGTGAACCCCATGTAAAATGCCATCAACTAGTGTAACATTATGTTTCTTTCAATGTGACGTTGTTTAATAAACTTCTAGTAAGATGTGGAAAACAATAATAGGAGCAGCCCACACATTTAGCATGTGTACATGTGCAGGCTCACCATGTCTTGAATGAAACGTCATAAACGTATCGAATCTTGGGGGCCAGGTAGGCTGCGAAGCATACCCCCGATTCACACTCTGTTTTGGGAGGAAAGAAGGGTGGGTTGGGATTCACACTCTGTTTCGGGGGAAAAGAAGGGTGGGTTCGTCGGCCGAATTCGAAGGAGCCCACGAAATGGGACAGCACTAGTCGCGCCACTATGACGCTACTGGTCTACGAATCTGGCCTTAGAACCATCTAGCCCCTGAAATGAGACACAGCTACTATGTGGGGTATGTCTGAAATGTCGTCAGAAAGTACCCCTTCCTGAAAACACCGTGTGGGGTATGTGTCAGCAAGTACCCCTTCCTGAAAACACTGTGTGAGGTATGTCTGGGATGTTTTGGTCTTTTGGATGTTATGTCCTAGAACAACTCTTTTGTTTACCTCTTTACAACCAAAACAAATTTTGAAAGCATTTTTTAAAGTGTTGGATATCTGAAAAAAGTTTTACATAAATAAAAAGAAAATGCATCAGTCTATAGATATGAAGAAAGAGCTTGAATGGGCATGTCTTGCCCATTGGCACGACGATGATGAATCTGAGGAAGAAGCCCCACCAACTAAGAAGGCAAAATCAGGAGTCTGATGAAGACGATAACGATGATTCAGAGGAAGAAGCCCCGCGCCCATTAAGAAGGCAACCCCAGCTAAAGCTACACCAGCTACACCACAGACGCAGGTCGTTAAATTAGGAAATGAACTTGCGCTCCTGGGGGCAGTTCAGCGAAAAGAGGAGGCGTGTTCCGGCGCAAACGTTCCCTGGTGCTATTTTGCAGATTCAGAAAACAATTCCGCCACAGACCAGGAAAAACCTAGTCTAAAGTCAGTGGCGGTTATTCAGATTTCTATCTATTTTAAGGGCACACGTACGTCCACAGGGGCGCCTGCAGGAATGAATAAATATATGCACACCCATCTACAGACACACCTGTGCACGCACTCAAACAGTCAAAGCATTGATAATATTTGTCCGTTTCCCGGTTTTGTTTGTGTGTTGGTCACTTAAAAAGTAGCCTATATAGCCTACAACATCCACATGCAATATCTTTACAACAACGCCTAATAACGACCTATTCATTTGGACAACTTTATTCACCCCTTGCAGACACGTGACTTAGTTTTGCGAACTCAGTGAGTGGTTTTGCTATAAGTATTAATAGTTTTTTGAAATTGTGCTATAAGAATCACGGTTGTGTTTAAGCATTCAGAAAAAAACTAATATGATGATGCGGCTTTGTGTTTTCTGTCACGGTCTGAGGACCGGCACGCAGGATTGGACCCAATAGCAGCTTAGCTTCAAAAGGGCAGTTCAAAAATAAGGAAACCCTGACAGGGCAGGAACAAACTCCACAAAAGGCAGGGCAAAAACAGTCCAACACTCAGAAGATTTTGAAACTTCAAAAAACTGATTAAATTCCAAAAGGCAACACGAAATCCAAAATCGAAGATCACAAAAAACAAAGCTTGACACACTGCTTGTACAAAGCTTCAGTACACTGAAGCTACGGACTTGACAAGGACTTACATGACGTGACTGAAAGACTCAAAATAATCCAGCAAAGAACACAAGAAGAGACAGGGTTTAAATACACAGGACTAACAAGACACAGGTGGAAGAAATAATGCAATAATCAGGGAACAAGGCTCAGGTGAGTGGTATGGTCAAGGAGCAAAAGCACATGACAAGGGTAAAACAAAGGAACACATGGTAAAGGACACGGGGAGTAAATTAAAGCACAACAGGAAGTAACATAGGAAGATATAAGACAAGGCAAAACACGCAAGAAATACAATCACTACAGAAAACAAAGAATACATGGCCAGGACCTAATGATCACCTGACATTTTCCCCTTACAGTGTGACACGGTGGCATATTTCCCGACATTACCTTATCCATTGGTAGGCTACATTTTTAAATAGTGAAAACACCGTTATAATCACCCACTTTCGATATTGGCGCTATTAGGCCTACCGACTGTATGTTCAGTTTTAACCTGATGTGAATATCCCATAGCTCGAATCTGCCCATTTCTTCCCAAAAATGTACTTTAGTTGTCGAGCACGCAGCAGAGTTGATATTCTCCTGCCGTCTCGACTCGTTTACTATTATAATCGAAACTGCAGGTGTCAGTCTACACTAGCATATGAGAATGAAGCTGCCATTGAAACGTTTTTTCTCAACAGTGAGTTGTTAAATTATGAATCAATCTACACACCTCAAGCACGTCTTGACTCTTTATAAACAAACCTCAAATCAAAAGTGAAATGTGGAGTCGATTCTTTCGTAGGCCATGTGATGTGATGACAAGGCTATTCTCTATTCAGTTCACCATGCTTACGTTTTTCAAAATAAACAACAAACACCAAATTGCCTAGGCCTACGCACGCAGCACATATGAGCACAGGCTACCAGGAGAAACAGCAACCAATTCAGATCAATTAATTCAAATAATAAATAGGCCTATAGATCAATCATACAATTGCAAGCGACCATATACCATAGCGGGCTACTGTAGGTTAGCCTATTCTATTAACGTCCTCATTCTCCTACCTTAAAACTTTTCGTCTGCTGCCCAAACGTTAAGCCAAGAACCGAAGGCTATACCTTCTTGGTTCTCTGCCTCCTTTTTTTTGTATTTTCTATCCTCTGTTTAGCTGTTTTTTCTAGCTACCAGATTTGTTAACAGTAATTTTCCCATTATAGTTAAGCCTACCGAGAACAGAATCTGATCTCACGTCTTGACACTTGCAACGTAGCCTACAGTAGGCCAATATTCCCCATTGGGGATGGGGAACTTTTAATACATTTTTTTTTTTAAATAAATCATTATCAGCCAGAAGTAACAAGCAAGAACGTGCTGCTTGCGAGAGCTGGCCTTGCATGCATCTTCACAGATCTGAATAGGCCTAATCATATGATGGACACTGCAATCAATGACAATCATGTTTTCAGTTTAATAAAATTGATTACAAAATCATACTGAAAAAATAAGGCTATATCACCCGGGGAATGAATACAGGCAGAAAAGCCGCAAGCGACGGGACTAAACGTCTGGAAAAAGTTGAACAAATTGTTCAAAACCCAATGCAAAGTAGGCTATGATATGACAAAACTATTTGTATTTGTAAGATATAGCTATTGCCTACTGAAATATAGATATGGGCCTATTAACATTGTTTGTCTCCCCCCTCCATGCAGGTCGATCGCACTGAAAAAAAAAAACTATAGAAATAAATAGGATACTGTAGGTCTCTTTGAATGGAGACCTGTGTCTGTTTTATATTATGATTATAGCATTATTCATATTATTATCACGCCCACTAAACTTCTTCCAGGAAGGCTACATTGACAACATTAAAAGCCTACAGTGATTTTCTCCATAGGTGCAGCACACAGTAAGTGGTCCCAATATGGCCGCCGCACCGATTTCACGGAGGCTTCAGGTTTGTGACGTAGTTGCGCTATCCAGTGTTCTTTATAGATCAGTGATTACAACCCATTGATTTGATTCATGTTCTTGCCGTCCACTAGGCTATTTTGCTGTGGCGCGAACAAAACGTGACGTCACATGCAACGGGTGAATAGCCCTTTAGTTTTGTCCTAATTTTCGGTTGTTTATGGCTTTAAACATCGTGTTAGCTTTAACATTAGCCTATAATTCCAGCTGTAACGCTAATGTTTTGACAAGCACCACAATTTTACCTACCTTGCCCATCTGAAATAACTCCTTTGCTGCCTCCATCCTTTGCTCCCTCCATCCTTTTGTAGTTTTCAAAAACGTTTTATATACCCTGAAGTCTTGAGTTAGTGAATTAGCTTAAATCAGTTTATTGTGTGCTGATAACCAGCAACCATAGATGGTAAAAGAAAGTAGCAAGCCTACAACTTCTGTAATTGCTGCGTCCGTGCGTTGTTATTCTCTCTCCTGCTCAAACAAAAGTTGTGCGTGCATTAAAGCAACACCAAAGAGTTTTTTGTACCTTAAAATAATCTTTCCAAAATCGTTTCAGTGGTTAATCAACTCGTAACAGGGTGAACGGCACTTCTGCATTCGCTTCGCAGCCCTCTATCTAGATCGGGTAGCGGATCTGTAGTCCGATGGAACGAGACGTAAGAAACTACAAATTTGACTTGCATCTGATGTCACAATACACCATGCAACATATTCTACCTTGTCTGACATCGTTATTTGCAAAGCCGGTGCTGGATAAACAAATAGTGTGCGTGCGACAGAGGAAAAGTTCTTTGGTGTTGCTTTTGGTTTAGTTGGTTTTGATAACGTGTTTACAAACTTTACTTTCCAGAAAAATATTGTAAATAGCCTACTGTCATGCAGTTAATGGGATACTGTGCAGAGTTGGGATGTTATAGTAGGTCAACTTGGTGTGAAGACACATATAGAGGAAATTGTCTCTCGTTGTTGAGTTGCCTGATGGTAAGCACAGTGCGTACGGCCGTACACCTGCTTGGGCATAATGTAGCACAGGGATGTCAAAGTCAAATACATTAGAGGGCCAAAAAAACAAACTTGCTACAAGCCGAGGGCCGGACTGGTTTAATGTTTATTAAAACATATTAAAATGACCACTTGAACCAAGACGTGTACTGTATTTTATTTAATGATTAAATGGATAATGACTGTGACTGAGGGGGGGGGTAGGAGGGAGAGAGAGGGAGATGGGGGAATAGTGGCAGGAAAAGACATGAAAGAGAGAGAGAGAGAGATGAGTGAGAAAAAGGGGGGAAGCAAAAGGAGGAAAATAAAATAAGACAAAACAGAGAACTAGGGAGAGGAGTAGAGAGGTGTTACCATCCCGAGAGAGTGAGAGAGAAGAGAGAGAGGGAGAGAGAGAGAGAAATGTACGCTTTGTCCTATCCTCAGCGACCTTGTCATAAAACTTGTTTAAATGATCACACGACGCCTCCTTGCTGCTTTGTCGTCTACATCAGCCTTTCTCAAACTTCTTTGACCCGAGGCCCAGTCAAGGCATACCTTGGGGTCATAGGGCCCACCTACATGAACCCACCCCCTCCTTCCACTCCCCATCAAATTATCATAAGGAAATCACAATTATTATTATTTTTATACTATATTGCTATACATGCACTTCAAAACAGTCAATGTTTAAAGTGCTAAGATTGTGTTTGTGAAAACATGCACATCAGAGTACTGCTTTACTAATGTAAAATATAATTAGGCCTACAATAGTTTCATTGTTTTTGCATTGTTGCATGATGCTTGCATGAGAAATACTTCTCAAAACAACAGCAGTTATTAGCCTGGGTGTTCCCATGCTGCCTTGCGCGCGATTTGATTCACGCTGCTAAGGCAGCTTGGAGACCATGGAGCAAATTTTCGCCTGAGATAGGGAACCAATCACAGAACAGGGGGAAAGCAAGACGATGATGAGCTATGCACAGACGCATTTGATAGACATCCGTGGCACCCAATAAATGGATCTGGGCATTTTTTTCAAATACGAGAAAATGAACGTTTGGTTCCCAGACCACGTCTCATTGAGAAGTGGTGGCGCTAGCCAGGCTAAGCAGTTATATGGGTGCCGTTGTTTTGGATGTTTCCCTCATGCAAGCATCATACACTGATAGAATATTTATATGCTAATTACATTTCATTTGAATGCCTGAATGTAAGGATTCAGGAAACACGATACCAGCTTTTGTGAATGGTAAATGGCGGATCAGATCATGCGTAAATCACTGATCTGGAGATCTTTAACTATCTTTAACTAAGACTAATTAATAGCTTTTGGCTGACTTTAATACTTAATGCCAAACAGTGTTTTATATAGTCTGTGCTCTGTTTTTTTATGGAAGTTGCATAAATCCACGTCGTTCTATTAAATGTCGTTTCATAATTAAATAGCCTTCCAATAGGTTGAAGCTTAGCTTTGCTACCAGCGTGCACACGCATGCATTGAATAAACGCCCATACCACGACTTAATTCTATACCTCTATGTTTGATGACACCAAACAAGTATTTCCTACTAATTGCAGAAATGTTTGTTTTCTTTTTTTCTGTCCACGGCTCCTTGATCAATTGCGCAGCAAATTATCAGACGATGGCCCGGGAATAATTTCACTCTGCAGACCATTGTCCACATTGCGGACCGCGGCCCATAGTTTGACAAATGGTGACCTGCATGCTGCCATATTAAGGCCTTTTTACGGTGTGTTTTAGCCGGGTTTTCGCGTGGAAGGCTCTGTAGAAATCTGACACCCTATTCAACGAAGTTAAACTGAAAGAGCGTGCCGTTCATAGACACCAGAATGAACGAGTTCACAGTAACGTTCATCAGGCAGTAGTAGGCTAATACAGTACGTTCAGTTAACGTTCGCTCAAAATATGAACGAGTTCATGAACTTTCGTTCAATGAACGTGTTCAGGCACAACACTGGGGAGGGGGGTAGCTGAAAGTTGACATCTGCCCTATCTGAATACTGATGAATAATGAAGCCGAGGCCCACTTGCGGCGCCGCAGTGAGTTCGTGGGCTACCGTTGCATGGTGGGAAATATTAGTGCGTATTGGTGCGTGCAAAACAGCGGCTGTGGCCTGCAGGCCGGTTCTAATACTAATCAAATATCATCCCGGGGGCCGTAGATAATTCATTCCGGCCCTTGACTTTGACATGTCTGATGTAGCATGTGCACAAAGCACATACACATTGCTCCTCTCATATACACGGACGCAGCAGTTCCATGAATCATGGATGTGTTGATGACATAAATGAGGAAATATTAGAGGACTTAAGGAGACGTGATGTTGAACTGCATTTGCCGATGCCATTTAACCTAAATGCCCAAGCAGCAGCACAGGAGAGGAGAGCCTATCTGACAGAAGATCTGCATTGTCTATAGAGGTAATGTTAGATTACATTGCAAAAATATCACCATGCATTCATAGTGATTCAGTTAGAGTGAGCCCAAAACATCGGAAAGTATGTCTGTGACATTTCTGTATTTACATTTTGTTAAAAAGAAAAATCAATAGCAAACTGTTCCTAACTGAACAGTCCTTGCTGTGAACGCTCCTGGCTCCTGGAACAAGCGCACCTGTTGTTAAAGGGAATGTGAGATGATGACGCTCTGATTGGTTTATTGCACGTTACGGCCAAACCACACCCATGAGTAATGTAGCTACTTCAGAGCACCCCATTTTAGATTTGCCAGTGCCACAGTCATTTATCCCGCCGGTAAAATAGCAACAGCGCCCAAGATACTTCTGTTATAGGTCATTAAAATAGAGCCCATAGGCCTAATGTTATCTTGGTAGTTATGTTAAATAAATGCTTAGAAGTGAATGACTAGGCTTCAGGCTGTCACAAGGAGACTGAATGAGACCGAATGTAACTGTGCAACTGCTGCACCATTTATCGTGTCTTGGTTCTCGGCAAGTTTGATTCATTAACCAGCCTTGTTAGTGCATCGTAGATGATTGTCCATGGCAATTCACACATTATCGATGGGGAAGTACATATTACATAGTACATAACTCTTACTGTTATCTTAAAGTTATAAAGTTAAATGTTAGAGAAGTGAATGTTGCTGGCTTTATAGTCACGAAGAGACCGTACTGAACGAGACCGTAAACGAGTGTGACTGTCTAGCTGCGACCGCACATGACTGGTGATCTTTCGGCACTCTTCCTTTACACATCAGCTGCTATTTGCACACATACACACGCACACACACAACACACACTAATACATGGGCCATTGCTATGTGGCTAGATATGTGAAAAATGAGACAAGACGGAGCTATTAGCAATGGTGGCACGTTTATTGTTTGTCAACCGATAGCTACCGATTTGCGCTCATGGCGTCGTCCTCTCGTTCCGGCTTCTGTAGGTTCGGTGGCAAAGGAGGGCCGACTGGATCCCATGGACTGTTTATTGTTTCCGGGCGGTATTGGACAGTTCCATTATGTCAATTTGTTGTGGGGGATTTCGAGACGGTCCTGATCAAGCCGATCGATGTTCAGTCTTACCACATGTAACCAAGTCTGTTATTTAACAATGTATTTTGCTAATTCTGCTAGTGACATATGATATATATCTATGCTTGTGGCCCAGGGTCTGTCTTGTCTATTGTGTGTTTATTGATTGTTTAGTGTTTACCTGTCTATGTTAAATGGTGCTGGCCACCAGGTATATGTTCCCCTCTGTCTAGTCTGATGTTAGTCTTGTCTGGTCTATGTGACTTGTACTGTGAGTACTATGACTCTGTTACGTCACCTCTGCATTTTGATTAGAGGCTAAAAGCAGAATTTTCATACTGGTTCAATATCGGAATTTAGGAAGATTATTATGGTTAACCTTTTTCTCTGTGCATTTTTCTACATTTTTCTATGGACTTTTCTGCTTGGTTGTTCGATCCAAGCCGAATAATAAATTACTGTCCATCTTCACCTACTGCCTCTGCTTCTTTGGCCACACCCACATTGGTTAATGGTAACTTCCGCTCGGTTCCATTAAACCGAGGGTGAGACTAATGCTATCAAACGGTCTAGGTTCTCGGCAAGTTTTATTAACCTAGGGGAAATTTAGTCTCTGCATTTAACCCAATCCGTGAATTAGTGAAACACACTCAGCACACAGTGAGGTGAAGCACACACTAATCCCGGTGCAGTGAGTTGCCTGCTACAGCGGCGCTCGGGGAGCAGTGAGGGGTTAGGTGCCTTGCTCAAGGGCACATCAGCCGTTCCTTACTGGTCGAGGTTCGAACCGGCAACCCTCCGGTTACAAGTCCGAAGCGCTAACCAGTAGGCCATGTTCCGCCGGCCCTGGGACTCCCCTTCGCTCCGCTGCACATCTGAAAGGTACCTGGGGTGGGAGGGTAATATTGCCCACATGTCATTGTTGATGTGACAGGGTAATATTGCCTACTGTACATGTCATTGTTGATGTGACAAACGGCCTTCTCACAACGTGTGTTAATGGCCTCCTTATTTTAGTAGCCTCCTTATTTATGAAAGGTCACCTAGACAACCCTCTCCCCCCTAGCACAACATTTAGCAAAGGCTCCAGTGATGGGTGGAGTGGGCAGCAGTGGGTGATGGGTGGAGTGGAAGGCTGTGGGTGTTGGGTGGAGTGGAAGGCTGTGGGTGATGGGTGGAGTGAGCAGCAGTGGGTGTTGGGTGGAGTGGGCAGCAGTGGGTGTTGGGTGGAGTGGAAGGCTGTGGGTGATGGGTGGAGTGGGCAGCAGTGGGTGGAGTCGGCAGCTTTGGGTGGGGTGGAAGATTGTGGGTGGAGTGGGCAGCTGTGGCCGGTAGGTGTTTGCACGGATCAGGGGCAGAGACAGTAGCAGTATCCTGCAGTGAAGACTGGACATTTACAGCATGTTGCCAGATATGTGCATGTGTCATTATGTGTTACATTTATATACAGCAGCACATTGCCAGATATGTGTGCATGTGTCATTATGGGTTACATTTATATACAGCAGCATGTTGCCAGATATGTGCATGTATCATTATGAGTTACATTTATATACAGCATGTTGCCAGATATGTGCATGTGTCATTATGGGTTACAATGACTATGAGGAACAGTGTTTTTACAGTAATCAGCAATTGCAGACAAAGAGAGAGAACAGACTGGTTGCTTAATCAGAATTGGATATACATATAAAAATAGTGTGTGTGTGTGTGTGAGAGAGAGAGTGCCAGGGATCTAGAGTGTTGGTGTCAGATGCCTCATATTGGCGTCTACATGCCTGCAAAAACATCCCAACCACTCACACACACACATACACACTCTCTCTCACTCACATACACACACACTATTACATACACACTCACACACACCCTCTGGGTCACAAATGAAGAACAAGAGGGGATGTCAAAGCCCTAGCCCTCAGCACTGCCTGAGTAACACACACACACAAGCCCTAGCCCTCAGCACTGCCTGAGTAACACACACACACACACACACAAGCCCTAGCCCTCAGCACTGCCTGAGTAACACACACACACACAAGCCCTAGCCCTCAGCACTGCCTGAGTAACACACACACACACAAGCCCTAGCCCTCAGCACTGCCTGAGTAACACACACACACACACACAAGCCCTAGCCCTCAGCACTGCCTGAGTAACACACACACATACAAGCCCTAGCCCTCAGCACTGCCTGAGTAACACACACACACACACACACACAAGCTCTAGCCCTCAGCACTGCCTGAGTAACACACACACACACACACACACACACACACAAGCCCTAGCCCTCAGCACTGCCTGAGTAACACACACACACACACAAGCCCTAGCCCTCAGCACTGCCTGAGTAACACACACACACACACACACACAAGCATGCAGTCAGCCACAGAGAGAGAGACACACAGACAACCAAAACACACAAACATATGCACACTCTCTCACAGACTCTCTCCGAGGTCACCCCAAGCCTAACAGGATGGTGGATGTCTCTCTGTGTATGTGTGTGTGTCTCGCTCTCTCTCTCTCTGTGGCTGACTGTGTGTGTGTGTGGCTGAGTTCATGTATATGTGTGTGTAGTTGAGTTCATGTATGTGTGTGTGTGTGTGGCTGTGTTTGCATGTGTGTGTGGTTGAGTTCATGTGTGTGTGTGTGTGGCTGAGTTCATGTATATGTGTGTGTGTGTGTGTTGGGTCACCTTGGCGGAGGGTCAGAAGAGAGCGATAAGGGAGAGGAGCCTCTCTGTCTGATCCTGACTCATGCCTCTACTTTAATGTCAGAGGTGCACACACACACACAGAGACACTTACACACACACTCTCTTTCATGCATACTGTCACTCCCTCAGGCGCACAGCCTTGCATACTCTCATACAAACTAGGAAGACATGTGCACACACACACACACACACACACACACACTATACCAGGGTGAGCTCAAACTGTCCTTTTTATGTTCCATCTGAGAGGATTCACATTTATGCCTGCTGATAAAATGTTAGGCTACTGCTTGTCTGTCTGTCTGTCTGTGTGTGTGTGTGTGTGTGTCAGACTGCAGAGAACTAATTCTAGCTTTCATTTGAATGTGAAAAGATAGAATGACCAGATCCCCTTCAGAGAGGTAGAGAGAGGGAGGGGAAAGAGGGAGTAACTGGACAGGAAAGGGAATGACGGAGAGAGAGAGAGATTGAAAGAGTTGAAGGGACAGATAAAGGAGAGAGAGAGAGATTGGGAAAGTGTTGTGTGTATTTTTGCCTGTGTGTGAGTGTGTGGTTGACTGACGTTCTGTTGAAACCGTTTATCCCCGTACTTGGGTCAGCACACAATCATACAGTTATGTCACCATCCCAAATCTACACACACACCCCCCACCCCCCATTCAAACAGCGCGATGGGGATTTCTCTGTGCAGTGACCAGGTGTGGTCCAATTGAAATGTATTAAAACTGGACAGAAGCAAGTCACTAAAACAAGCTCTCTCTCACACACAGATATACACAAATAAAAGGTACACTATGCAAGATTTTGACCTTAATATAACCGTATATAGCCAATTTGATTTTGATGGAGCAAACTTGTAATAGGGGAATCATCTCGCTAGTTATTATAAGAACCATGAACCATTTGGAGTGCTGAGAACCGTCTCGCTAGTTATTATAAGAACCATTTGGAGTGCTGAGAACCGTCTCGCTAGTTATTATAAGAACCATTTGGAGTGCTGAGAACCGTCTCGCTAGTTATTATAAGAACCATTTGGAGTGCTGAAAACCGTCTTGCTAGTTATTACTGTATAAGAACCATTTGGAGTGCTGTGGATGCAAATAAAGATGTTTCCATTGGTTATTTAAAAAGGGTATGAATCATTTTGGATATGCCATTTTTCATACAGAAATGTAAAAAGATGAACACTGTTTTACCACATTTTCTTTCAACCTTTTGGCATGTGGCAGTGTCATTTTCAGTCAAAACAAACGGTAACACTTTACTTGACGGGTGAGTTCATAACACATTCATAGCAGCTGTCATAAACTGCACATAACTTATATTTGGACTTTTATTTTGACAAGCAACACCAAAGAGTTTTTTGTACCTTAAAATAATGTTTCCAAAATTGTTTCAGTGGTTCATCAACTTGTAACAGGGTGAACGGCAATTCTGCATTCGCTTCGCGGCCCTCTATCGGCTATAACCGCACTATGTAAGTTTGCCAGATCGGGTAGCGGATCTGTAGTTCGATGGAATGCGACATAAGAAACTACAAATTTGAATTGCATCTGATGTCGCAATACATCGTACTTTCATAAATCATGCAAAATATTCTACCTTGTCTGTGGACATCGTTATTTGCAAAGCCGGTGCTGGATAAACAAATAGCGTGCTTGCGACAGAGGAACAGTTCTTTGGTGTTGCTTTAAGTCATGTCTCATGAAACAGTCATGAATGCTTTATGTGCAGTTTATGACAGCTGCTATTAATGTGTTATGAACTAAACCTGTCAAGTAATGTGTTACCGTTTGTTTTGACTGAAAATTAGAGTGAGAGAGATGTGTGTGATCAGCTGTGTGTGTGTGTGAGAGAGAGATGTGTGTGATCAGCTGTGTGTTTGTGTGAGTGAGAGATGTGTGTGATCAGCTGTGTGTGAGAGAGAGAGAGAGATATGTGTGTGTGAGAGAGAGAGATGTGTGTGATCAGCTGTGTGTGTGTGTGATCAGCTGTGTGTGTGTGTGAGAGAGAGATGTGTGTGATCAGCTGTGTGTGTGTGAAAATCCAGTGTGAGAGCAGTGAAACATCAGTCTGACTATCCTTTGGTGATGGAAACTACAATACCCAGAATGCACTGGCGGGGTCGGGACATCTGTCAGATACCTGCAGGCATTTGATAATATGTGCAGCAACTGTGCATCCACTCC
Organism: Alosa alosa; assembly: GCF_017589495.1. Lineage (NCBI taxonomy): Eukaryota > Metazoa > Chordata > Actinopteri > Clupeiformes > Clupeidae > Alosa > Alosa alosa. The sequence goes on along the minus strand of NC_063209.1, from coordinate 29,477,084 downwards.
TGATCTTTAGTGTCACACATGCACACACACACTCAAATAGAGACATACACATACACACACACAGACACACACCCAGAGACATACACACATACCGCTGATGGCATGCCTGCTCTGCAACTTCTGCTCAGAGTTAAGCTCTCTGTGTGTGTGTGTCTGTATGTATGTGAAGAGATGTAAGTCAAGGCCCTGTTGTAATTTCGGTCTGTAAATATTTGCTTCATGTTAAAGGACATCTAGGCAACATTTTCAACCTCATAAAACAGTTTAGAAATCACTGTGATGGTTAAATGACCTGTTGTGAGAAATCACTGTGATGGTTAAATGACCTGTTGTGGTGAGAAATCACTTTGATGGTTAAATGACCTGTTGTGATGATTAAATGACCTGTTGTGGTGAGAAATCACTGTGATGGTTAAATTACCTGTTGTGGTGAGAAATCACTGTGATGGTTAAATGTCCCGTTGTGGTGAGAAATCACTGTGATGGTTAAATGTCCTGTTGTGATGATTAAATGACCTGTTGTGGTGAGAAATCACTGTGATGGTTAAATGACCTGTTGTGATGGTTAAATGACCTGTTGTGGTGAGAAATCACTGTGATGGTTAAATGTCCCGTTGTGGTGAGAAATCACTGTGATGGTTAAATGACCTGTTGTGATGGTTAAATGTCCTGTTGTGGTGAGAAATCTGTGGCTTTCCTGCTCCCCCTACCAGCCTTGCAAGATCTGCAACAGCGTCTCACTAAAGTCTGAATCAGGAAGTCTCGTGAGAAGCGAGGAGCGAGAACGCATAATGCGGTAACACTTTACTTGAAGGTATCTACATAAGAGTGACATGACACTGTCACTACCCCTAACTTGTCATGACAAAAAACAAATAACACTTGACAGAAGCGAGTGACAGAAGCGGTATGTCATAACCATTTATGATATGACATGTTTATGTAGATACCTTATGTAGATACCTTCAAGCAAAGTGTAACCCAAAATGCTTTAGGGCAATTCAACATACAGACGGCGGTTAGCCATGCCGACTACAGGACAAGCAGCGCTGGCTTCATTTTTTAGATGTTGATCATGGCAGAGCTTGTGTAATATGCACCCCAAAGAGACGCTTGTGTAATATGCACCCCAAAGCTGTAGGGGGAGCCATGTCCAGACAAATGCGACAACAAAAGTGAGAAATCGGTGAAGAATTGACTAGAGTTACAGAGCGGGCCTTTAAGGTTCTGTTGTAGTGGGAGTGTGCGCGTGTGTTTGTGTGTGTATGTGTGTAGAGATGTGCGTGCTGTTGTAATGTCATTCTGAGCTCTTTATAAAAAGCTGAAAAGAATTCCCTCTGAGCACATCCCCTCTCTCTCTCTCTCATCCCTCTCTGTTTCCTTCTGTCCCTCTTTCTCTCCCTCTCCCATCCCCCTCTCTTTCTCCCCTCCAGCCTGTCTCTCTAATCCGGACAAACGATGAAGACTGTTTTCTGTCCAGTTCCCAGCATTGTCATGCATGCCTGCACACGAGACCCCCCCCCACACACACACACACACTCAATCACATGCTCACGCACACACTCACTCGCACACACACGTACACACAGACAGACTGAAATGTGTGTGTGCATGTATGAGAAAGAGAGATATAATGTGTGCATGTGAGAGAGATAGTGTTTGTATGTGTTTGTGTGTGAGAGATAGTGTGTGCGTGTATGTGTGTATGAGAGAGAGAGTGTGTGTGTGTATGAGAGAGAGATTGTGTGTGTTTGTGTTTGTGTGTGTGTGAGAGAGAGATAGTGTGTGTGTGTGTGAGAGAGAGAGCCCTCTGTATTGAGGGGTAGGGAGGGGGAATGGAGTGATAACTAGGCTAGTGATGATCCCAGGCAAACACTTTAGGCTCCATTCAAAGTACTAAATGCATTGTGTTGTTGTTGAGATGTATGCACATACTTATTCTCCCTCTGAACTCTCAGATCTTGTACTTTATTAGATTAGATTAGGTCTCACCAGCTTCAAGTTTCTTGGTGTCCACATCTCTGAGGACCTCTCTTGGACCCTCAACACCTCTACCCTGATCAAAAAGGCTCACCAGCGGCTTTTCTTTCTGAGTAGACTAAAGAAGGTCCACCTGTCTCTTATAATAATACTGTATCTGCACTACAATGGTACTGCTACCACACTGCACATAGCTGTACATACTGTACATATCTGTCTATATGGTTCATACTGGATATCCATATTTATTCTGGTTTTCTCTTAATATATTCTGTTAATACACTGCATATACAGTGCAACCGGAAAGTTTTCAGACCCTTTCAAGTTTTCCACATTTTGTTATGTTTTAGACTCATCTTAAAATGGATTCAATTCATTTTTTTTCTCATTAATCTACACACAATACGCCAACACTCCACAAAAAAACAGGTGTTTGGAGTGTTTTACAAATTTATAAAAAAATAAAAGACTGAAATATTCCATTTACATAAGTATTCTGACCCTTTGTGGTGCATCCTACTTCTATCAATGGTCCTTGAGATGCTTCTACCACTTGATTGGAGTCCACCTGTGCCTAAATTAATTCACTGGGAGGGGGGGGTCACCCTACTTTTGCATTCATGAAAACAGCAAAATTTTCGGGCACCCCTCTGTACACCACGCTACCCCTCATTTCCTTCTTTCCTGCAGAGTAGGAGTAAAATAAAGGCCTCGCGCTGTGGCTTTCGCAGAGACTGAGGGTCATAGGCACTAGCAAAGATTCTAGAGCGAATGGGATTTCTGACGCCATATAACATTCTCTTTCGTTCCATAGCTGTCAACTTTGAATATTGAAAATAAGGGAGATTTCCAGGGTTTCTCACCCAAAATACAGGAAAATGTCAACATTTGTTCCCATTAACGTTGGAAGGGTTGCAGTAGTAGCAACAAAGTAGCCTACTTTATTCACGCCTAACAGCCTATATCCATTTGGTCAACTTAACAGCCTAAAAAGACTAAATTTACCTTTGGCTTACTTTTAGTTTACTGTGTAACTTTAAACAGTGTGCAAGGTTAACATTAGTAAAGCATACTTGTGCTTCATTCATTCATCCGCACATCCAGCTCGTAAGGTTTTGACAAGCATGTCCACCAATTGACCTTGTTCCTGCCCATCTCTAGCTTTGCTGCCTCCATCCTTTCTGTTTTTGTTGTTTGCAAAAAATATATAGTAGGCCTATTTATTGGTAACCAGCAACAAGTGCAATTTGTTGATCGCTGTCATTCTCTCACCTGCGCAAACAAAAATGTGTTCCAAGTAGCCTTGTGCGTAATTCTGCTTCATAAAGTTGAACAAATACATTTGGTTATTGTACAGAAAAATATAAATAGCCAGTTTATGGTCTACTATACTGTAAAGTTGGTAAGTTATGGTATGGAGTAGCCTGATGGTAGGCAGGTGCGCACCGGCCGAACACTATGCAAGCACCAATGAATCGTGCTCTCACGACAACAACGCCGTTAACTTAAATAGATTAACATCAATCTAAGTTCAAGCAAGCAAAACGATCAGTTGAAGACATCCGTTTCGGTGGAAGGGCAAGGGGGTAACAACAGGACAACACAGAGACAGGCCTGAGGGCAGGGTTAAAGGAACCATATGTAAGAAATGTGTTTCAAAAAATGGCCCTGATATGTCACTAGACATTAAGAAATCATGTTCATTTCAAATACTTATATCACTGACAACAGTAGTCCGGCCAGGATCATTTAAAAAGTGAAGTTGCAGCCCTCAACTGATGTTGATGTTGTGTTTTGTCATGTCATGTTGTGTTTTGGCCTGATGCGCCACCCTCTACCTATCTACTAATCACGAAGTCAGTAGTGTTTCGGCATCCGGGTTGGCAACCTCGAGTCAGGGGGGAGGGGATACACCGCTCTACAGTAATTTGAAAGTGATTGCAGTACCAGTTTTGGCCACAATCTTACATATGGTTCCTTTAATGTCATGAGAGTATTAATATGGGATATTCTACGGGAAAATATTAAAACGGCAAGACAGCGGGGGAAAGATAAAATACGTGATAAACCCGGAACAAGTTGGCATGTTAGGTATTTCGGTCCCTGTGATTATTTGTGAAATTGTGCAAACAGCATTTTCAAGGCATTTGAGAAGGAAGGAGTGGTAGCTTGCAAGCTCCCAAATTGACGCTCGTCTGAGAAATGGAGTTTTGGATAATTTCAGCTTCGGCAGCTTTACCTATATGCTAAATATACATTGACTGAGGAAGCCTAGAGACGAGTCCATAGCAACCAGTTCATGTGTGGAATTTGTTATTACCCAGTGTGCTTTGTGGAATGGTCTCAATGTTTTACTGTTTTATTTCATGTGAATACTAGTTTACTAAATGAGTAACTTAGTATTTGAAGTAATGCAGTTATGCAGGAAGTGCATTTAGTTTCCATGCTTATTGTGTTTCTACAACAATGTTAGTGAGTAAATCTACTGAGATGGCCACCATCTTGGTGGAGTGTGATGTGTAAGATCAGAAAGAATGATATAACCATGTGTCTACAAAGCAGCGAGTGCGGAAGACATCGACAATTGGCTGGGGAGGGTCATGTCTTTTTTTGAAAAATTTCTTGCAAGCAAGGGAGGGTCATGCAACTTTTGACTGATGCGCTGAAAATCCCTCCGGTGGCCCCTTCAATAAATACGAACAGTCCCTAACGTTAAGGTAAACAGCCACAGAGTATCAGTAACAGCTACCAAGCTATCTTTAACTTTCACAACTAGCAACCAAGATGGCAAACAGGGGTCTGACCTGGAGCTCCGAAGAGGTTAAAAACACTTAATTGACATCTGGGCCGACGAGGAGATATCTTCTATGTTGGATAAAACTCACAAAAACAGTGTTATGTTCAAAGTCTTTAGCGATCGCCTACGAGATTGTGGCTTCAGCCGCTCTGTGGACCAGTGCAGGGCTAAGGTTAAAACGTAGGCAGCTTTATGTGAAGACGAGAGAACGCCTAAGTAGAAGTGGGAGCTCTGGGGAGGAAGGGGACTGTAGTAGTAACATTAGTAATAATAAATTACAATGTTATATCACAACAGTTGTTATCTGTCTTTTCTTTAGAAAGTCATAGTAGTGAGTAGAGAAGAGGATATGCTGAACCACCCAGAATCAACAATGACACCTCCACTCCCTCAAACTCTTCAGATTGCCTTGGCAGGAGTGTGCCTCTCTCACCTGGGGCGTGGAGAGGTGAGAGTGCAAAGACTCGTGCATCATGCACTTCTCCAGGCCGCCCAACACGAATGTCCGAGAACTTCCACCTGTGGTCCACAACCCCCTGTAAAATGGTAGAATGGCCTTTCCTGTTAAAGTAATCTGCTGGTGTGTCAGGTGGAGCTCTGATGTTTATGAGTACCGTCTATAGCAGTGGTTCTCAACCTTATTACCCCCTGTGAAATATTTTTTCAACCAAGTAACCCCTATCAGCGTAAAGCAAAAAAATACTTAAACAGACTTAAAAAAAACACTTAAAACCTTCCTGGTATGGGGTGGGGACTCTGGGATTTTAGGATAATGAAATTGAATAGCCTACGGAAATCTAAAATTTATTTTACAAACTTATATTTTCCTGAAATATTTATTAAATAATTGTATTTTTGCATACATTCTACTTTTTAAATATATGTATATTTTAAAATCTCACGTGGTGGGGGTGCCTTCCCGTACCCCCATTTGAGAACCACTGGTCCATAGCACCAACAGCCTGAGGGAATCCTTTGTCACGTAAGCCTTGCGCTATCAATCTGAATTCTGCCACAGAAGGTGTTTTAATACATTTAGGTTTCAGAATGAGATTAATGGCAGTCACCACTTCTTGAGTTATAACACAACATGTGGACAAGCCAACACCAAACAAATGAGAGATGAAGTGGAATTCTGAGTGGTTGCCAGTTTCCAGATGCAAATAGCCACCCGAAGCGGCTTTCTGTATCTGGTTGTGTCGCGTCTCAACCACGGCCGGAGGGTGTCACATAAAAGTATAAAACTGTTTTTTCGCATCCAGAAGTTCTGACCATTTTTTGTTAATCCATGTAGACAGGACGTGTGGCCACCAAGCATTGGCACGTGGATATACCCATATGTCTCTGTAATGAAAGAAAAAGACAGATATTGCTTATTTGTCATTAACAATGTGAATTTCCATAGATGTATAGTAAGTAATTGTCTTAATCATGTAAAACAAATAATATCAAATAGTTTTTTTTAAATTATGTATTGTGTGTACACTGTCAGTCATGTCTAGCCTAGAAATCTAGATGCACCCTAGCGGCAGCAAATTACATTTCCTTCCGGGGCTAGTCTAGCAACTCTCCGTTGGCTTGTGAGCTCGAAAAATTAAACTTCTATCAGGCCAATCAAATCGTGTATAGAGTCGTTAGGCGGGCTTAACATAATGATTGATGGCAGAGTTGCAACGGTTTGGCTTGAATTCCCTGCTACTTGAAAACAAAGAAGATGGATCTTGCTGTTGGCAAACAGCTTGACACGAGTTAAGCTTTTTTTAAGTTGGCAAAAGTTTGAACTAGCTCCGCTGGTGGGAAAACGCATGGGACTCAGCGCTGTCCTATTGCGTGCAGAGGGAATTTGAAAGACAACAGATTATCCCGCCCCTTGGACTGAGCACTGCGAATGGTGAGTGCCCAGACCCTACATTTTAATGTGGCTCTGGCTCGTCAGTGCAGATCATATTATCAAAATCAGAATCAGCCTTCTTGGCTTGGTTTGCGTAAAGTAACAAGGACCCCCCCACATGAAAATCTACATATTCTCAGCTGACTCGTCAAAAAGTGCGCACCACCTTATTATTATCTGCAGGTGTGTGACTTTTACTTACGTGCACATAGCTGCAAATTGACTTGTAATGTATCTATTTTCTGCCTTGGGCATTTTATATGCAAATATGGATGTATGGTGGTTAGAAGTGTAAATATCAATTAAAAACCTAAATATATTTATAAGTATTAATTTGCAAACAAATAACTGGCGTCAGTGACGTCTTTGACATGAAGATCCCTGGAACTATGCTTCTGCTAGCATTCTACCACAGGTCGAGAGGTGTAGTTGTAACTACACAACTTTACGATAGTGGTTGCGAATGTTCGTTGCTACTATGGTTTTGGACTATGTAAGTTCCAAATATGAATGTAATTCTGCGGCATAAAGCAGATGCATTTGTTTATTGTACAGAAAAATAAAAATGACATGCCAAGCAGTCAATTGACTACATTGCAGTCAAGAAGTAGGGCAAATTAATTTACGAAACCAAAACGTGGGTCATAGTTGTCTAAGCCTCTATAGCGTAGCCTGTTAAAAACGGCAAAGAAGGCAACAGATTAATTCTGAACAGTTATTTCTCTACTGGCTTAATTATCACACCACTGTTTTGATTTGCGTAGTTGCGTTAACCCAACACTGACAATAATGTAGACAGCAAATTTCGATTTCCGTTACCACCGTGTAGTCAAGCCTTAAGCCATACCCAAGTAGCCTAAATCGAGGTAAATCGAGCTTTTTCAGAAGGGACGGCAGGCAGAGCGATGTACAGTGGCTGAAAGTGGTACTAAAGCTTCACGCAGCTTCACGCCTCGTAATGCGCGACTGAAGTGGCCATTTGAAAGCGATGCCCACTGTAAGTCATGTCAGCATTCGTTAAAAAATGAACTCCTTACATACAGTAGGTGCACATCTTTCATAAAGGCTAGGCCTAAGTGTCCTGAGGCAATAGACCACATAGGCGTGGTCTATGGACATCGGTCATAAAGGCTAGGCCGAAGTGTCCTGAGGCTGCGCTCTAATTGGCTGCAGGAAACGTTTTCATTAGCTGCCTGGACATACTTTCAGGAGAGGAAGAAGTTGGATAGGTGTGTGTTTGCAGTGTAAGTGATGGTGTTTTTATTCCTTCCCTGTGCTACATTACTGCAAATGTAACTGTCCTCGTTTACACACCTTATCCGTCTCTTTTCCTGTGCTACATTTCTGCAAATGTAACTGTCCTCGTTTACGTACCTTATCCCTCTTCTGAAAATGTGGGTTGGGTGAGTTGTTGGCTGTCGGTTAGAGCTACTGTAGCCTTCTCCTCCTTCAGTTCAGAGTGGCCGTCCACCTTCTCATCCATTGCAAGAGCAGCACACTTTCACGACGTATTCTTGACTCGCGCTCAAATTGAACGTTTTGCTGATACGTAGTACATTGGTAGGCCAACCATATAATTCCTACGAAAGCTATTATTAACGTAAGTTGTATTGGTTGGTCCATTCTGGCATAGGCCTAATAGCAAGCTAGGCTAACTAGGCTATCCTAGAACTGTCAACATGTGACCAATCAGAGAACATATCGTGTGTGGGTTTGTTTGTAGAGAAAAGCTCATGTGTGTTTGTTTACATCATTTGTTCCGCTTCAAATGTTGTAGGCATTGTGAACATGAAACAAACCGAACCCAGAGGACAATGGACACATTTATATCGATTCATCCTGTGATTCGGAACAGAATAGGTATGAAAACGCTCTTATAAATCTCCTGGCAGTGCGTGCAGCAGCCCAGAGTGTACATCTTCCTGCACTCTCTGATGAAGTTGTGACTGTACAGTTTCCATGTAACTACACCTGTATGTTTCAAATACGAGAATCAGCCTATAGTGAGGAAATCTCCATTTAAGTGTTTCAGAAAACACACACATATTTTACTTACTGTCAAGCCACTGAAAAAGTGCTCTGGCACGGAATTCTTCTGTTGAAATGATGTCCCTAAACCGTTTACATGTTAACGACAGCTTTAGAAAGGCTTTGTCTCCCTCCTGCAGCACGACATCCAAGAAGATATCTGCCAAGATGGGATCTCTCAGGGATCTGAGAGACAATAAGTAGTATGCAAATTAGTAGGCCTATATCATTTATTATTTGGAAACAAAACCAATCAGCCAACCAATAAAGCTTTTCTACTGCCCATGCTAACTTCTCAGGGAAGTACAGCACAGTAATGTGTCTTTCCATTTGTCTCGTAAGTCCCCCGCCCGAGTTGGAAAGTGTAAATTACTCAGCGTTCTTGCAGCATTTCACGCAGGTACGCCCCCTTTACCTCAGAGTTCTTTTTTGTTGCCTTTATTAATGACAGGACAACAACACCACGTTACATTTATATAGCTCTTTTCTCAACACTCAAAGCGCTTCACATGGAAGGGGGGACCTCACTAACCACCACCAATGTGTAGCACCCACCTGGGTGATGCACAGTAGAGGTGGATTTTGTCGTTCGTTCTCATGACACAGTTCGCGTCGTTCAGTTCGCCAAGATGATTTGTTCTGAATCGTTCGTTCTTTCGTTCATTCGCATTTCCGGTAGCCTACAACGTAGTTCAGCGGTGAATCATGGAATGCAGGTTCTCAGCTCCTCGTTTGTGAAAACGGTCAACACAACACTGTAATTGTAGTGGCAAATATATAGCTGCAACTTCATGATTATGTGTACTTTTAGACAAAACAGCAGTAGCTAATGTGTTCATTCACCTTGACATTACATTGACATATTGAAGGTAAATAGAGTAGACTACGGCTAGATCCGCTAATTTATTTTTAAAAAATGTGTTCATTCATAAAGGAACAAAGACCCAGTAGGCTATGCCGACAAACATGTTTAAAGGCTTGGCAGAAAGATTATATTGATGAAAAGGTTTCAAGTCCTCATTTTGCCTAGGCTACAGAACCATAATCACTCTTCTTCTGCTTCACTCTGCCAAGAAAGAGTGACTGACTTAAAGAGAACGACAGACCGAAGTGAAACAGGTGGGGGGTCTTGGTGTGAGAATGAACGAGACAGATTGAAGAGACATTTATTAACCTGACATGACACAGAAAATACAGACAGCATGCATTTACCATTAGACAGATATTTAAATGTAAATGCCAATATTGAAATGTAAAATGGAGTTGTTAATGTAAACCATTATCATTAAGTTTTATCGTATGCTCTCCCACTAGTCTCACTAGCCAATTTGTTTTTTTTAATGGAAACGGTTGCTATGCTTTCATGCCCCTCATTGGCTAATTCGATGAGAACGTTTTAGAAACAATACAGACAACAGCATACGATTGGTTTGGCTCTCGCCTTAGGAAGCTGGGCATTCACAGCAGCACTAGGTCAGTGTGATTCAGCGACGAACGAAAGAACGAACAAGAACTGGAAAGGCGAACCAGTTCAGGTCGTTCATTTTAAAGACCCGTTCAAAGGAACTAGTTTGTTCGCGACCGACCCACCTCTAATGCACAGCAGTCATTATGCACCAGAACGCTCACCACACACCAGCTTGAGGTGGAGAGTGAAGGAGTGAATGAGCCAATTACAGTGGGGGATGATTAGGGGGCCAGATTGAATGAGCCAGGTTGGAAATTTAGCCAGGACACCGTGGAATGCCCTACTCCTTGCGATAAGTGCCATGGGATCTTTAATGACCACAGTGAGTCTGGACCTCGGTTTAACATCTCATCTGAAGGACGGCATTTCCTACAGTACAGTATCACCGTCACTGCACTGGGATCGATCGAGGACAGTGGAGAATGACAGGAAGCGAGTGGGAGAGTTGGGGCATTATCCGGAAAGGACAGAAATCGAACCCGGATCGCCGGGGTACGGTGCAGGTACCCCAGCCAGTCATGTCACAGCTGGGGCCTACCTCAGGTGGCCGTAAGACCTTACGACAAACATGGCTGCGCCCATAGTTGAGATGACATGAATTTTCTTTGCATTTGTACTGTGTTGGTCATTTGAAAGAGAAACTGCAGTTTCTTTGCTGTGTTCTTTTTCCTTCTTTTCACTGGCTCTGTCATGACAAATGTCTGAGAAACTCCATCACTACCTTGTTCTAGCTGGTGCCTGGCGTGTATGTGTATTTAAATGCATTTACAGTTTTTTCTGAATGCTTAAACACAACTCAAGTCAAGTCAAGTCAAGTTTGTTTATATAGGACATTTCATACACAGAGGTCATTCAATGTGCTTTACATAAACAAAACCAAACGATAATAACAAATAAAAGCATAGAAGGGCAATATAGTCAAAGAATAGTTAAAAGGTAAAGATCATAATAAAAAGAAAACATAAAACACAAGGTAAAATCATTTAAAAAATAAAGAATAATTAGTAAGAAAAACAAAGGCAAAAGTAGTAAAAAAAAAAAGTAATAAAAGACAAAGTAGAATAATTATCGAGGCAGATTCAGAATTTGTAACTCGGCACAGTTAGCAGAAAGCGTCTGAGAACAGTTTGGTCTTAAGTCTAGATTTAAAACTGGCTACACTTGGGGCCTTTTTAATGTCATCCGAAAGTTGGTTCCACAGGTGAGCCGCATAGCAGCTAAAAGCTCCTTCACCATGTTTAGTTCTAACTGTAGGTTTTACTAGCAGGTTTTTCACCTGGGACCTGAGAGGACGAGAAGGTGTGTACTGCTGAAGCATGTCTGACAAGTATTTAGGTCCTGCTCCATTTACTGATTGATAAACAAGCAATAGTGCTTTAAAGTCAATTCTGTGACTTACTGGAAGCCAGTGCAAGGACTTAAGAATTGGAGTAATGTGGTCAGTTCTTTTAGTTTTTGTTAGAGTCCTAGCTGCTGCATTTTGTATCACCTAAAGCTGTTTAATAGTCTTTTTAGGAAGGCCTGTGAACAGTCCATTGCAGTAATCAACCCTGCTGGAGATAAATGCATGAATGAGTTTTTCTAAGTCATGTTTTGACATCAGCCCTCTGAGTTTGACAATATTTTTGAGGTGGTAAAAGCTGATTTAGTTATAAAACTTTCATGTGCCTGTTGAAATTTAGATCACTGTCAATTAATACACCAAGATTTTTAACAGTATCCTTTGCCTTCAACCCTTTTGTGTCAAGGAGAGTGGCAACCCTAAGTCTTTCCTCATTTTTACCAAATATAATTACTTCAGTTTTTTCTTTGTTCAGCTGAAGAAAACTGTGATTCTTATAGCACAATTCCTAAAACTATTAATAATTATAACAAAACCACTCACTGAGTTCGCAAAACACAAACACTGCTTTGCACACAGTTTGCAATTTTGTAACACACTTTGCACAACTGTAGCCATAATTCACTGCACAGCACTCTTTTTGCTGAACTGTAATTTTTTCAACTGTTTGGCACACTGTGACATGTGAAAACTGTTTTAGATAATTAGTTCACTTTGCAATCAGCCTCAGCACTATAAATAAGCCACAGGTAAGCTGTCTGTGTGGAGTACAATGGAGAGAGCAGGAAGAGTGAGAATTAGAGGAGGAAGAGGACGTGGAGGTGAAGAAGTAGGAGGAAGATGAGGGAGAGGATGACAAGGACAAGGAGGTGAAGTTAGAAGGAGAGGACAAGGAGGAGGACGAGGAGGTGAAGTTAGAAGGAGAGGACAAGGAGGAGGACGAGGAGGTGAAGTTAGAAGGAGAGGACAAGGAGGTGAAGTTAGAAGGAGAGGGACAAGGAGGTGAAGTTAGAAGGAGAGGACAAGGAGGAGGAAGGGAGGAGGTGAAGTTAGAAGGAGAGGACAAGGAGGTGAAGTTAGAAGGAGGAGGGGCGAGGAGGTGAAGTTAGAAGGAGAGGACAAGGAGGAGGAGGGGCAAGGAGGTGAAGTTAGAAGGAGAGGGACAAGGAGGAGGGGCGAGGGAGGTGAAGTTAGAAGGAGAGGACAAGGAGGAGGACGAGGAGGTGAAGTTAGAAGGAGAGGACAAGGAGGAGGACGAGGAGGTGAAGTTAGAAGGAGAGGACAAGGAGGTGAAGTTAGAAGGAGAGGACAAGGAGGTGAAGTTAGAAGGAGAGGACAAGGAGGAGGACAAGGAGGTGAAGTTAGAAGGAGAGGACAAGGAGGTGAAGTTAGAAGGAGAGGACAAGGAGGAGGACAAGGAGGTGAAGTTAGAAGGAGAGGACAAGGAGGAGGACGAGGAAGGACAAGAAGAGCAAGACATATAATTACTGATGACATCACAATAGTGGACCATGTGATGGAATGAGCCTGAGGGAAGCTGGCCAACAGGTTCAGCCTAACTTGAGCCGCTACACTGTAGTAAGCATCGTAAGGACATCTTGAAATGAGAATCCGTTAGTACAGTCACTTTGCATTAAGTTTTGTAGCACTGCCATACTTTAATGAGAAACAACAATACCATACATGTAAAAATACTGAAATTGTTACTTTACATCATTGCTAGACGTCCAGAAGCTGGGGGCAGAGGAAGAATGTTCACTGCAGAACAAGAGACCCATATAGTCAGTATGGTGATTGCAAATAATATAGTCAAGAGACCCATATAGTCAGTATGGTGATTGCAAATAATGCCATAAGGCTACGAGAAATACAGCAGCACATAATTGAGGATAACACCAACTTCCAAAACATACACAACGTGAGCATTTCTGTGTTATCTCGTATACTTGCCCGCAACAGAATCCGCATGAAACAAATCTACAGGGTCCCTTTTGAAAGAAACAGTAAAACAACTGCGATATGACTGTGCCGGTAATCTATAGAATAATTGGTACTGAATCTGGAAGTGCATACTGTAGTGCTGTGCATGGGCCTGCAGTGCTGCATTTGTTTTGTCTTTTCCAGAGGGTGATGGAGCTAGAGGCAGATGCCATGGGTCATGAGCTGCTTTTTGTGGATGAGGCAGGTTTCAACCTCACTAAAACAAGGAGACGTGGCAGGAACATTACTGGACACCGTGCCATAATCAATGTCCCAGGACAACGTGGCGGTAACATCACTATGTGTACAGCTATAAGTCAGAATGGCGTTGTTCACCATCATGCAACCCTAGGCCCATATAACACTGCACACATTATTACATTCCTGGACACCTTACATGACATGCTCACTACTGTTCAGGGACAAGAGCAGACCAGATATGTCATCATATGGGACTATGTTAGCTTCCATAGGGCAGCTTTGGTCCGCAACTGGTTTACAGATCACCCGCTCTTCACTGTACTCAACCTCCCCCATACTCTCCCCTCCTCACTGTACTCAACCTCCCCCATACTCTCCCTCTTTACTGTACTCAACCTCCCCCCATACTCTCCCTCCTCACTGTACTCAACCTACCCCATACTCTCCATTCCTGAATCTAATCGAAAAGTTCTTCTCTGCCTGGCGCTGGAAGGTCTATGACTGTCATCCCCATCAGCGCATAGCCCTTTTACAGGCAATGGAGGAGGCATGTCAGGCCTGGATACAGCATTCCAGAAGATATTTCCCCGGTGCCTTGGACTAGAGAACATTGCATGTGATGTAGATAAAATTTTGTGGCCGGACCCAGAGAGACGACGATGTAGACTGATTTTTTTGTTTTTCTCTTATTTTGTGTTTTGACTTGGAATAAAACACTTGTTTGTTTTGATGTGTCTAAATAAACAATAAAAATAATCCCTGTATGTTTACAGAACTATGACAAAAATATTACCTCAAACTGACATAGCCTACCTTGTGCACAGAGAAAGCAAATGCCAGATGTGTTTTTTATTTATACCATTAGTGTGTAGTTTGCACATCGTGTGCTTATTATTGTGATTGCTTGTGTTTACTGTTTGATACAAAAACACAATTTTTTTACGAAGGTGTGAAGAGTTAAGCAAGGTGTCTTAACTTTTGCAAGAGAACTACAATGTTTTGCTGAGGGGTCATCCCTATGTTCCCCGCTCGGGGTTAGGGTTAGGGTCATGGTTAGGGTTTTAAATAAGGGTCCTATGGTCCCCGGTCCCATACAAAGTGGGGAACTTACGACCCGGGGAACATAGGTACGCTCCCTTTGCTGATTGGGTGAGAGGTTTTGCCATTTGTGTGTAGAGTTTTGCAAAAAAAAACATAATTACAAAAGATGTGCTTAAGCAATCAGAAAAAACTGTAAAGCAATTTGTTACACTCGTTATACTTCCTGACACTGAGGCCGCTAGCCCAAAGTTTCAAGGGTGGTTTTTCTGATCACAGACGGTACGGGGAAGCGAGACGGCTACAATTCAACCCGAAAAAAGTCATATAACCATTCCAATGACTCCAAAGCTGTTAAGGTAAGGTGAGGTAACTTGGTTTTGGTACTGGTTAAATTAAGCTAAAAAACCTGTATAGTTCACCTTTAATGTTGATGCAATGGTCTTACACACTAGATTGCATTGCTGCTTCAATCCGGTCACCAATTCATGCATTGCACGGTCTTGCTGTGCATGCAATACAATGTAAAGATTTGTTTTCCAGCCGGTTAGCTAAAGAGGCTACATGTAGCACAAAACAATAACAATGACTAGCCTGCTAATGCCCCTCATGGCTCGAGAGAAACGCGACAGCACTTGTTGAAATTGAAATAGGCGAAATTACTAAAAAAAAATTCTAGGCCGTGTTCTAGACCAATGTCCAGCACTATCGAGACAGCTGCTGTCCTGGTGGCATCCATGTTCTTTCCAAAAAAAAACAACAAACCCCAGCGTTCACACTAGCAACTCATTCATACATATGTTATATGGGTGGGCTGGGCATACGAGACTAATGGAAAGACCACTAAGCACAAAGAAAAGTAGGAATATCCCGTAGTCCATAGACCTACCTGGCTAAGAGTATATATACTTATACTATACATAGTCCATAGACCTACCTGGCTAAAAGATACGGAAGCCATAATTTCTATGTCCTCCCAGGAGGGGGGCAGGGCTGTCTCTAACAGGACATCATTCATTCTAATGAGCAAAAGAGTATAGTGCACTTGAAACACTCATTTTAGATTTAGATAGGGTTCAGCTTTCAACATTTTTTTTTTACTTAACTCATTGAGTGCCTTTTCCTTCCCATGCGTTGAGTGGCAAAAACATAATATTAAGTTTTTAGCTTTTTTTTTTTAAATTATGAAACTAGACACTAACACACCTTATTTGTGATTTTGGGAACTCTCTGTGATGAATGGAAATAAAATATATGACGATTGAAAACTCATGAAAACGCACAATCTTATTTTATCTGGACATTTTATCATAACTTCGGTTGCCGCTTTGGGTGAATCAGTGGCGCATGCCGTCAGGTCAAAACCAGGCCATTTTCGTGGGTCTATCACTAGGTGGCAGTCTCGCCAGGTCTCGCTGATCACTTGCCGGAAAGTTTACACAAGTAAGTAACAGGCAACATTTCATATTCATGAAAGATGTTATATCTCCATTTCTAGAAAAAAACAGCACCCACCGAGAGCTTAAAGTCTCACCTTTTAAACGAGCCATTGTATGTGTTCATAGCTATAACACAGAATATGCTGTGGCTGTACAAAAATCATCAACAATGGTCTAGATTGCTGGCACTCTAGGACAACGCTCCCGAAAACAGCTTGGCATTCAATGAGTTAAGATACAGTACCCTCCAGAATTATTGGCACCTCTGCTAAAGTTGACTAAAAACCAGTCTAAAAATAATCTGTTGGTGATTTATTGAAATCTCACAATGAAAAAAATTAGGAAATATCCAACCTTGAAGGAAAACAATTAAAATCTCATAAAAAAAATAAAAATAAAAATCTCAAAGAAATAAATAATTTTAACAAAAACACAATTCACAATTATTGTCTCACAATTATTGACATTACTACTTGTAATACCTTCTTAAGCCTCCTTAAGCCAAAAAAAAGAGCTTGTAATATTCTCCTGTGACACCCCATTAAGACCCATGAGGGTAAGGCAAGGCAGTGTGACTTTCGAAACTGACATCTCGAACCAGTGTCGAGGCTTCAAAGCACAAGTGTTTCGAAACACTGCTTTGAAACGTGGTTCAAAACAGCCATGTCATGTGATCACTGCTTCGAAACATTGTTCAAAATACCCATGTCATGTGACCAAAGCTAAGTGAACCTTCGGTGCATTTTACCCATTTCACCGGTGTCGGCGGCAGGCGTGCCCGTGTGTTCAATTAACAGTGTAGACTTTTCAAGCAAACTTTGGTGTAGTGGTTAGTGAGGGCATTTTTGCACAGTAGCCCAGGCTGCTCAAATGTGGTTCGATCCTAGTTTGATTTGTAAGGTATTGTTCATATCTGTTTAAATGTTTTCTTACTTCATCATTAACCACACAGTTTCAACTAAACTCTCAGAAAGGTCAAAAAGCAAACACATTGTGACATCGATAGTTTTTATAAGCAGAAAGTGATTTAGAGAACACTAGTGCCAGCTATAAGATTCTCTTTATTGTCACTTCATGTGGTCTCCAATCCAGTAATTGACCAAGGGCATCACTGCTTAGCTTTTGACCAACACTATGAGCACTGGTAGCCTAACACAGCGAGCCACAGACTTTAAAGACTGCATTTTCGAAACGAAGCATTTGACAGATTTCTTTGACCCTAAACAGCTCTGAAGTGTCGGAATTGTTTCAAAGCTTCGGAATAATTCGCCACAATTAGTGATGTTACGGTTGATACCGAGGCTCCAAAGCGTGTGTCGAGAACGTCAAGCCATTCCCAGCAAAGCCCCGTATCGAGGCTTGAGTTTTGGTAATTTGACATCAGACGTGACGTTTGAAGCCTCATTTGGCTCCACTGCTTTGAGTTGTGGTTCACTTTAGGCCAGACACTTCGACTATAAAGACGCCCCATACTCGGATACGTAGCCTACTCGCGGGTAAGTTGTCAGTCGTTGGTTGGTTGTAGGCCTATATTTCACTGCTCTCTGTTCATCAAAAATACTACCCAGTTACCAAAACACTTTCACTGCCCTCTGTTCTTCAACCACACTCAGTTACAAAAGCACTTTGCTCTCTTCTGTGTCATTTTTCGTTAGCCTACAATTTAATACAGATTTTTTTCTCTGAAAGTAGTCTAATTGTAGGATAGGACACTGGGTAAGGCGTTGGACCTGGGATCGATCCTTAGCTCGAGATAATACACTTTCGCAGATCACCTTCTACTTCATTTGTTACAAAGAGAGACAAAATGTTAGGTTAGGGATCTCGCAACCTGGGTTCGATCCTTATATCGAGTTTCATGAATTTTCACAGATCGCCTAGCTACTACTTTGTTAGGCTACAGAGAGGAAATATTTCAACATGGGATCACTTGTATTCCCCAATACCTGTACTTATGAATGCATCAAGCATTTGCGGACCAAATGGCGCTTTTTGTATTGCTTTTGTGGTAGGAATTTTTATGTGTTGTATTTTTATTGACCAGTAGGTGTCCTAGGGTGCATTCGAAGCCTCGAGAAATGAACCACTTTTCAACACATCTTGCTGGAAAGCTTCAAGGGTTCAAGAAGCTTCATCTCACCATCACTAGCCACAACTGCTTTGAACGTTTCAGTGTTTCATAAAGCCTCGATTTGCCCATCCCTAGACAATCTTGGAATTAAAAGAATCTTTCATCTTAATTGAACCAACCACATACACAACATGAAACAACTAATGACCGACACAGACTGAAGGGGGACAGAGGGTTTAAATACACAGGGGGAACAAGGTAAAACAAGAGACAGGTGGAAACCATAATTAAACTAACAGACTAACGAGGATCAGGTGAGGTGCGGAGACACAGGCATACGGAACAGTGGGGTATACTACGAATCTCAATTAGTGGGTTAGCGAGGTATGTTGCGCTCAAAGCCAGGGTATGTTGTGACACTAAAGTGGATCTGTTTTAGTGTCGCTATATCACCATGGTATCTTATGCTGTCAACCAAACCTGGTCGGGAGGAGGTTATGTGCTTAGTTATAGCTCAAATCATGTAATCTACCGCCCACTGACCAATCAATTGTCTTAAAAACGAAGTTATCTCACGTGTAGGATTCTGTCATATATCATATATCTGTCATAGCGTGCAAATATCCCACTATGGACGTGCATACCATACAATAACTGATGACAGTTGATTTATTTGATGTTATAGGTTAGACACAAAAAATGACCGCAGTGTTTATCCAAAACAAACCAGAAAAGGGACTCAAAGTGCTAAATACCGGAATTTTCCTTTAAGCTATCGCTCATGAATGCGGAAGTAATTGTTTTTAAATAGAGGCGGTCTTGTGCGTCTCCAAAACCAAAACCAAAACACATGATCTTGACTGACCAGTCATATGCCTATATGCAGATTGGATGCCTACACACATCGGCCAGCTGTGTTTGGATGTACTTTCCAAATCATCACTGCTTGTGGCATTTTTGTGTGTACTGAGGGGAAGGGAGGGGAATGGTGTGATAGCCTAGGCTAGTGATGATCACAGGCAGCTAAACTGGTTGAAGGGAACATTTAAAAGACCATCGCTGTTTATGTCATTGTGTGTGTGATGGTGTGTGTGTGTGTGACGGTGTGTATGATACTGTGTGATATGATGGTGTGTGTGTGATGGTGTGTATGATACTGTGTGATATGATGGTGTGTGTGTGTGTGTGATGATGTGTATGATACTGTGTGATATGATGGTGTGTGTGAGGTGTGGTGTGTGATGCGATGGTGTGTGTTTGTGTGTGGTGCGTGTATGTGATGATGTGTGTGATGGTATGTGTGTGTGGTGGTATGTGTAGATAGATAGATACTTTATTGATCCCCAAGGGGAAATTCAAGTGTGTGTGATCTGATGTAGGTGTGTGTGATACTGTGTTATCTGATGGTGTGATGGAGAGTGCGATCTGATGGTGTGTGGTGGTGTGTTTGTGTATCTGGCAAAGTTTCATAAAGTAAAGACTCATGTAGTAGTTCTACATGAACTCATTTAGAACAGTAGAGCTACATGAACTCACTATAGAACAGTAGAGCTACATGAACTCACTTAGAACAGTAGAGCTACATGAACTCATTTAGAACAGTAGAGCTACATGAACTCACTATAGAACAGTAGAGCTACATGAACTCACTATAGAACAGTAGAGCTACATGAACTCACTTAGAACAGTAGAGCTACATGAACTCATTTAGAACAGTAGAGCTACATGAACTCACTATAGAACAGTAGAGCTACATGAACTCATTTAGAACAGTAGAGCTACATGAACTCCCTATAGAACAGTAGAGCTACATGAACTCATTTAGAACAGTAGAGCTACATGAACTAATTTAGAACAGTAGAGCTACATGAACTCACTATAGAACAGTAGAGCTACATGAACTAATTTAGAACAGTAGAGCTACATGAACTCATTTAGAACAGTAGATCTACATGAACTCCCTATAGAACAGTAGAGCTACATGAACTCATTTAGAACAGTAGATCTACATGAACTCACTATAGAACAGTAGATCTACATGAACTCCCTATAGAACAGTAGAGCTACATGAACTCTCTTGAGTGAATGGAATCACGTAAGGTAAGCGCAGTGGCGTAACAAACCAATGGTTACTATAGTTACGCCACTGGGTAAGCGTATATACTGGAGGGGGAAGGAGAAGAGGGTTTGTCACACTTACTAAACCACAAAGCATGAAATTAAACAAACTTGTGTTATTCTTTCAAACAGTGATATTACTGACATATTTTGCCACAGCAATGTATTTATCCAACAGAATTATGTAAGACCAACGTGAAGCAGCACCTACTGTGCATACTGAACTAGTGAGGCAAGTGAACCCATAGGATGTGCATACTGAACTAGTGAGGCAAATGAACCCATAGGATGTACATACTGAACTAGTGAGGCAAGTGAACCCATAGGATGTGCATACTGAACTAGTGAGGCAAATGAACCCATAGGATGTGCATACTGAACTAGTGAGGCAAAAGAACCCATAGGATGTGCATACTGAACTAGTAAGGCAAATTAACTCATAGGATGTAAATACTGAACTAGTGAGGCAAATGAACCCATAGGATGTGCATACTGAACTAGTGAGGCAAATGAACCCATAGGATGTACATACTGAACTAGTGAGGCAAATGAACCCATAGGATGTACATACTGAACTAGTGGGGGCAAATGAACCCATAGGATGTACATACTGAACTAGTGAAATGAACCCATAGGATGTACATACTGAACTAGTGAGGCAAGTGAACCCATAGGATGTACATACTGAACTAGTGAGGCAAATGAACCCATAGGATGTACATACTGAACTAGTGAGGCAAATGAACCCATAGGATGTACATACTGAACTAGTGAGGCAAGTGAACCCATAGGATGTACATACTGAACTAGTGAGGCAAATGAACCCATAGGATGTGCATACTGAACTAGTGAGGCAAATGAACCCATAGGATGTGCATACTGAACTAGTGAGGCAAATGAACCCATAGGATGTGCATACTGAACTAGTGAGGCAAATGAACCCATAGGATGTGCATACTGAACTAGTGAGGCAAATGAACCCATAGGATGTGCATACTGAACTAGTGAGGCAAGTGAACCCATAGGATGTGCATACTGAACTAGTGAGGCAAATGAACCCATAGGATGTGCATACTGAACTAGTGAGGCAAATGAACCCATAGGATGTGCATACTGAACTAGTGAGGCAAGTGAACCCATAGGGATGTGCATACTGAACTAGGATGTGCATACTGAACTAGTGGGCAAGTGAACCCATAGGATGTGCATACTGAACTAGTGAGGCAAACTGAACTAACCCATAGGATGTGCATACTGAACTAGTGAGGCAAGTGAACCCATAGGATGTGCATACTGAACTAGTGAGGCAAGTGAACCCATAGGATGTACATACTGAACTAGTGAGGCAAGTGAACCCATAGGATGTGCATACTGAACTAGTGAGGCAAATGAACCCATAGGATGTACATACTGAACTGAAATAACCCATGATGTACATACTGAACTAGTGAGGCAAAATGAACCCATAGGATGTACATACTGAACTAGTGAGGCAAGTGAACCCATAGGATGTACATACTGAACTAGTGAGGCAAGTGAACCCATAGGATGTACATACTGAACTAGTGAGGCAAATGAACCCATAGGATGCCTTGGTGTCACCGTTTCATTGTGTTCCTTTGGGCCTTTGTAGCCTGGAAAATCCAGACCCTGGTAGTCTAGAAAGATTAAGGGTCTGGCCACGAACAATGTAATGGCCCAACTCGAGGGACGGCAACAAGCATGCATTTGAAAATCTCACTGCACACACACAATTGGATAACACTAGACCATGTTTACTCTGAATGATTTCAGACTTCGACGCAATCGGATAACACTACGACAAATGTGTACTGTCCTCCAACATTGCAGCGCTGTCTTCATCAGTTTAGCTGGTTCCCTGGGATGCAAGGGGTAAAAGTAAAGCTCATCATTGCTCATTGCCAGAGTGTCTCGCAGAGAGAATTCCATTGTGCTCTCGCGAGAACTCTGGATTTCCAGGGTAGAGCCTTTGCACAAACACTGATAATCACGCAGCTAACAGTGTTGGCAAAAGCTTTCACAGTTTTCTTAAAGGGTTATGGTGAGAGACTAATACAATTTGGTGCAGTTGTATCTTTTGTTATGCTTTGAGATGAACCATGCTTTGTTCCCACCATGAGTGTGTTAAGTATTGAGCAGGCACAAAGTATCAGTGCTGTCATGATACATGTTTTCAATCTTAATGAATGCTTCTGAATACTGTGACACAACATTAGCATGTTTCATTTTAAGACTTCATCTTGAAGTCTTGAATATCAAAGTTATCTTCCTTTAACATGGATGTTGCAATAATAAGTACATCTGCTCAGCACATGCCACCTGTATAACACAATCACTTTGAAATATCATTAGCATTATCAATTGCATTGGAATTACTTGATCAAATTGGGTTATCACAGCATGAATAAATTTTGTAAACAGAAAGAGAAATGTTGGACTAATTCTAGACATTTCATTCATGTGCAACCGATGTACACAATAAAATCAAGTAAATCCAGTGATTTATTTTTTTCAGTGTACATGAACTCAGTAAACTACATTTCCATCAGTCTGCTGTCTTGTAGCCCATCTGTACCAAGGGAGCACTTCCGAGATAGAACCCGTTTGACGCTCTACTTTGAGAGAACAACCACTTTGCACCAGCTGCCAACTGTTCTCCATCACTGAGTTCCTGTTATCATGTAGCCTGGACTACACTCACTGTGCTCCATCACTGAGTTCCTGTTGAGTTCCTGTTATCATGTTGCCTGGACTACACTCACTGAGTTTTGTTATCATGTAGCCTGGACTACACTCACTGAGTTCTGTTATCATGTTGCCTGGACTACACTCACCACCAGCTGCTCACCGTCCCTCTGCTCTGTATGCTCGCTCACATCTCCTTGTTCAAATGCAACTCCAACCGGTTGCTGCCATAGGCTTGTGTGTGTGTGTGTGTGCTGACATAGGCTAGTGTGTGTGTGCTGACATAGGCTAGTGTGTGTGTGTGTGCTGACATAGGCTAGCCTACTTGCAATATTGTATACAACTGAAGCTTCTACATTGGAGCTATTTTTGCACAATGGGCGTACCGGCATCCACCCGCCACAATTTCAACGCGTAGGCTACTTGATTAACCATTTTGATGCGCTCACAGAATCTTGGCTCTGAGCCAAAATGTGGCAGGGCCTGACAAGAGCTGTTATTTGGTCAGTCCAGTGTCAGTTTGGAAAATGAACCAATGGGCTATTGACTGTCCTTGCTTTGGGCCGATCGTTGGCCAAACAAATGAAATGATATAGCCTATTCTATCGGCCCACTGCACTGTAAAAAATAAAAAGTTAAGCTAACTTAAAAATGTAACGCAACCAGCTGCGAAGCATTTTCAAGTTTACTCAACTTTAGGCCTGTGTAGTTGTGCTGACCAGGT
Source organism: Alosa alosa (assembly GCF_017589495.1). NCBI lineage: Eukaryota > Metazoa > Chordata > Actinopteri > Clupeiformes > Clupeidae > Alosa > Alosa alosa. The sequence continues at coordinate 29,453,301 of NC_063209.1, read as the reverse complement.
TTTCAGAGTTCATACAAAGCAGTGTTTTAAGTTTCTTCACCTTTGCTTTGCAAGGGCAAATAAAGTATATGTGTAACTAAGCTGAAATTGAAAAAATTAGTCAGGTAAACCATCACCTCAACTTTGAAAAGCAGGTTAGCACAACTAGATGGTAAGTTAAGAAAACTTACAAATCCTTCGCAGCCGGTTGCGTTACATTTCTGAGTATGTACAGCTTCCTTTAATCTTTAGTTAAAACTATGCTCTTTAAGTTTATCGAACTACGTCAAGAAATAAAAGGCAAGTCTATTGTATATATATCTTATCACTCGGTTACAAGACAGACAGAAGAAACAATGAATTCTTAACTAAAGAAGACAACTTTTTATTTGAAACTTCTTTTAAAACACTGTCTTTTGTGCCAACAGTAATTAAAAGAATCTTAAGTTCTAAGAACCAGCCAAAGACATCCAATAAACTGACCACTCTGCCAACACACACAAATGTGTATCTTAGAAAGGCAGTGCGAGGCTAGGTAACAATGTATGCCCTAATCATTAGGCTACCAATATATCAAACATGCCATATATCGTCTTATGGACTTAACATTGTGGTGAAAAATAAAGTACTTCAAGATTGTACATATGCTTCATTATACTGAAGCAGTTGAAAATATAAAATAAAGAGAGAGTCGGGCAGGCTCAAATAAGAATGCATACCATAATAATGAAAATGCTGAGCAAGTTTACCTGGTTAACTACCTATCCAGCTTGACTTCCTTACAGAACCTTTACAATTAAAAACTGACTTTAACAAAAAGCTGCCACTTTGACTGTGCACACACAAGCATTACAAAGGACCCTAAAAAAAAAGTAAAAAGATACCTAAATAAAGTTACCTCTAACATAACTGTTTAAGTGCTGCACAGCACTATGTTAATGTAAACAGCAATATTCATTATTTTCTTCCTGAGGATCACCTTTTGAATAGTCTGATCAAGAAGGACTATACATTACCACCCTTTGCAGTATAAAAATGTTTGCATTGGCAAAGTGCCAGGTACACTGCCTAAATTAGTCAAGTACATTTCAAACACTTTCCCTTTCTCTGAACACACCATGTGCTGTGGTGATGGCATACAATGCCAAGGTATGGCAGTCACAGTCCCCTTTGGTCTGTTTATGTGTGTGAAGGAGCCTGACTCCTGCTCCATCCGTACTCAGTGTAATTGGGCTTTATTCAGAAGCCTTTGAATGTCCATGGTGGTGCATGGGACGTCAAAAATGTTCACTGTCGGAGTCTTGGGGGGTGTTAATAACTACTAGGAGAACAAGCAAGATCCCACGTTCAGTCAGCAGGGTGTGTTTACACTGAAGTGGGCAGAACCTTTACATTTGAACATTATGACCTAAAAGAACCAACAGTGCCCTTACTGAGTGTGCATACACTCCCACTACACTCAAGCAAAAAAAAAAATGACAGAAAAGGAGTAAAATGTCACTTATTTGCACAGTCCATCACTTCAGCACCTCAGCATTTTGTTTCTGAAAGATTGCACCTTTGCAGAAAGTCAAAGTCAAAGTCAAAGTCAGCTTTATTGTCAATTTCTTCACATGTTCCAGACATACAAAGAGATCGAAATTACGTTTCTCACTATCCCACGGTGAAGACAAGACATATTTTACCAATTTAAGTCCACAGACAAACATAACATTCAAGTAAACAAAAAAGTAAGTAAATAAGTAAATAAGAGGGCACATATAATAATGAAAAAAAATAGCAGCAAAATTTGGTTGAAATTGTGCATAGACAGTCAATAAAATACTAGTGCAAAGTCAGGCCAATAAAAGGCTTGGGTAGTTCTGTTTGACCTAAGTAAGAAAGAAAGTGGCATAGTGGTGCAAGTTATGTAAGAGCAGCAGAAGTGTTGTGTTTTCAGGACAACAACAACAAGTTGTAAAGTGTGCAAGTGGAGTAGTGCAGACGGCCATTGTGGGTCCAATGTCCAGGATGTTATGTAGCTGAGGGTGGAGGGGGGAGAGGAGGGAGAGAGTTCAGCATCCTTACAGCTTGGTGTATGAAGCTGTTGGTGAGTCTGGTAGTCTTGGGGCGCAGGCTTCTGTACCTCTTCCCAGAGGGCAGTAGATCAAACAGATTGTGAGCGGGGTGACTTGCATCACTCACAATTTTGGTCGCCTTGCGGGTGAGGTGGGTGGTGTAAATGTCCTTCAGGGAGGGGAGTGAAGCACCAATAATCCTTCCAGCTGTGTTCACTATGCGCTGCAGGGCAAGAAAGAGAAAGATTGGTATCAAGGCGCATGAAAACTTTTTGAATAGTTTCGAACATGTATTTCAGTTCCTTTGGATACTTCATGTTCAAAGAATAAATCAATCCAAAAAGGAGGGCCATAGCAGTGGGAAGGTCAGGGAGAAGGTCAGGGAGGTCATCAAGAACAATCTGCTCCTCAATAATCAAAGCAAAACACCTTACATTGGCATCTGTGTCAGTGGTAGCAGTGTCGTCCTCAGCAACCGTTAAAATCCCAATCTGAACTCCACGAGTGTTGACCCCATCCACATCTGTATCCTGCAAGGCAAAGACATTTCGTTGCCTGCGTTCATTTGGTTGCCACTAGCAAGCTTAGCTTATTGCTTAGAAGTATCCATAGAATCTTGGTATTTTTCCTATTTAAGACTTCACTCTTCTGTTACAAGGTGTACAGAGACAACGGAACATTATGTGTGGTAATGGGGATTTTCTCAACCTATATGACATGAAACTATGCTCTCATTCTGACAAAATAATTAAGTACTGCAAGTAGTTCAAGCCAAAGAGTTCCTTGATTATTACACTGGAAGAAGTGTAGTTCTATGTCATATTAATTCCATTTATATTTATCTGAGGTCTGCTGCTGATCTGTGACATGGTTATCATCACACCCCTAAATGGGTTGGATAACAATTCAATTATGACTGGGTTTACATACCAAGCAAGATTTGAAGAAGGAATCTGTGCTCTCCCTCAAACAATGGTAGGCCTTGCAAAGCTGCTGTTTTCCTATGCAACATGACATTGGTCATCTGCAAGATAGAGCAAAGCAGTAAACAAATATCCTTTGTGTTTTATAATTAATAATTTAAAGTGTGTAAATGAATTTATAAAGATGTTTTGCTTTGGATAAAAGCGTTTTCAATGCAGCCTGCCAATAAACATAAAAAGAAATACATGATAGAAGTTTACCTGGGCATCCATTTTGTTCAGTAGAGTCTTCAAGTCCTCTCCAAAAGCTCCACTACGTGACCTGTACAGTTGGATGATCTTTGGTGTATATTCAATCTCCTTGAGATTAACTCCAGTGATTCTGAAAAACTCTTTGTGAACCTATTGGATCATATAATTTAGGTGCATTAAGTCATACAAAAATAACATGCTTCAGAAAGAGTTTAAATAATTTCTATGCACTTATTTGTTCTTCCAAAGGCACACCACCCGTTTCGCACTCTACAACATACGGAATATCAGGACTTACTTGACTCAAGATGCTACCCAACTTCTGGTTCAGGCAATTGTCATCTCACAACTCGACTACTGCAATGCCCTCCTGACAGGTCTCCCAGCCTGCGCAGTGAAACCACTTCAGATGATCCAGAACGCGGCGGCGCGACTGGTCTACAACCAACCTAAAAGGGCACATGTTACCCCGCTGCTCATCCAGCTACACTGGCTACCTATGGCGGCCCGCATCAAATTCAAGTCTCTAACGCTTGCCTACAAAGTAGTCTCCGGTTCTGCTCCCACCTACTTGAATGCCCTCATACAGACATACGCTATCTCCAGACCGCTGCGCTCCTCTACCACCGGTACGCTCAAGCCAATCCAAACTTTTCTCATCTGTTGTTCCTCGTTGGTGAAACACACTGCCAGCTCCTACAAGGGCAGAGGCATCCTTCTCCATTTTCAGAAAACTCCTGAAGACCCAGCTCTTTAGAGAACATCTCCTCTCATAGCAACACTTCTTACTGATCCTAGCACTCACCAGCCGTCTCAAACTGACAAGTAACTATTAAAAACAGCACTCACTGATGCACTTATTCTTACTGTACTCTAATGTTTTTAAATTGTCCTAAAATTGTTGAGAACTGCTCTAAAACTTAAACTGTTTACTATGTTGTTAGTCGCTTTGGCTAAAAAGCGTCAGCCAAATGTAATGTAATGTAATGTAAAATGTCAGCCACTGGATTACATCAGTTTGTCCAGTTGGAATGTCAGGACTGAAGTTCACTTCACATCTTCTTGCCTTCTTCAAGCGATTCCTGGAATCTTCTCCAGTTCTTTTCTGGTTAACACGGACTTCACTGCAACCTGCTGCTCCTAGTTTATGGCGGTAATTTCCTACTTTGAAGTACACACGTGTGGTCCAAGTATGTAGCATGTTCCCATGGATGGATCCTTCAGACAGGGATGCTTGTTGACTAACCCAGCATCCACGACTTATAACTCTTTCTTTGATGGGTAAGTTTTATAAGAAAACATGGAACGACATAGAGCATTCAAAATGTCCATTTTCATATCTTTGGGAACATCAAGCAGTGCTCCATGTTCTCTGAACATCTCATTCCCTTTGGCCTCAATTCCACATCATATGAAAATTTAGGTATTGGGAAAGGAGAAGGCCGCTGCTCTATTTTGTCTAAGAGGTATGCTAATGGCACTAACATTTAAGCTAGATGACGCAGAAGCTGCTGAACTGGAAGAGGAAGCTATACTGGCAGTGTCAAGGGATGATATGGAAACATTATCTGACTCTTCAGATACTTTGGTGCTTATTTTCAATATAGCTCTATCTGGTGGAAGTTCGGATATGTCAGTCAAATTACACAGCTGATTGCCAAAGTCTGGATCCACAAATTGAATCTTAAAGTCTTGCACAAGCTGTAGACTATCTTGCAGAATCTTTTTCAAGTCACTGACCGAGTTGAGGGCTTCAGTGACATTGATTCTTCTGGCATTATCAGGACCCAGCAACACGCGAAACAGCATACTCTGTGACAACAAAGGACAGACACATATTAGCTGAAGCCAATGCTCTGCAATTACTTTACCTCAAAAATATAAACAAATCACAATAACTATGTACATCTCTAGGTCTGATCTTGCCTCTTCCATCAACTATTTATTAATGCATTGATTGAGAAATCAGTGCAGAAGAAACCTCTTCAGAGAAATCATAGCCTTTCTCTGAACTTCGTACGATATAAAAGGGTAGTGATCATCTGGTTCAAGAATTTGAGTTGTGCTCGTATCAGAAACCTCATAACATCTGTAGTGTTCAATATACCATGATGACAGCTTTCTACAAATGAAAGACAATGTGTTACCGTTCACTAGTATACTGAGGATTCTGAAAAACTCTGGAAACCCACTCTGTTCTACAGAGGACAAAACCATACCCTCACTATAGTGAGTACCATTCAGATGTACATCTGGTGTGAGGCTCACAATTCCTCTCTGAGGGTACTTTTGCAGCACTGCAATCTTTTGTTGCACATCAAGGGTGCATGTTTTGACATGTTTAACCTTTTGCACAGATATAGCGGGAGGAAAGAGACTTGGGGCTTCAAGGTAATGGGCCATCATGAGATGGTGTTTACTTGCCAAGGTGAGGAGAATATTCTTAAAATTGTGCACATCATGTACAATTCCTTTGAAGTAACTATGTTTGGCCTCAAATCTCATTGTCCATAGCTCGATCAATGGGCCAAAGCACTGAATCAAGTAAGCGTAGTGTTCAATATAATGGTGCTTTGGTTTGAATTTGAAGTCAGGGAATGTTTCCTTAATTAGCTGTCTGTGTGTCAAGTATTTTCCCAGGATGGCTCCTGTTCTGGGACGTAATGGCCAATCATTACAGGATGGCTCCTGTTCTGGGACGTAATGGCCAATCATTACAGGATGGCTCCTGTTCTGGGACGTAATGGCTAAAGTCATGCTAACATTACTGACACAACTTTTTGCAAACCTTCCTAATGTTAAATGTTGCTATAGAAATCGCAACCTCTCAAGAAATACATTAATTTAACATCTCGAATACTTTTAGTAGGCCTACACGAAGTAAACACTTCATATACCGAATAACATCGCTATGTTTCTAGAAAATTCTGAAATACAATGCTATCATTAGTTAGTTGACGTTAGCATTAGCGATAGCGTAACGTCATGCCTCCCACCACTTTAAGGTCACTAACGTTATTCTAAGATTTCTTTTAGCAACGTCGTTAAGCTAAACCAAACGTACACACGTTGTTACCAATGTCAATTAGTTCATTCTAAGAAGACTTTTCACACCGAAATTACTAAAATGCTTATATTTTAATTTGGTAGTGAGCTAAACGGGAAGCAAAGACTGCAAGCTTGGCTAATATCTAATGGCAGATGTTAGCAAGCATGGAGCATTTGACTCGAAGCTCCGGTTAGGAAAATCTAATTTACTCTCTAACTACAACTTTACATAGCAGTAGTTTCTGTTCAAACTATCCAATATAAGGTCACATCAGTGGACAAAGTGCAAAAGTAGTGGTGTCTCTTACCTTTACGCTTAACCAACAGCCAAAATTTGTAGCAGCACTGAAATTCAGCAGCCATTTCCATCCTTCGATTCGGCAAGAGAGGGAGAAGATTTGCGCATGCGCATTGACAGAAAGTACGGAATGTCAACTGTGTCAACGAAAACTGAAGAACGCAATTCAACACAACTTACTTTCCCATTTCTCTTGAACATCAGATGAAGAAAAATAATTAAACCCATGTTTAGAAGTGATATGAACTTTTCCTAGGTATATTTATTCATTCAACATTGCATCCTGATTTCAGTTTACAATTCTCAAGTTCTGTTTTTTACAGTGTGGGAAACGCCCGGTATGCCAGATGGCCAGTCCACCCCTGTGTGTGTGATCTGTCTCCGCGGTCGATAATGCTACAACAGAGCAGCGCTATGCTAATCTCACACTTGACTGGGGATGGCTATCAAGCAGCAGGACACACATGCACCGGGCCTCTGTTTGTGGAGGTGGGATGAGTGGCATTTAAAACAGTACATTAACATGAGAGATATCAAACGTGTGTGTGTGTCTGTGGGTGTGTGTGTTACTTTGTGTGTGTGTGTGTGTGTGTGTTTCATCAGATGACACGCTGGCATCTCTTTCTCTTTCAGTAAGAGTGAGTGTGTGTGTGTGTGCATGCATTTGTTCGTGTGTGCATGCATGTGGGTGTGGGTGTGTGTGCGTGCATGCGTGTGTGTGCGTGTGTACTTTTAGCTGACATCTCAGACTGAAGAAATGAAAGAGGCAAAAGGCCTAGAAAGAGGTGTGTGTGTATGAAAAGGCAGAAAAATGAGGTGTGTGTGTGCGCGCGCGCGTGTGTGTGAAAAGGCAGAGAAAGCACACATTGTCTTCCCCCAATTACCTCCAACATAATGGGATCTGAGCAGCGCGCCCCGTAATGACGACAGTCTGCCACATTCACAAGCTCCGCTCTAAAGACTGCAAGGGCTGCGTGTGTGTGTGTGTGTGCGTTTGTGTGTGTGTACAGCGGCTGCATAAAGAGAAAGTAGGCCGCCGCTGATTACTTCCTTGCATTTTACTTTGTACAGATTTGTCCATGTGCGCTTGCCAAGACGGGATTATTGAAGAGAAATCATTTTTTGCTGTTTTGCTATGAAACAGTGCGACAGAAATAGATTAGTTCCACCCCCTGAGGATGTTGGTAAAACTGAATAGCAGAATGTGACGCGACACACACCTGCTGGGGGGGGGGGGGGGACACACACACACACACACACACACACACACACACACACACAATGTTGGGAAGATTACAGAATACATGCCCTAAAATGTATTTTGATTACTCAAGTTGAATAAGGTAGGAAGGTATTTTGAATACTTTGAATTACATCAGCATTGTATTACATTTTACTGTTTTTCTCGATTGCTTTTACCTGCTAGAACCCACGTGGTCTTCATGACTACTTTCTTTGCACAGCAGAAGTCATCTCTTGCGAATGTGTTCACACATTTTCATTGGGTTCACACATTTCTCACACCCTTTTGCAAAACAGTTAACACAGGTGTCATTCAAAAGCCCCAAACTCTATTGGTTTTCCCATGCTAAACAAAAGGAAAACATCTTTTCACAGGTGGTAGAGATTCCTTGCATAAGTCTGAATCTCTGATACACCTGTGTGAAACTCCTTTGCACAATTCTTCAATCAGCAATCATTCATTATACATAAGAGATGTCTGTTCTGTGTTGCTATTTGCAAGTATGGATCTAATGCACATTTAGACAAAAGTACTGTATTGCCTATTTGGTGGAGAAAAACAGTACAAAAGGTGTTTACTGTAGGTCTATTTCGATGAAAGTTGTAGTTCAATGAAATTTACAGTATCTTACTAGGTGTTTGCTGTATGTCTTACAATGACAGTTACATCTTGGGAGGAATGAATCAATTATTTTTTTATTCAGCACATTTTGTCTTTTCACAGTTTTTTCTGACCAGAAAAAGAACAGACAGCAAAAATGCTCATTTTGAGAACTAGATTTGGCATTTTGTTGTCAAGTGTGTAATGATTGATTAAAGAGTGTTTTTGAATTGGCAACAAGTTGTAGTGTTTGAAGGCAAGATTTGCTTTTGCTGCATGTTTTAAGTGTTTTGAGAGAGTAACAGCCTTTTGCAAGCAAAATGTGTCATTTTGTCCAGAGTGCTTTTGTTCAGACACGGGTGTTAACTGTTTTGAGAACGTGATGTCAGAGTTGACACAGGTATCAAAACGATCGAGAAAAACTGTATTAGCAGTGGATGAAACAGTTATGGCCTTCAGTTGGGCATATTTGGTGGGGGGCACAAAGGCCACATGTCAGGGCACCAAGGCCAAAGTTAACTATACAGTATTATACAACAATTGGGTTCTATGGAACTATTTATTTGTTTCTGATTGGCCGAGAGACGTTCCATGAGTTGGAATATCCCTGGACATTTCAACTCAGACTTTGCACAGCTAATAATAAATCACTCCGCGATACAATGCGAAGATTTGACACAATGTTCTCATCCCAGCTCTCCACTATTTCAAGCAATGGGTCCCTATCTTTTACTGTCTATGGTTACTCCTTAGCAAACCATAACGAAACAGTGCTTCACCACATCTGTGGATTAAGCCACACAGTCAACTCAATGTAAGTAAGATAAACGAGGATGCTAATTGTTCTCAGCATTGCCAGCATTGTGTATAATATGATTGTCACTTGGAGGAGACTTGTAGATAACTAACGTTAGCATAGTTAGCTAACCGCTGCTAACCTTCGTCACGCCAGGCTGTGCACAGTAGTGTAACATTTATTCACCATAAATTAATAAAGTTGGAGTGGTTCTGCAATGTAGACTATGTTTTTTTTTTGCAGTACCATGTCCCTTACATGACATGGCCCATCCTTGTAACATGCATGCAGCAAAACCTAGATATGAATGTGATTTCAGCCCGACTTTCAACATTTCTTTCAAGAAGACAAGTAAAACCACAAAGACCCGTAATGAGGGATCTGGAATGTTGGTTACCTAGCAACCAAGACGCTGAAAAAGGAACTATTTTTGATGCGAAAAAGAAGGATGTCAAATTAAAAAATTTAAACAATAACGGGATGTTTTCAGATTATTTAGTTTGTGGTAGAATTGTTGTATAAAAGCAATATAGCACTCGTGATCGTGGGATTGGTCATGGATATTCCCATGGCTGTTGTTGCCTGCGTCACTCGGCCTCCGGAACAACACCCGTGGGAATATCCATGACCAACCCCACTCTCACTCGTGCTATATTGCTTAAGTAGGCTATAAAAATGATCAAAGTTGTATTTAGCCCATTCACTGCAGTAAACCTGCATCACTGTATGAAACATTTAAAAAACATGAAACATGACATATTACATAGAACTGTAAATCATCTGATCATCTAATATTTACAGATATCTAGGCTATATATAACATTTATTTTATATTTGGCCTGTTATGAAATCATGTATTGAACAATGTAAGCACAGCTCAGCTTTAAGAAACTCAAATAGCCTAGATGCATGCTTAGCATTTTGTGATCATTAAGGCTACTTTCACAAACTCTTAGTCAGCTGTCCTCTGATTTACCAATATCTAGGCAATATTTGTAACATTTATTTTGTATTTGGCCCGTTATGAAATCATGTGGAACAATTTAAACACATTGTAAAACTTAAAGCCCAAATTTGGAGACATCCATGTATGTCGAACTTTACTGCAAATTCAAAACTGTATTACTCTGTTTGTCATGTGTTAAAAGAAGGGTTCGTAAAGTATTCCACCGAGATAAATGGGTAGGTAGATCATGGGAAGCAAAACCTTCAGTAGAATGTATGATTAAATTGAATTATATTATTTACTTTTCTCACGAACCATTCAACACAGCAATTATCGACTAACATCGTTTAAAAGCTGAGAAAAAGCTCTTTCATGTGATACTTGGGATGTCTGTGTGATGAATAGGCTACTTCGCGAGTAGTTCAACTGAGAATGGGTGAATTTGAACGCACTTTCTTTCTTGCGATGTCACTTTCTCCACTGCGTAAAAGACTAAATTAATTTGCGCTGTGAATGCTAAGATAATTTTGACAGGCCACAGGCTAAATAAAAATCGCTATTAGTAGGACGCAAAGCAGAATATTGAAAGAAGGGGGCACCAAGGCCACCGTGGCCTATAAACCTCTGATTTTCAAAGGGGCCTCACGGCCAACCCAAGGGGCTACGACGGCCATGGCCGTTGTGGCCGCCGTGAAATTCCTACCCTGCCCACAGCTAATGTAGATGGCTGGATATATACAGGCCTATGTTACTGTGAGGATGGTTGGATATATATAGGCCTATGTTACTGTGAGGATGGTTGGATATATATATATAGGCCTATGTTACTGTGAGGATGGTTGGATATATGTAGGCCATTAACACCACTGGCCTATATTGACCTACCACAAAACATGTTACATTCTACATTCCCTGAGAGGTTTGTCATTTAGACTATCACTATACACAGAGAGGGAAA